>NW_016821592.1:271379-285848 GCF_001698545.2 Rhinopithecus bieti | reverse complement strand
GTCTCGGCCTCCCAAAGTGCTGGGATTACAGGCTTGAGCCACCGCGCCCGGCCGGTTTAAGTATTTTCTTGCAATGTCTCAAGTGTACATGGATAACTATAATATAACTAGGAGTTAATATACCACAGTTTCTATTTCATGACAAAGTTTTAATTGAAATCTTAATAAAAATAATCCTACAATCTAAGCTGGAGTTTAGTGAAAAGATGCAACTCTTGTTTGATGGACCTTATAAGTCACAGCAAAATCTACACATATCCTAACAAAATAAATAAATAAATAAATTTAGTAGGAAATATAATTTAAAAGAAATATCCTCATCTTATATTTAAGCATCTTAATGACTTGAGAAAATATTTCTTATTGCCCTGTACATATAAATACCCCTCCTTTGATTAGTGATTCTCAGCCTCCCAAGTAGCTGGGACCGCAGGCATACACCATCACCGTGGGTAATTTTATACTTTTGTGGAGACGGGGTTTCGCCATGTTGCCCAGGCTAGTCTTGAACTCTTGGGCTCAAAGGTTCTGCCTGCCTTGGCTTTCCAAAGTGCTGGGATTATAAGCATGAGCCACTGTGCAGGGCCCCAAAATCTTTGAGTAAAATAGGCTTTGCAAAGATGTGTGCTATCATTATTTTGGCTTCTCATACCACTCTGGAATTTATTTATTTATTTATTTTTTGAGACAAAGTCTCCCTCTGTTGCCCAGGCTGGAGTGCGATGGCATAATCTCAACTCACTGAAACCTTCATCTCCTGGGTTCAAGGATTGTCATGCCTCAGCCTCCTGAGTAGCTGGGATTATAGGTAGGAGCCACCACGCCCAGCTAATTTTTTGTATTTTTAGTAGAGATGGGGTTTTACTATGTTGGCCAGGCTGGTGTTGAACTCCAGGCCTCAAGTGATCTGCCTGCCTCAGTCTCCCAAAGTGTTGGGATTACAGGCTCACTGCAGTCTTGACCTCCCAGGCTCAAGTGATCCTCCCACCTCAGCCTCTGGAGTAGATGGGATTACAGGCCCATATCACTAGGTCTGGCTGATTTTTGTACTTTTTGTAGAGATGGGGTTTTGCCATGTTTCCCAGGATGGTCTCAAACTCCTGGGCTCAAGCAATCCTCAGCCTCCCAAAGTGCTGGGATTATAGGTATGAGCCACCAAGCCCGGCTAAACATTTTCTTGTATACTCATTATATTCACTTAGTAGGTTCTGATGTAAGAAAAATAACAAAATCTGGTTCAGTATTAGTTCTTTGGTTTTGGGGAGAGGGTAAGGAGATTAGAGATGGCCATGGACTCCTCTGAAAAGCTGATGAAAGCTATGGTCCGTCTCTCCAGAATAATGCACATATGCATAAGCATATAATTTTGTATACAATTTCAGGGGCTTAGAGATTCAGGTTAAGAATGCCTGGGGTAGCCTGGGGTGGTATCTCAAGCCTGTAATCTCAGCACTTTGGGTAGCCAAGGCGGGTGGATCATGAGGTCAGGAGTTCGAGATCAGCCTGGCCAGCATGGTGAAACCCCATCTCTACTAAAAATACAAAAAAATTAGCTGGGCATAGGGGCATGCACCTGTAATCCCAGGTACTCAGGTACCTGAGGCAGGAGAATCGCTTGACCCCGGGAGGCGGAGGTTGCAGTGAGCCGAGATCACGCCACTGCACTCCAGCCTGGGTGACAGAAGGAGACTGCCTCAAACAAACAAACAAACAAACAAACAAATGAAAGAGCATCCCTGGTGTAATTACTGAAAAAACTGACTTCCAGTAAGCAGCAATCTTCAGAGTGCCTATGTTCTACCCTATCCTCCACATAAGTAAACAAAAATTCACCACAAAGAGGAAAAGGAGGTCAGTGGAAAGGTTCAGCGCAGAAAGCCCGATGTCACAGTGCAGGAGTCCATTTTACATGGCTGGTAAAGCCAAACATACTCCAGAAATAACATTTGCAATGTTAAGACAGGACACATAAGACAAAGTCGCAGCACCCTCTGGTGAGCTACTCTAATACAAAACGAAGAAAAAGCCACAGACACAACTCACCTGCAGAACTCTTCCGGACAAGAAGTTTTGTCTGCAGTAATTATAACTTGCACGTACACCTTCTTTTGTACTTAGCTGCCATCCCTAAATTTTGGAGAAAATCAAACTAACTTAGTCTTTAGCGCCAACATCGGGAATAAAACGAAGCTATTAGGTCATATGCTTACCTTATATGCTTGTAGAAGGGCCAGATAATCACTGTTTGCGAATGCAAATTCCAGCTTTTTCTGGTTAGCTTCTTCTTTTTTATCCCAGGGAGATACCTAAAGGAGGGAGGAAAATCAGATTTAAAGAACACTTTTTTTTTTTTTTTAAAGACAGAGTCTTGTTCTGTTGCCCAGGCTGGAGTGCAGTGGTGCGATCATAGCTCACTGCAACCTTGATCTCCCAGGCTTAAGCAATCCTCCTGCCTCAGCCTCCCTGGTAGCTGGGACTACAGGTGTGCCCCATCATGCCAGCGAATTTGTTAAAATTTTCGGTAGAGATGGAGTTGTGCAGGCTGGTCTTGAACTCCTGGGTTCAGGCAATTGGCCCACCTTGGCCTACCAAAGTGCTGCCATTATAGGCATGAGCCACCACACCCCAGGTCCTACAGGACACTTTTTATCTGAGGTTTCAAATGGCATTTTCCTATTGCTAAAGCCAGATGCCTTGGGAAAGGATTTTGCGTGGAAAAGTGTAATCAGTGGGTCAGCTAATTAAAGGCAATTATGATGGTAAATGGCAAGCTCACAGTCTTTGCTCTGTGAGTCTGCCTGCCCACCCAAAATAAGCTCTTCTGGGTCTTTTAGTTCCAAGTGGCAAGAGTCATCAAAGAACCACTCATTCTTTTTTTTTTTTTTTTTTTTTTTTGAGACGGAGTCTTGCTCTGTTGCCCAGGCTGGAGTGCAGTGGCCGGATCTCAGCTCACTGCAAGCTCCGCCTCCCGGGTTTACGCCATTCTCCTGCCTCAGCCTCCGGAGTAGCTGGGACTACAGGCGCCCGCCACCTCGCCCGGCTAAGTTTTTTTTTGTATTTTAGTAGAGACGGGGTTTCACCGTGTTAGCCAGGATGGTCTCGATCTCCTGACCTCGTGATCCGCCCGTCTCGGCCTCCCAAAGTGCTGGGATTACAGGCTTGAGCCACCGCGCCCGGCCGAGAGCCACTCATTCTAAAGCTACATTTAAAACCTAACATTCTGTTATCTGTGTTCTTTATTTTACAGATTCTTACTCATCTTCTACGTTTGAATCTCCCTTGCTTCTATACCCACACTAGTGTTTTACTCTTATTTATTGTTTTACTTAAAAATCTACACTGGGAAGAATCCTCTTATTTTATTACAAATGTTTACAGGTCTTCCTTTTCCCTACAAATGTGTAAAATCAGCAGGGAAGTAAATTTTCACCACTTTACACATACTAATTCATTAATCCAATGATATTTCTCTGCCTTCTCAGGCTCTAAAGATACCAGCATGAGCTGCAGTAGTTTCTCATGGCAATCTAAACCAATGCCCTAGCTGCAACACCACTGAAAATCATTCTAAACCAACCATAGTGCTTCTAATTTTTGTATATTTAAATAATCTTATAACGAATATAACAGCAGTAAAATTTTAGTTTCTACTTGGAAGTAAAATTCCTTCCTTTTTAGACAGGCCAGTGGGAAAAGGATTGCACGTGGGAGATTAATATTATGTTTACAGAGTCCAGCAAAGGACAGGTGCTCAGTTTTGGCCAAGGATGATATCAACATTTCTTCTCTCTCTCTCTTTTTTTTGTTTTTTCTTCAGATCACTAAATGAAGGGAGACATCAACATTTCTGGATTCAGACTCCAGAATGCTCACCATTATACCATGGAACCTCACACCAGACATCAACATTTCTAATGAGTCTTTCTTTATTCCAATAAAAGAAAATGGTCAGTGAGAGGTTGGTTTAGATGATTTGGGAAAAGGCAATGGAAGTCCTGTTCACAAGGCTGATACTGTGTACCCCCAGCAAGTTATGTCACCTCTTCTGGTTCTTGGTTTTATCATTTCTTTCTTTTTTTAAAGACTAGTCAAGTCTCAACAATCAATTGAGATAACTCACTACCACTGGACCAGCTGGTTTATAATTTGTTGTTAAGTCAGGGAGCTGGACTAAGATATTTTTGCAGATCTGTGAGTTTATAATTTGATGACATATAACATTAAAACTGAAGAAAATGAATACATTCATTGATTCCCCTAACTATATAAAATAAGCCATGATAAAAATAAAGGCAGATTGCTTATCATGAAAGGACCAGTAAAAAAGATTTGTTTTAATGAAGAAAAAAAAAAAGGCAGACTGACACTCCACCTAACAGCAGAAAATCCTTTCTTCTCAAGTATACTTGGAACACCCTTCAGGATAGACCATATATGTGCTTGACCATAAAACAAAGCTCAATACATTTTAAAGAGGATTGAAATAGTACAAATATGTTTTCTGTCCACAACAGACTGAAATTAGAAATCAATAATGAAAAAAATTTTGCAAACTCACAAATATATAGAAATTAAACAACTCATGCCTAAATAATAAAGGGTCACAGGATAAATAAAAAGGAAAATCAGAAAATACTTTGAGATGAATGAAAAGGAAAACCAAAATGTATGGGACACAGCTAAAATAGTCCTTAGAGAAAAACTGAGAGCTGTACATGCTTACATAAAAAAGAAAGATCTCAGAACAATAACCTACCCTTCTACTTTAAGACACTAGAAAAAGAAGAGCAAACTAAACCTAAGTAAACAGAAAGAAGGAAAGAATAAAGAGCAGACAGTAATGAAATAAAGAACAAATTAGATGACATTGTTCCCTAAAAAATCTTTGTTTTATTTGTTTTTGTCTTTTCAGAAATTTATTTTTGACCTTCTCCCTCCCATGCAGATGTGCCCTAAAAAATTCACATCTAACATACAAGCAAATTTTAGGGGCTCACATGCCCTTGATTCCCCCATGGTCCCCTTAGAGACCTATGGTCGTCCTCTTAGAGACTCCAGTTTAGATGAATGTTGTTTACTTACAAACGGAGACTTAAAAGCCAAACTGGCAGCAATGGTGAGAGCAGGATCCAAACAGCGGAAGATGGACCCAAACAACATTAGTTTGCCAATTCTCACATCCACAGGCAGAGAGGCCAAGTGATACCCAAGAGGGGTCAATTTTTCATCTGGAGTTAATGCTCCTAAGTCTCGTAATCGTATTTTTGAGGCACGAAGAGAATCGGCGTGTGGAGGTTCAATGAGCCGAGAGAACACAGACTGGAGATTATGAGCACTAAACATCTCTAAAATTTTAATTCTGAAAAGGAAACAAAATAACAATTTGCTAATTTTATTTCTGGTGGGATGACACAGAGGAATAATTTCTTGTGAGTGAGAATAACTGACAAGTTTAAACACAAATTTTTAAAATCTCGTGTTTTCTACTTCTACCAATAAACCACAGAAGCACTTTCAGATTCTGAAACTTACTCATATTCAGAATAAAATTCTCTCTATAAACTTTCAAAATGCTTCTCTCCTTAATGGTGGGATCGAATTATAAAATAGAGTTCATGACAAAAGATAATAAGTGCTGGCAAGGATGTGGAAAACTTGGAACCCTGCACATTGTTGGTGGGAATGTAAAATGATGCAGCCACTATGAAAAACAGGATAGAGATTCCTCAAAAAATTAAAAATAGAACTACCATATGATCCAGCAACCCCACTTCTAAGTATACACCCAGAAGAATTGAAGTCAGAATCTTGCAGAGAGGCCAGGCGCAGTGGCTCACATCTGTAATCCCAGCACTTTGGGAGGCTGAGGTAGGTGGATCATTTGAGGTCAGGAGTTCGAGCCCAGCCTGGCCAACATGGTGAAACCCAGTCTCTACTAAAAATACAAAAATTAGCCAGGCGTGGTGATGCGCACATGAAATCCTAGCTACTCGGGAGGCTGAGGCAGAGAATCACTTGAACCCAGAGGTGGAGGTTGCAGTGAGCCAAGATCACGCCACTGCACTCTAGCCTGGGCAACCTAGCAAGACTCTGTCTCAAAAAAAAAAAAGAAAAAAAAAAGAATCTTGCACACAGCAGAGATACTTGCACTCCTGTGTTCACTGTAATATTATTCATAATACCCAAGATATGGAAACAACCTAAATGTCCACTGACAGATGAGTGGATAAAGAAAGTGCAGTATAGGCCGGGCTCAGTGGCTCAAGCCTGTAATCCCAGCACTTGGGAGGCCGAGACGGGCGGATCACGAGATTAGGAGATCGAGACCATCCTGGCTAACACGGTGAAACCCTGTCTCTACTAAAAAATACAAAAAACTAGCCAGGAGAGGTGGCGGGCGCCTGTAGTCCCAGCTACTCCGGAGGCTGAGGCAGGAGAATGGCGTAAACCCGGGAGGCGGAGCTTGCAGTGAGCTGAGATCCGGCCACTGCACTCCAGCCCGGGTGACAGAGCAAGACTTCGTCTCAAAAAAAAAAAAAAAAAAAAAAGTGCAGTATATATACATACAGTGGAATACTATTCAGGCTTAAAAAAGAAAGAAATTCTGCAATATGCAACAGCATGGATGAAAGCTTGAGGACGTTATGTTAAGTGAAATAAGTCAGTCACAAAAAGACAAATGCTGGATGGTTCTACTTGTATGAGGTATCTAAAATAGTCAAACTCACAGAAGCAGAGAGTAGAATGGTTGCCAGGGGCTGAACATGAAGAGGGTAGATCTCATATTAAGTATTTTTACCGTAATAAAAAACTGGACATGAATAGCTTAGATAGTTCTGACTGCTATACAATTAAAGGCATTTATTAAAAAATTTTAAATGATCCACTTATTCCTTCGCACATCTGAAGGTGCAGTCTTTATTTATTTATTTATTTATTTATTTATTTATTTATTTATTTATTTTTTGGGGATGGAGTTTCACTCTTATTGCCCAGGCTGGGGTGCAATGGTGTGATCTTGGCTCACCGCAAACTCTACCTCCCAAGTTCAAGTGATTCTCTTTCTTCAGCCTCTTGAGAAGCTGGGATTACAGGTCTGTGCCGCTACACCTGGCTAATTTTGTATTTTTTTAGTAGAGATGGGGTTTCACCATGTTGGCCAGGCTGGTCTCGAACTCCTGACCTCAGGTGACCTGCCTGCCCCAGCCTCCCAAAGTGCTGGGATTACAGGCATGAGGCACCATGCCTGGCCCAAAGTTGCAGTCATTGTTTATAAAATTAATCTGCATTGTGTCCTGCCTTGTGATAGCTCTTCAAAAACTAGTGTTTTAAATTATGAACTTCATCCAGAAAAGAGTTCTCATTTTAAAAGACAAATTATGAATATCAGCAACTTAAAGAAAAGTGTAACATACATAAAATTTTATTTACTTCACATACAGCTCCTTTTAAGTTGCCAACTTATAAACATACAATTTCACATTTTATTAACATGTATATTTTGGTACCTTGCCTTTTCTCACTTAATGTAGTTCACTTTAAGACATGAATTGACAGTATCACTTACTTAAATTTCATTTTTATTTTATTTATTTATTATTTTTTTTGGAGACAATTCTCGCTCTGTTGCCCAGGCTGGAGTGCAGTGGTACGATCTCGGCTCACTGCAATCTCTGCCTCCCGGGTTCAAGAGATTCTCCTTCCTCGGCCTTTCAAGTAGCTGGGACTACAGGCGTGCGCTACCACACCCAGCTAATTTTTGTATTTTTAGTAGAGATGGAGTTTCATTCACCATGTTGGCCAGGCTGGTCTCGAACTCCTGACCTCAGCTGATCCACCCTCCTCAGCCTCCCAAAGTGTTGGCATTATAAGCGTGAGCCTCCACGCCCGGCCCTACATATATATTCTTAAGCTCTATTTTAGGGCTATGCTCTGCAATGTAAGAGATCTTTATGTGCAGAAATTTAAAAGGAATGGTAAAGGTAACACTAAGGATCTTTTTCTTTGCAAATAAATGAGATTATTGGTGGTCATTCTTAGCCAAATATCTTCTAGAAGTAAAAGGAAAACATGGAACTTAATAGAGTGAGAAACATTTAGACCTTTTGGAAGCAAAACACAAAAAACCAGATGTCACCTTAGACACAGCTGTTCCAGTGGCACTCTTTGTATTTCTGGTAGCTGTTGCTTTAAAAGCTGGTGATTGTAGTGATGGCTAGTGAATAAATGGAAGCAGACCCCAGATGCAACACGGCCTGCTCGGCCTTTCCTTTGTAGAGCATTGGCTTGAGACACAAAAGTGTCCTCTAGACTTTCCATCCCTTTGCTGGCATCATATCTATAAAGAAAAAGAAAATACAAAATTGAGTCATTTTATAAAAATGTGGCCAAGACTGCTTGGCATGGACAGAACAGATGAACCAGCTTCCTCCTGTAGGACACAGTGCCCTGTATATTCCGGGATAGTTGAGTCCCTGGTAGGAGCAGCTAATGCTGATTTAAGTGGCATCAAATGCAGAGTTTCCCAAACTAGATAGTTTCTTTATTCAACCCTTTTTCATACAAGCACATATCATATCACATGACAAAAGAGAGAAAAAGCAATTCATTACTTTTCATCCCCATTTGATGTTAAGCTCCATGCTCTTGGCTACAGAATCACTCACGCATCCACGTGCAGTTTTCATAAATTATTTTTTCATACAGTAATCCATATAGCTTAATAGCATTAGCCATTAACAACTGTGTCTCCCTAAATGAAGCATTTTTAGCCCCTCTCTTACATCACCACAAGACGGAATACCTCTTTTCTTTCATTTTCCCAGAATCGATGACATAGACAACATCATCGATGGTTATGGATGTCTCAGCAATGTTGGTGGAAATTATAATCTTAGTTACTCCTACAGGAGGTTTTACAAACACAGCCTGCTGCTCTTCACTGGATAAAGATGAATGAAGTGGGTGAATAACACATCTGGAAGGAAATAAAAGCACATGAAGTATTCTAGCACGTAGCCCTGAAACTGGATTACAGTGGGTGAATTTCTACTACGACTTCAGGTATTAGCAACTTCTCCACAATCTGTACTCAGAGCCCAGCTTTTCTACATAGTAAAGTATTGGCCAGGCGCAGTGGCTCACACCTATAATCCCAGCACTTTAGAAGGCTGAGGCGGGCAGATCACCTGAGGTCAGGAGTTCGAGACCAGCCTAGCCAACATGGTGAAACCTCGTCTGTACTAAAAATACAAAAATTAGCCAAGTGTGTTGGTGGGCACCTGTAATCCCAGCTACTTGGGAGGCTGAGGCAGGTGAATCACTTGAGCCCAGTAGGCAGAGGTTGCAGTGAGCTGAGATCCCGCCATTGCACTCTAGCCTAGGTGACAATAGTGAGACTCTGTCTCAAAAAATAAAATAAAAATAAATAAATAAATGGTAAAGTCCTTTCTGATTTTGACAAAATATTTACTTAGTTCTAGGAACCAAAAACCTCATATCAACTTGGGAAAAATGATGGAGTGTAATTCAGTAATAAATAATGAGGAGGAATAAATAATTGATATTCTACAAGCAACAAGCCTAGTGCAAACTAACCAGCAAAGAATCATTCTTCCTTTAAATACAGAGAAGAGCCTGTAATCCCAGCTACTTGGGAGGCTGAGGCAGGAGAATCACTTGAATCTGGGAGGTGGAGGTTGCAGGGGGCCGAGAAAATCCCCCGGCCCTCCAGCCTGGGCCACAAAGGGAGACTCCGTTTAAAAAAAAAAAAAAAAATACACACACACACACACACACACACACACACACACACACACAGAGAAAGAGAGAGAGAGAGAGAGAGAAGAGAGGTGATAACAATGATGTAACCTCAGAAACTTCATTCTTACATTTTTAGGGAGTGTTCGTTTGTCAAATAGTTCTCTTCTTAAATATGAAAACACACCTAGTGTGTCTTACTCCTGGAATCAGAACTATTGAAGATGATTTTCTCTCATAATGGTAGGACTTCTTTGTTGTTACTAACGCTGCCTTTCCCCCACCCTCCCCCACTCTCTGGGGCTCTGACATCTAAAATTACATGCAAATTTGCTGAGTCACTATGCTACGTGAAGAGAATTTTTTTTTGAAACGGAGTTTCACTCTTGTTGCCCAGGCTGGAGTGCAATGGTGTGATGTCGGCTCACTGCAACCTCCGCCTCCCAGGTTCAAGCTGTTCTCCTGCCTCAGCCTCTGGAGTAGCTGGGTTTACAGGTGCCCGCCACCACATCTGGCTAATTTTGCATTTTTAGTAGAGATGGAGTTTCTCTGCGTTGGTTAAGCTGGTCTCAAACTCCCGAACTCAGGTGATCCGCCCGCCTTGGCCTCCCAAAGTGCTGGGATTACAGGCATGAGCCACCACACCTGGTCAATATTTTTCCTTAATAAAAGGGGAATAATTGATTTCCTGCAGCAAATAGGTTTGTTCATTTCCAGCTGGCATAAACAAATGTATGCTCGAAGAGTCGTACTCTTCCAGGGTCTAAAGAGGGTGATATCTTTATAGGTAACTGCAATGGATGATTAAGAATATAGAAAGCTATTAGCTTACCGATTACTACGTCTGTTGTTGAAAAGAGAATTACACTGTAGCTGTTCATAAAGCATTTTGATTTCTGCTAGTCCTGGTAAAAATACAAGTACAGCACCTGGGTATATAAAAAGAATCAATATGTGGGTAAGCTTAGGCACAGAAAAGAAACAATGAAATTAAAAAAAAATCAATATGATAAATGAAGTAAATGAAAAACTAATATAGATTATAAAGCTGTTTTTAACCAAAATATGCAATAATCTGAGAATTTCGCCTGTGGCCTCAGCTACTCAGCAGGCTGAGGTAGGAGGGTCGCTTGAGCCAGGGAGGCGGAGGTTGCAGTAAGCCAAGATTGCGCCACTGCATTCTAGCCTGGGTGACAGAACGAGACCCTTTTCAAAAAAAAGAAAAAGAAATTTTCACTATCATTTTTATTTTCTTTGTAAAGTCCCAGAGGATTTAAACAAATAAAAAATTACATGTTTTATATATTCTCTGACTTAATAAGGACAAAATGGAGATTTATCCTTCTATAACCAGAAAAACTGAGGTGTGGAAAAGTATAATGTCTATCAGTATAATGCCAAGAATTATTAGCTAAGCTCTTTTTTTTATTTTAATTTTTAGTTTTTGAGACAAGGCCTTGCTCTGTCACCCAGGCTGAAGTGCAGTCGCACGATCACGGCTCACTGCAGCCTCAACCTCCCCAGGCTCAGGTGATTTTCCTACCTTTTCTTTCCTCTGGCAGTGCTGGTCAAACAACATTTTCTGAAAACAATCGGTAGTTGAGAAAAATTCATTTCAACTTCATAACGAATTGATAATGTCATATAAATTATAGTAAATTGTTGAAAACAATTAGGGAAGACTTGAACCATGTTTCTATCCCATCTGAGCTGTATGACTTTAGGGCATGTCAAATTTTCTATATGGTGATTGACCTGAAATGCTCTCTGAATGACGACATACACATCTAGACCCACATTTTAATGGTATTCATGTTTAAATGTCCCGTGTAGTTGGGACTACAGGTATACGCCATCAATTTTTTATATTTTTAGTAGAGACAGGGCTTCGCCATGTTGCCCAGTCTGGTCTCAACCTCCTGGACTCAAGTGATCCACACACCTCAGCCTCCCCAAATGCTGGGTTTATAGGCGTGAGCCACTGTGCCTGGCTTAGCTAAGCTCTTTAAATACACTTTTTCAGTACACTAGTTATTTTTTTGGTTTGTTTTTGAGACAGCGTCTTGCTCTGTTGCCCAGGCTGAAGTGCAATGATGCGATCTTGGCTCACTGCAACCTCCGCCTCCTGGGTTCAAGCAGTTCTTCTGCCTCAGCCTCCTGAGTAGCTGGGATTACAGGCGTGCGCCCCACACCTGGCTAATTTTTGTATATTTAGTAGAGACGGGTTTCACCATGTTGGTCAGGCTGGTCTCGAACTCATGACCTCATGATCTGCCTGCCTTGGCCTCCCAAAGTGCTGGAATTACAGGCGTGAGCCACCGTACTTGGCCCCACTGGTTACTTTCTATTTCTTTCTTTTTTTATTTTTTTAGAGACGAGGTCTCACTGTACTGCCCAGGCTGGTCTTGAACTCTTGAGCCCAAGCAATCTTTCTGCTTTAGCCTCCCGAGTAGTTGGGAGTACAGGCATGCACCACTGCACCTGACCTTGATATTAAATTTCTATAGGAAGAGGTATTCTCCTAACCTTATAAGACAGGAAGACTGTTCTATTAATAAATAAAATCCATAAACATTTTACTGGAAATGAGAAAAGGAAACTGTAACTGGCTGGCCAATCTGGTAATCTAAATTCAGATATATTTTAGAGACAGCCCATTAACTAACCCTATCATATTAACAGTTTATGGGCTTTTAAATTTTACATTAAAGAAAATAAGCATGAAAACTGATTATAGTATATTTCTGTGTGAAGAGCAGTCACTCACTCAATAGTCACCTTCTTTTGTGCTTTATTCAGGGAGAAAAATGGTACTGTTTTCACCAGCCTCTCCTTTATTCCCACAAATATTTATTGGGTACCTATGTCAGCTCCATGTGAAGTGCAATGGGATATAAAACAAGCATCTGTCAGCAGAGAACTCATAACCTATTATTCATAGTTATCCTTTCCACTAAATAAATGAGGAATCTTAAATATCACAAAACTGGAACTCTGATGAAGGCTGAAAGAGCTCTTACAGCATTTAAAAAAAATACTTCATAGTAACAAAGAATGCTCACGTATATTATCTCATTTAATCCTCATAGCCATCCGCTGAGAAGGTTATTAGTGGCCAGGCATGGTGGCTCAGGCCTGTAATCTCAGCACTTTAAGAGGCTGAGGTGGGTGGATCACTTGAGGTCAAGAGTTCGAGACTAGCCTGACCAACATGGTGAAACCCCATCTCTACTAAAAATACAAAAACTAGCCTGGCATGGTGGTACATGCCTGTAATCCCAGCTACTCGGGAGACTGAGGCACGAGAATCACTTGAACACAGGAAGTGGAGGTTGCAGTGAGCCGAGACTGTGCCATTGCATTTCACCCCAGGCCACAGAGCAAGACTCCGTCTCAATAAAAAAAAACAAAAAAGAAAAAAAAGAAGGCTACTAGTACCCCTATTAGTGACTCAGTAACTTCAGACTCAGGTCACAGAGTTAGTAAGCATGGAGCTTGGACACAAACCTAGGGTTTCTGGCATCAGATCCATGTTCTTTCCATTACATACCCCATGATCCTCTCTGCTAAAATGCCACAAAATTTTATTGAGGTCAGGTGTGGTGGTTCATGCCTGTAATCCCAGCACTTTGAGAGGCTGAAATGGGAAGACTGCTTGAGCCTAGGAGTTTGAGACCAGTCTGGGCAACATAGGGAGACACCGTCTCTACAAAAAATTAAAAATTTAGTAGGGCATGGTGGCACATGCCTGTGGTCCCAGGTACTCGAGACGCTGATGGAAATTGTAGGATTGCTTAAGCCAGGAAGTTGGGGTTGCAGTAACCCGTGATCGGTCCACTGAACTCTAGCCTGAGTGACAAAGTGAAACTCTATCTCAAAAGAAAATTTTAAAATTATTTATTAAAAGAGAAGATAAGCAAAAGAAAATACAAAGAAAAAAGCCACAAAATTAAAGAATGATAAAACATACTATTACATGTGAATTGAAAATTTTGTCTATATTTTTATGTGCCTCATCTGTCCAGGATATCTTTAATGTTCACAAATATGTCACATATGTCACTGACTTCCTAGTCACTATATCTACTCTGCTTTAAATTTAGGTAATTTTCTTTCTTTCTTTCTTTTTTCTTTTTTTTTTTGAGACTTGTCCCCCAGGCTGCCAGGCTGGAGTGCAATGGTGCAATTTTGGCTGGCTGCAACCTCTGCCTCCTGGGTTCAAGCGATTCTCCTGCCTCAGCCTCCGAGGAGCCGGGATTACAAAATTTAGGTAATTTTCTAACATTTCTTCTTCATTTATGATTTTTTTGCTATGCTTGATTTTTTTCTTTTTCTTTTCTTTTTTTTTTTTTGAGACAGAGTTTCATTCTTATTGCCCAGGCTGCAGTGCAATGGCGTGATCTCGGCTCACTGCAAACTCCACCTCCGGGTTCAAGCAATTCTCCTGCCTCAGCCTCCTGAGTAGCTGGGATTACAGGCATGCACCACCACACCCGGCTAATTTTGTATTTTTAATAGAGATGAGGTTTCTCCATGTTTGTCAGGCTGGTCTTGAACTCCCGACCTCAGGTGATCCACCCACCTCGGCCTCCCAAAATGCTGGGATTACAGGCATGAGCCACCACACCTGGCCGATTTTTTTCAAAAATAGTCTTCTCCTTTGGAATGAAACAACATAGGCCGGGCGTGGTGGCTCACGCCTGTAATCCC
>NW_016821592.1:170177-271372 GCF_001698545.2 Rhinopithecus bieti | reverse complement strand
ACACCTGGCCGATTTTTTTCAAAAATAGTCTTCTCCTTTGGAATGAAACAACATAGGCCGGGCGTGGTGGCTCACGCCTGTAATCCCAGCACTTTGGGAGGCCGAGGCAGGTGGATCATCTGAGGTCAGGAGTTCCAGACCAGCCTGGCCAACATAGTGAAACCCCGTCTCTACTAAAAAAACAAAAAAATTAGCCAGGCATGGTGGTGGGCACCTGTAATCCCAGCTACTCGGAAGGCTGAGGCAGGAGAATCACTTGAACCCAGGAGGCAGAGGCAGTGAGCCGAGATCGCACCACTGCACTCCAGAGTGAGACTTTGTCACACACACACACACACACAAAATTACAAAAATTAGCTGGGGAACATGGTGGTGCACACCTGTAGTCCCAGTTACTTGGGAGGCTGAGACAGGAGAATTGCTTCATCCTGGGAGGCAGAGGTTGCAGTGAGCCAAGATCCTGCCACTGCACTCCAGCCTGGGTGACAGAGCAAGACTGTCTCAAAAAAAAAAAAAAAAAAAAAAAGAAACAAGATATTCAGTCCAGTGAAGTGATACTGCATTAGCCAACACTCACTACTTGCCAAGTAAAAATAAGGCATTTAAATAATTTTTTATGGCTCACAAGTCTCTTTAGATGACCACACAATGGGCCGGGTGTGGTGGCTCACGCCTATAGTCCCAGCACTTTGGGAGGCCGACTCAGGTGGATTATCTGAGTCAGGAATTCGATACCAGCCTGGCCAACACTGTGAAACCCCGTCTCTACTAAAAATACAAAAATTAGCCAGGTGTGATGGCACATGCCTATAGTCCCAGCTACTCGGGAGGCTGAGGCAGGAGAATTGCTTGAACCCAGGAGGCGGAGGTTGCAGAGCCGAGATTGCGCCACTGCACCTCCACTGCCTGGGTGACAGAGACTCTGTCTCAAAAAAAAAAAAGAAAAGAAAAGAAAACCATGTAATGATTAAAGTATAAGCAGAAAAAAGCAGCCATTCCCATTTCTCTTCTTTATGACCACATAAACATAAATATATATATATATATATATTTTTTTTAAGAGACAGAGTCTTGCTCTGTTACCCAGGTTGGAGTGAAGTGGCGCAATCTTGGCTCACTGCAACCACCACATCCTGGGTTCAACAACTCTCCTGCCTCAGCCTCCCAAGTAGCTGGGCTTACAGGTGCCCATCACTATGTCTGGCTAATTTTTGTATTTTCAGTAGAGATAGGGTTTTGCCATGTTGGCTAGGCTGGTCTTGAACTCCTGACTTTAGGTGATCCACCCACCTCGCCCTCCCAAAGTGCCCAAGGTGGGCATTACAGGCATGATCCACCATGCCCAGCCCACATAAAGTAATTTTTTGATCTATTATTCCATTTAATGATAACGTTCATTTATTCATGCAACAAATATTTACTCTGTACCTAAATATTCTAGGCACTGTTCTAGGGTCTGAGAAATATAGTGGTGAACAAGAACGGTCTATTCTTTTTCTTTTTTTTTTTTTGAGACGGAGTTTTGCTCTTGTTGCTTGGTGGTGAGCCAGAGCGCCTGGCTGAAATCTCTACTCTTAAGGAGCTTACATCCTATTGAAGGAGGTAGTCAGTATGCAAAATTCTAATTTCAGACATTGTTAAGTGCTACAATTAAAATGAATTATTTTATTTTATTTTTTGAGATGGAGTCATGCTCTTGTAGCCCAGGCTGGAGAGCAGTGGCATGATCTTGGCTCACTGTAACCTCTGCCTCCTGGGTTCAAGCGATTCTCCTGCCTCAGTCTCCTGAGTAGCTGGGATTACAGGCGCCCGCCACCATGCCCAGCTAGTTTTTGTATTTTTAGTAGAGATGAGGTTTCCCCATGTTGGCCAGGCTGGTCTCAAACTCCTGACCTCAAGTGATCCGCCTGCCTCGACCTCCCAAAGTGCTGGGATTACAGGTGTGAGCCATAGCACCTGGCCAATTTTTAGATATTATGATAGAGTAAGGGGAGTGGGGCAAGAAAACAGATAGGGTGGTCTGTAGAGGTAAATTGAGAAGAAACCTGAAGAAAATAAAGGATTTAGTTAAGAGAAGATTTGAAGTATTAATTCTAGGGACAGGGGACTGCAAGTGAAGTTAAGAAGGCTCCCAGGATGGGAAGACAGTGAGTGGAGAAAAGTAGTGATTACTCCGTGTACAGTAGTAGTAATAGTGTTTAACCATAATAAGTGTTCAGTTGATCCTTGAACAACATAGGTTTGCACGGCATGGGTCTACTCATTGGCAATTTTTTTTCAATGAATATACTGGAAAATTTTTGGAGATTTGTGACAATTTGAAAAAAACTAGCATACAAACTGCATAGCCTAGAAATATGAAAAAAATTAAGAAAGAGACATGTCATGAATGCATAAGACCCCTATAGATAGTAGTCTATTTTATTCTTTATATCATGAAATAGTATATCATAAAATACACACAAACCTATTATAAAGAGTTAAATTTATCAAAACTCACACACACACACACTTATGGACCATACCTGGTGCCATATGCATCTAGAGAAATGTGAACAAATATAAAAATGCAGTATTAAATCAGGCCAGGCGCGGTGGCTCATCCCTGTAATCCCAGCACTTTGGGAGGCTGAGGTGGGCAGATCACCTGAGGTTGGGAGTTTGAGACCAGCCTGATCAACACGGTGAAATCCCGTCACTACTAAAAAAATAAAAATTAGCCGGGTATAGTGGCGTATGCCTGTAATCCCAGCTGAGGCAGGAGAATCACTTGAACCTGGAAGGCAGAGGTTGCGGTGAGCCGAGATCGTGCCACTGCACTCTAGCCTGGTCAACAACAGCGAAACTCTGTCTCAAAAAAAAAAAAAAAAAAAAGGCAGTATTAAATCACAACTGAATACAATGAACTACAGTGCAGTATACTGGTGTAATAACTTTATTAAAAAAATGATTTTGTAGCCACCTCCTGTTGCTACTGCAGTGAGCTCAAGTGTTGTGAGAATCCACTTAAAAAATGTATTGTGACACTAATCATCTCCAAGTAAGTCATTTGCTTTGTCAGAAAATTGTATATTACAGTAAAAAGTGATCTTTGTGGTTCTTGTGTATTTTTCATTGTGTTTAGTGGAATACTGTAAACCTTGAATAACATCATGAACCTATACAAAGTGCCACTAGTGATGCTGTAAGTACTCCTGAGAGGCAGAGAAAAGTCATGACATTACAAGCAAAAGGTGAATTGCTGAATATGTACCGCAGATGGAGGTCTGTAACTGTGGTTGCCTGCCATTTCCAGATAAATGAATCCAGAGTAAGGGCCATTGTGAAAGAAGAAAAAGAAATTTGTGAAGCTGTCACTGCAGCTACGTCCGCAGGTATGAAAACCCTGTGCTTTTAAGAAATACCTTTTATCCCATTGAAAATGTAGTTTTTATGTGGGTGCAAGATTGCTATAAGGCATACCTATATGATTCAAGAAAAAACAAAGTATTATACGACAACTTAAAGTAAATGGAAGGGAAGGATCTAAAGCTGGGAAATTTAATGCCAGCAAAGGATAGTTTGATAATTTTAGAAAGAGGTTTGGCTTTTAAAATATCAAGATAACAGAAGCAGCAGTTTCTGCTGACCAAGAGGCAGCAGATGAGTTCCCAGATGCCATTAAGAAAATCATTGAGGAGAAACGATATCTGCCTGAAAAGGTTTCAAATAACTGATGAAAGTGCCCTCTTCTGGAAAAAAAAAATGCCACAAAGGACATTTATTAGTAAGGAAGATAAATGAGTACCAGGATATAAGGCAGGAAGGGATAAGCTAACCCTACTCTTTTGTGCAAATGTAGTCAGGTTCATGATCAGCACTGCCCTGTCTATAAAGTTAACCCCTGGTCTTGAAGGGAAAGAAGAAACACTAGCTCAGTGTTCTGGTTGTAAAAGAAAGGCTGGCCGGGGGAACCCCTTTTCTGGACTGGTTCCATCAATGCTTTGTCCCTGGAATCAGGAAGTACCTCGCCAAAGTTCTTTTCATATTGGACAGTGCCACTGGCCACCCAGAACCCCATGAGTTCAACATCAAAGACACTGAAGTGGTCTACTTGCCCCTAAACATGTCTCTAATTTTGCCTCTATATTAGGAGTTTATGACGACCTTTAAGGCTCATTATACAGGGTACTCTATGGAAAGGACTGTCAATGCTACAAAAGAGAATTCTGACAGAGAGAACATCATGAATGTCTGGAAGGATTATTCCCTTGAAGATGCCACGGTAGTTACAAAAAAAAGTGCAAAAGCCATCAAGCCTAAAACAATAAACTGATGCTAGACAAAGCTGTGTCCAGATGTACATGACTTCACAGGATTTATAAGACAATTGAGAAAATCATAAAAGAGATTATGGATATAGAATAAAGGTGGGGAGATGGTGGCAGTGGTGAAGGATTTCAAGATATGCATCTTGGAGAAATTCAAGAGCCAGCAAACACCACAGCAGGGGAATTAACAGAAGACGACTTGATGGAGATGAGTGCTTCCAAACCAGTGCCAGACAATGAGGAAGATGTAAAAGCAGCAGCAGTGCCAGCAAACAAATTGACATTAGACAATCTGGCAGAAAGGTTCAAGACTACTTTTAACTTCTATTATGAAATGGAGCATTCTATGATAGAGCACTGAAACCAAAGCAAACAGGGGAAGGATTGGTACTATATAGCAACATTTTTAAAGAAATGAAAGAGCAAAGTCAGACAGAAATTACAATATGTTTCCTTAATGTTGCAATGAGCACGTGTCCCTCTTCTGCCTCCCCTTCCACTTCTTCCACCTCTGCCACCCCTGAGACAGCAAGGAGAACCCCTCCTCTTCCTCCTCCTCAGCCTACTCAATGAAGACCTTTATGATAATCTGCTTCCACTTAATGAATAGTAAATATATTTTCTCTTCCTTTTAACTTTTTAAGTTACATTTTCTTCTCTTTAGCTTACTTTATTATAAGAATACAGTATGTACGCCAGGTGCAGTGGCTCACGCCTGTAATCCCAGCACTTTGGGAGGCCAAGGTGGGCGGATCACCTGAGGTCAGGAGTTCAAGACTAGACTGGCCAGCATGGCAAAACCCTGTCTCTACTAAAACACAAAAATTAGCCAGGCGTGGAGGTGCACACCTGCAGTCCCAGCTACTCGGGAAGCTGAGGCTGGAGGACTGCTTGAACCCGGGAGGAAGAGGTTACAGTGGGTCACCATCATGCCACTGCGCTCCAGCCTGGGCAACAGAGTGAGACCCTGTCTCAAGAAAAAACAAAAACAAACAAACAAACAAAAACCCCAAAGAGAATGCAGTATGTAATACATATACAAAACGTGGTGTGTGGTTTTTTTCTGTTTTTTTTTTGAGACAGGGTCTTTCTCTGTTGCCTAAGCTGGAGTGCAGTGGTGCAATCAAGGCTCATGGCAGCCTCCACCTCTCAGGCTCAGGCAATCCTCCCACTCCAACCCCTTGCTGGGACTACAGGCGCCCGCCACTACGCCCGGCTAATTTTTTTGTGTGTGTGTGTTTTTAGTAGAGATGGGGTTTCACTGTGTTAGCCAGGATGGTCTCGATCTCCTGACCTCGTGATCTGCCCACCTCGGCCTCCCAAAGTGCTGGGATTACAGGCTTGAGCCACCGCGCCTGGCCCCTATGGTTTCTTTTAATCCCCAAAATAGTTTTACATAACAGGATTTATTACTGTCTTCATTTCACAACAAGGAAATTGAAGCACAGAAAAGATAAGGACTAGGCCGGGCATGGTGGCTCATGCCTGTAATCCCAGCACTTTGGGAGGCCGAGGCAGGCAGATCACCTGAGATTGGGAGTTTGAGACCAGCCTGGCCAACATGGAGAAACCCTGTCTCTACTAAAAAATACAAAATTAGCCAGGTGTGGTGGTGCATGCCTGTAATCCCAGGTACTCAGGAGGTTGAGGCAGGAGAATCGCTTGAATCTGGGAGGCGGAGATTGCGGTGAGCTGAGATCATGCCATTGCACTCCAGCCTGGGCAAAGAGAGCGAAACTCCATCTCAAAAAAACAAAAAACCAACCAACCAACCAAACAAAAAGATAAGGACTTTATTCAAGGTTACAAGATTCCTGAATAGCAGAGCTGGGAAGTTTACCAGACTGCAAAGCCTGTGCTCTTAACCCCACTGCCTTGTAGCCTGTATGCAAAGAGTTTGCATGTAATTCAAACAATCATGAGTAGACTCCCATTTAGCCAAGGACTGAGTGTTTCATTTGTGGATCATTCTGGCCTGAATAAAGCAGTTACCTGGAGGGTAGGAGTGCTTTCCGTCCACAATCCACTCTAATAAGGCCTCTATTAATTCAAGATTCACCTTTTCAAAATCCATGATGGACATTGTTTTGATGACTGACTTGCTAACCCCTGAAAGAAAGAAAGGTAAAAATGAGAAGGATATTTATACCTTGTTGATGTATTTTATTGTATATTTATACCATATACAATTTGCCTGTGAATTAGGTGAGTGTTGGTTTGATTTAATAGCACAGATGTTAACATTTAATGTACTGAAATGAACTTTTTTCTTTTATTTATTAATTTAGAGACAGGGTCTTGCTCTGTCACCCAGGCTGGAATGCAGTGGTATGATCACAGTTCACAGGAGCCTCAACCTCCCAGGTTCAAGTGATCCTCCCATCTCAGCCTCCTGAGTAGCCGGGACTGCAAGCATGCACCACCATGCCTGGTTTGTTTTATTTTATTTTTTGTAGACACGGGGTCTTAGTGTTGCCCAGGCTGGTCTCGAACTCCTGGGGTAAGGCAATCCTCCTGCCTCAGCCTCCCAAAGTGCTGGGGTTACAGCCACCACACCCAGCCCACTTTTTTCATTTAGTATCCCAGAAAATCTAGCCTCATCAGAAGTAATTTTTGCTTGAACAATGACCTAAAAAGCAGGTTCCTGCCCCTGTTGGAAAGACCCAGACAGGCCAGTTTTTACTCTCCTTGTTCCTTCCCCTCTTTTACCCTTCAAATATTTATTGAAAGTTTGCGTTCTGGAAACAAAATTCAAAGTCAAATACATTTGAGAAACTTCTCCTAGATTTAGTCAAATCATGAACGAGATATGCTGGAAGTCCAGGTAACACTAACCTATGGCAATCAATGGACAGAGACCACAACTTTCACCAGCATTTTTATAACAGTGACTCACTGAACCTTTAGGTTCCTTTGAGAAAATGATAAGTGATGGATTTTCCCTGAAAAATAAATGTGATTGTAATGTCTTCATTAACACCCGTGGAGTCTATTCATAGACCCTCACAATCTCTCCAGTCACAATCTCCTAAACTATCTGTGACCTGGCAAATGATGTAGTTCTGTAGGATGTACTACAAGCCTCAGCTCTTTTATTTTATTTTATTTTTGAGACTGAGTCTTGCTCTGTCACCCAGGGTGGAGTGCAGTGGCGTGATCTCGGCTCACTGCAACCTCTGCCTCCCGGTTTCAAGCGATTCTCCTGCCTCAGCCTCCTGAGTAGCTGGGATTACAGGCGCGTACCACCACGGCCAGCTAATTTTTGTGTTTTTAGTAGAGATGGGGTTTCACCATGTTGGTCAGGCTGGTCTCGAACTCCTAACCTTGTGATCCGCCTGCCTCAGCCTCCCAAACTGCTGGGATACAGGCGTGAACCACCGCGCCTGGCCGCCTTAGCTCTTTTAAAAGCAATAGTATATTGTTGGGGTGACTAACTCTTCAAAGACTGCTGTCCTTTCTTCTCAGGCCCTCCTAATGACCTATCGCCCTAACTACAGTTTAATTGGAACAAAATAACTATAGTTGGTACGAAGGAAGGGAAACTTTCTATATGAGAAGTTTGAAGATGGACGAAAGCAGTTTCGGCTGGGCATGGTGCCTCATGCCTGTAATCCCAGCACTTTGGGAGGCTGAGATGGGCGGATCACCTGAGGTCAGGAGTTCGAGACGAGCCTGACCAATATGGGGAATCCCCGTCTCTACTAAAACTACAAAAAAAAAAATTAGCCGGACATGGTGGTAGCGGTGGGCGCCTGTAATCCCAGCTACTTGGGAGGCTGAGGCAGGAGACTCGCTTGAACCCAGGAGGTGGAGGTTGCAGTGAGCCGAGATCACACCACTGCACTCCAGCCAGGCGACAGAGCAAGACTCCATCTCAATAAAAAAAAAAAGAAAAAAGCAGTTTTGAAACAATGTTGTTCTAGTGGAGTGAATGCCACGTTGGTCAAAAATGAAAAAAAGGAAGAAACAGGCTGCACAAAAAAGGGTGTAGTTGGGTGAGCAAGGTGGAGCAGGAATCACTTTTCTTTGCCAAGATTCCAAAAGCCAGACTTTTCAAAAGAAGAAAGGATCAGCTAATCGAAAAAAGAAAATTGAACATAGTTTTGTTTTTTAAAACTATTATTATTGAGACAGGGTCTCACTCTTTTGCTCAGGATGGAATACAGTGGCATGATCATGGCTTACTGCAGCCTTGGTCCTTGGGGTTCAAATGATCTCTCACCTCAGCCTCCTGAGTAGCAGGGACTATAGGTGCATACCACCACACGAGCTAATTTAAAAAAATTTTTAAGAGACAAGGCAGCACCATGTTGCCTAGGCTGGTCTTGAACTCCTGGGCTCAGCCTCTCAAAGTGTTGGGATTATAGGCATGAGCCACTGTGCCCAGCCAAATCAATAATATATTTTAAATGACCAATTATTAATTTTTTCAAAGAAAACTAGAACATGCCTTAAAATTGAGCTAGGAAACATATTTAATTTGCTGAAAGGTGAAGGAGAACATTGAGATCAACTAGTTCAAGGCTTTTTTTTTGAGATGGAGTCTGCTGCTGTTGCCCAGGTTGGGAGTGGCAGTGGTGGGCAATCTTGGCCTCAGCTGTAGGCCCCCAAAGCCTCGCTGGGTTCAAGAGATTCTCATTCCTCAACTTCCCAACAGTCTGGGAACTAGGCAGGGGCTTGTCCAGCCACACCTGCTATTTTTCTAAAGGACTTTTTAAAAAAAAACAAAACAAAACAGAGAACCAGAAGCTCAGAAAAGCTAAGCAATCAGCCCAGTACCATACAGAAGCTGGTGGCAGAGTCATGTTTCCTGACCTCAAGTCCTCCATTCTCCTTCCTTAAAAAGGAGGTCCCAAAGGTACTTTCTGAACTTTCGTAACCTTTGTGCTTAAAATTAGAAAGTCATGGATTAGATTCAGTGATAATTTTAAAAGAAAACTCCAAAATTTTGAAAGAGATGCCAAAGGAATTTTCTTTTTTTTGAGACAGGGTCTCACTCTGTTGGGACTGGAGTGCACTGGTACGATCATAGCTCACTGCAACCTTGAATCCCTTTGCTCAAGCAATCCTCCCCCTCAGCCTCCTGAGTAGCTGGGACTACAGGTGCCAACCACCATGCTCAGCTAATTTTAAAAAACATTTGTAGTAGAGACAAGGTCTCAATATATTGCCCAGGCTGGTCTTGAACTCCTGGGCTCATGTGATCCTCCTGCTTCAGCCTCCCAAAGTGTTGGGATTACAGGCGTGAGCCACCGTGCCCAACCTCAAAGGAATTTTCTTGTTCCATAATTTAATGGAATAAGGGAATGGGAATTATCAGTTGGTATGATGTGTAAAAAGAACACAAAGTTTTGAGTTAGACATATTTTAATTAGAATCACAGATCTGTACTTACTAGCTGGGCACTATCCTTGTGGGTTTGTATTATACTCCTCTAAATGACTTCACTTTATAGATAAGGAAACTGAGGCACAGAGATGATAAAGAACTTGCTCAAGATCATTAGCTGGTTTTATGAGAGCCTTGGAGTTGAACCCAGGTCTATAAAATACAAGTCCATTCTCTTAGCTTTACATCTCTCAATACTGGGAAGATGAAATAAAATGTTAGGGAGCTATGCTTATCTTCCTAAACAACAGAACAATGGCTAATATCTTAATTCCTTGGTGATTACCATTCCACATCCAGGATTGGGAACTGTCTTTGGTAGATGGAAAAAAAGGAAAATTCATTTGCCGCTTATCCTACAGAAGCAGTAACGGATTGGAAGCTCTTACTCATGAATGATAAACACCCTTTTTTGGGAAGAACTAAGAGGAACAGGGGTGACAGTCTAGGGAAAAAGAAGAAAGAAGGGCAGCTGAGATCTGCTTCTAGTCTAGGCTTCAAGGAAGAAAGCAAAAGTAGTAATCCTGGGGTTTCTATGGGCTCAGTTTAGCTTATATGGATACAAGACCACATAGGAACAAAGAGTAGCCAGCTAGAGTCTGGCATGGGAGGAGGAAGTACCTACCAACATACATAAAAAGCTCAGCACAGGGTAGGCCTCAAAAGATGTTACTTTAAAAGCCCATGAATAATGCTAAAACTAGTGGGATATTAAAGGATTTTAAAATCATGTCAAATATTGCTTTATAAGTGACTTATTAACTACGAAAGAAATAGTAATTATCCAGGGGAGAAACTTAGCAAACATCACTTTACCAAGTGAACAAGTTAACATTGCCAATAATGGGACAAACCAACACCATGGGGCCCATGTGCCTTTTGATATGATGCATTGAGAAATCAAGATTGTTTTTGTGATGCTCCAGCCAAAAATGTATAACCTAAATGTAATCATGGGGAAATACCAAACCCAAATGGATGGACATTCTACAAAATAATCTTTAAAAATATCAAGGTCACTAAAAGACAAAGGATGAGGAGCTGTTCCAGATCAAAGGAGACTAAGAACACATGACTGAATGTAATATATGATCCATGATAGGATCCTGAATCAGGAAAATATAGCAAAAATAAACATTATTGAGATAATTGTTCAAATCTGAGTATGGACTGTGAATTATATAATTGTATCAGTGTTAAATGTCCTCATTTTGATCACTGTACTGTGGTTATGTAAGAGAATGTCCTTGTTCTTAGAAAAATCATACTAAAGTATTAAGGGTAAAGGAGCGTCATATCTGCAACTTACTCTTAGGAGACTCAGAAAAAAATACATGCTTCCAGAGCAAATGATAAAGCAAAAAATGAAGCAAAACATTAACAACTGGTGAACTGGGGTAAAGGATATATGAGAGTTCATTGTTTAGTCTTGCAAACTTTTCTGTAAATTTGAAATCACATCAAAATAAAAAGCTACAAAATATACAAGAATATAACTTACATTTTACTACCTCACAATTTTTCTCTAATGAGCACATATTTCTTTCATAATTAGAAAAAAACCCATTGGCAAATAGAGTAACAATTATATTCTAAATATGTATCTGAGCTATTTTTCTAGGTTTAAGGTTTCTCCGATGAATTAAAGGCAATGTAACTATGAAACAAGAATCATATTTTTATTCTTCCACATCATGGTAAGAAAGAATACTAGAAATCTTTGGCATAGTTAAAATATTCCCCCAGGTGGCATGTTACCTTTATAGCGGGCCAGGAGCTGCTTAAAATCTAACTGTTGATCTGGCACTACATCTTTGACAGAATCCTGATCCTGGAGGTGAAGGGAGAGCCTCAGGTCTTCTTCCACTTCTTCAAATGCAGTTCTGTTCCGCCTTGCTTTAAGCTTTTCTTTTGAAATCTGTTTCATGGACCGCATATATGGGCTCCCATCCTGTAATACATACCTGAGAAAGACAAAGGAATGTGGTTGTGTGTATGTGGTTCTGTTGGTGAGGAGGGAAAGAATTCACCTATTTCACGTGCTCATTCAGCAAAATGTCACTGTTTCTGTCCAATTCATGTGCCATCCTTCCACCAGTCCAGGATTCTTGCTGTACCCTATTTCTGGTTGGGAACACACTGCAACGCTTTTAGGTCTGTCTTGGAGACCAGCTAAGAATTTGGAGAAAAGCTCTATCCAGGAATAATGCTGTGGACATTCAGAAAACACATCTGAGTTACAGCCGCAGTAACACCCCTCTTCATTTTTAATTCTTCTTTGGCAATCTTACTGATCCTCTTGTTTCTATGATAATTCCCAGGCAGCTGATTCCCTTTTGTTGCAATCAAATTTGGACCCAAGTTTCTAGCTGTTGGCTGAACATCAACCTAAGACTGTCCTTAAAACATTTCAAAACTCTTACAACTGGATAGTTTAATATTTGTTAGTGACAACACTATTAGACATCATGACAAAGCAGAAAAATGAATAGATTTGAAAACAAAAGCTCTGGATTTGAGTTCTAGGTCTGCCACTAAACCAACCTGCTATGAGACTTCCAGCAAGTCAATTTCAAAGGGCTTTACTTTCTCATCTTTTGGGAAATTGGCATAGATAACTGCCTCGAATTTTTTTACCTGGAGCCTTAAATGTTGCTCAAAGCCCCAGGGAAAGGTAAGGGAATGGGAGCAAAGTAAGTAACTGGGGGCTATTCTTTCAGCCCGATCATTCCTGTTTTATGTTTCATTTTTTGATGATTTCCTATAAGATTTCATTTGCATAAAGTGTATTGTAGCTTTTTTTAAAAAAAGATTTAAAAACCTATGACTCTATAATGCTGACTTCCTCCAACCCCTTCTCTCCATTAAATGCCATATACTCTTTTCACATTCACCATTTGTTTGTTTATTGAACATTTACTGAATGTCTTTTTTGGACAAGGGACTACGGCAATGGTGGTGGTATGGTATAGAAAAATAAATACACTTTCAAGGAGCTTACAAACTAGTGAGAACAGAACAAAACAACTCGCTGTACTGTAAGACAGACAGAAATAAATGTCATTAGAGGCACAAGAAAAGTACTCTGTGACTTCCAATAAAGAAGTGATTAATTTTTAATAGCAGAAATAGGAAATTTCATGGAGGTAGCATTCAAGTTGGGTGTTAAAGAATGACTAGAGAAGGAAGTGGGGAAAAGAAATATAGACAGTAATAGTATGGCATCTTTGAGAAATAACAAGTAGTCTGACAGTGCTAAGGTTTGTGTAGGTAGGAAAATAAAGAACGAAAGGAAGTTAAATATTGGCTGGGGTCAGATGATATGGGCCTTGAGTGTCCATAAAGTGTGACTGATAGGGAACCAACGAAAGTTTCTAAGAATAGGAGGAATGTGACCAATTCTATGTTTAAAGATAATTCTGAGCCTGGGCAACTTAGTGAGACCTTGTCTCTACTAAAAATAAAAAAATTAGCCAGGCATGGTGGCACACACCTGTAGTCCCAGCTACTTGGTATTCTGAGGTAACAGGATCACTTGGGCCCAGGAGACCAAGGCTGCAGTGGGCTATGATCGCACCACTGCACTCAGCCTGGGTGACAGAGTGAGGCTGTCTAAAAATATATATATATATTCTGGAAGCAGTGAGTTTGAAAAAGTAAAGACAGGTAAACTAGTTGAAAGATGATTTCCTCAGACACTCATGTTCAATGGCAGTGGGATAGGGCCTAGAAAATAATAATTCTAAGAAGCTCCCCAAGTATTCTTATTGCACTTAATGTGCAATAAGCCACTGGTTTTGGGTTTTTAGCTTGAGAATACATTACCATTAAATGAATATGGAATTAGGAGGGGGGCTTATTAGAGAAGGAAGGAACAGAGAAGGAGAAAAATTCTGACTTGTATTTAAGCTGCCAGATATTAACGGTGTTTCATTCTAGAGCTCAGAGGTCAGGAATGAAGATACTGATCTGGGAGTTCTCGGCACAGGGATGACAGCTGAAATCACATGAGTCTAAGGTAGCCAAGGGAGAGTTAATAGTGAGAAGAAATAGTACAAGGAAAATCTTGGGGAATCCTCAAGATCAAAGACTAAGAAGAGAAAATACGGCTTTCAAAGAAGAGAGATCTGTTTATATACAATGGACATTAACATTTTCTACCTAGTACTTACAATTGTTTATACAGATATCTTAACACTCAGGCTATACTGCAAACTCTATGCGAGTAGAATGATGATGATGATAATAATAGCTAACTTTTTTTTTTTTTTAACAGAGTTTTACTCTGCCGCCCAGGCCGGGTGCAATGGCATGGTCTCAGCTCACTGCAACCTCTGCCTTCCAGGTTCAAGCAATTCTCCTGCCTCAGTCTCCCGAGTAGCCGGCATTCCAGGCATGCACCATCACGCCCAGCAAATTTTTGTATTCTTAGTAGAGATGGGGTTTCACCATGTTGGCCAGGCTGGTCTTGAACTCCTGCCCTCAGGTGATCCGCTCGCCTTGGCCTCCCAAAGTGCTGGGATTACAGGTGTGAACTACCGTGCCCGGCCAATAACTGCTAACATTTGAGAGCATCCACTATGTGCCAAGCACAGTTCTAAGCACCTTGCAAGTATTAATTCATTAATTTTTTTATGCTCTCAGCAGAATCAGCAAGTATTAATTCATTAAACCTAAAGTACAGAGAGATTAAACTACTTGCTAAAGTTATAGTATGTAGAGGGGGCCAGGCATGGTGGCTCATGACTGTAATCCCAGCACTTTGGGAGGCAAGGCAGGAGCACTGCTGGAGGTCAGGAGTTTGAGACCAGCCTGGACAACATAATGAGACCTCTGTCTCTACAAAACCATTAAAAAAAATTAGGCATGGTGGTGTGTGTCTGTAGTCCAGCTACTCAGGAGGCTGAAGTAGGAGGACTGCTTGAGCCAGGTGTTCGAGGCTACAGTGAGCTATGATTGCACCACTGCACAGCAGCCTGGGTAACAGAGTAAGACTCTATCTCAAGAGAAAAAAAAAAAAAGAAAAGAAAAAGTAAGTAGAGGGATTTAAATATTGGCCACCTGTTTACTGAAAGAGAGGGGAGAACAAAATGTTCAAACAGAAAAAATAGAAGAAAATCACTTCTTGGCTTTTTGGCTAAGATCAAGTGTAGAAAAATTAGAAAAACAGACTAACACATGTATTAGTATTCTGGCACATTGAGGGTCAAATATTCTGTTTTCAATGTTTCACTGAATCTTTTTTTTTTCTCTCAAGAGATGGGGGTCTCAATATGTTGCCCAAGCTGCTCTTGAACTGGCCTTAAAGGATCCTCCCACCTTGGCCTCCCAAAGTGCTAGAATTACAGGCATGAGCCACTATGCCAGGTCCTTTCACTGAATCTTAATTAGTATCTTCCTTACCTTGTCACAGCAATTGCATCTTCCAAAAAAAATTGATCAACAGGAAATGTACGACCTAGAAAAACAAGGAGATAAAATAGAAAAGCCTGAGAACACCCATTCAACCATCTTGAAATAGTTTATATATATAAAATTCTCTTAAAGCTTGTCATGCTAATGTTCTATTTGTTCTGTGGTCTTAAAAGTATTAAGAAGAAAAGTTCTTGGTAACAGAAATTGTAAAGGGTAGATTTCAGTCAGTAAACAGAAGACAGTGTATAGGCAGAGAAATGATCCTTTGCTAAGACTTTTTTTCTTTTACCTGTTATACATTTTATACCCTCCCCCCACACTTCCACCACAGAGGACCTCTAAACATTCAACGACTGTATTCTAGATCAAACACAACATTTCTTCCTTAGATTTATCGCCAGCATTCTCTATAACTAAAATAAACTGCACTATTGTTTATCAGTCAGCGTTTGCAAAGTGTTTTTTTAGTATTCAATTGAAGAAGGATAAATCAAAGCTCAGGGTGATAAATTAATTCCACAATGAGACTGTGGAAGTGCCAAAAGAAAACACACACTACCCAACCTCACTTTCTGCCAGAGTGGACCAACATCCAGAAATTTAGCAGAATCCAGAAATGAACAGATATACTGTCACAGACACAAGTTCCCTCTTTATGACAGACTGCCACTATAAACTTTGATGTTAAACACAATGGAATGCTAGAAATAAGTAACTATGACTTTTTTAAAAAGTCCCCTAAAAAAATTAAAATCTCCCAGCAATGGCCAGGAGTGGTGGCTCATGCCTGTAACCCCAGCACTTTGGGAGGCCAAGGCGGACAGATCACGAGGTCAGATCAAGACCATCCTGGCAAACACAGTGAAACCCCATCTCTACTAAAAATACAAAAAATTAGCCGGGCGTGGTGGCGGGTGCCTGTAGTCCCAGCTACTTGGGAGGCTGAGGCAGGAGAATGGTGTGAACCCAGGAGGCGGAGCTTGCCATGAGCTGAGGTCGCGCCATTGCACTCCAGAGCGAGACTTCGTCTCAAAAAAAAAAAAGGAAAAAAAAACTCCCTCCTTATCAGCTGCATTATATGGTTATGATTTTATGTTATAAATAAATCACTTCTCTAGAAAGAGGTATACATATCTACTTATGTCTCAAACTTTAAAATAATTATATTTGCTTGTAAGAATGATACATATTTAATGATGCACTTTATTCACCTGGTATAGTAATAACTGGGCAGGAATTAAAATATTCTGAAAAAAGCTCAGCGTTTAGAGTCGCACTCATTAAAATAACTTGAAGACCTGGCCTCTGCGATACAATGTCCTTCAAAACTAGCAGCAAGAAGTCACTAGAGAAAATAAAAGAAACACCTGAGGATCAAACAAATTTAACACATGAAAATTAGTAACTTTTGGTATATTTTGAGTAAGAAATGTGTAAATCTCTGTGGGAAAAAACCCCGTAACATTCATAGAATAGTGTGTCATGTTCTTGGATGTGAACCCTTACTATTATAGGCTGAATATCGTTTATGTGAAATGCTTGGAACCACAAGTGTTTCAGATTTCAAATTTTCTCAGATTTTGGAATAGTTGCATATACATAATGAGACATTTTGGGGATGGGGCCTAAATCTAAACATGAAATCCATTTATGTTTCATATATACATTATACACATAGCCTAAAGGTAACTGTATATAATATTTTGAATAATTTGGCCGTGAAATAAAGTTGGTGTACACTGAACCATCAGAGAGCAAAGGTGTCAGGTGTGGAATTTGCCACTTGTAGTGTCATGTCAACACTCAAAAAGTTTCAGATTTTGGACCATTTCAGATTTCAGATTTTTGGATTAAGGATGCTCAACCTGTATAAAGATATAAATTATTTCTCAAATAAACCAAGTCCAGGCAGTACTAATCAAAATCCCAACAGGATTTATCATCAAATTTTATAATCATTATTTATTTTTACTCTTAGCTGGTATAGGGCACAAATTTGATAATTCTACTTCTTGACATCTACATGTACCACAAAGAGGCATATACAAAGATTTTCATTATAGCATTGTTTGTAATAATAAAACAATAGAAACTACCCAAATGTCCATCAACTGAGAAATGGTTAATTATAACATGAAGCAGATACAAGGAATAAGGTAGAGCTCTAGATAATAACATGAAAAAACCTCTAAGACATATTTTTAGTAGGAAAAATCCCAAGTTGCCTGGAATAATACACATGGCAGAATAACACCACCCTAATTGGACTCTTGGCCCTTGGCCCCTCACAATCTGTTCTCAATAGAGCCAACCAATAATGCTCTTCGAATGTCAGTCTGATTGTGCTGACCAGGTGCGGTGGCTCACACCTATAATCCTAGCAGTTTGGGAGGCTGAGGTGGGAGGAATGCTTGAGGCCAGGAGTTCAAGACCAACCTGGCCAATATAGCAAGACCCCATCTCTTAAAACAAAAAAGAAAAGAAATTGTGCCACTCTTATGCTCAGAATCCAATGACTTCTCATTACAAACCTTACTAACAAGGCTCTATACGACATGGTCTACATCCCATGCTCCCCATCTTTTTCTAGTGCTCTCCCGCTCATTCACTTAGCACCGGCTCACTGTTCTCCTTGCTGTCTTTGAGGCATGCACCTCAGATCTTCTGTACATGATATTAATCTGCCTGGATTACTGGGCTTCTCCTAGCCCTTCACACAGGTAGCTCCCTCACTTCCTTCAAGTCCTTACTCCAAAGATTTTTTTCAGTGAGGACTTCCTTGGCTACCTTATTTAAAATTTCAAATGCTCTCCTCCCTTACATTTCTATTGTCTTTTCTGCTTTATTTTCCTTCTTAGCACTTACTATATTCTGTATTTTACTTATTTATCTTGCTTATTGATGAGCTCTCCCACTAGAATAGAAGTTCTACAAGGACAAGAATTTTATTCACTACTCCAGGATCTACAACAATGCCTGGGACATAGTAAGTACTCAGTGAATATCCATTGACTTACTAAATGAATATATCATCTGTGTAAGAAAAAAAGGTTAGAAAACAAAAGTAACTATTTCTAACAAAGTAAACATCTATATCCATGCATAGAAGGACGTATTACCAGTTTACTTCTAAGAAAGGAACTGACAGTGGTCTGGGAGCATTATCACTTTATCCATAATGTTTTTCTTTTCTTTTCTTTTTTTCTTGAGACAAGGTTTCGCTTTGTCACCCAGGCTGGAGTGTAGTGCAGTGGTGTTATCACTGCTCACTGCAGCCTTGAACTTCTGGGTTCAAGTGATCCTCCTGCCTCAGTCTCCTGAGTAACTGGGGCTAATTTTTTTTTGTTTTTGTTTTTATAGTAGAGATGGTGTCTCCCTATATTGCCAAGGCTGGTCTCAAACTCCTGCGCTCAAGTGATCCTCTTGCCTTGGCTTCCCAAAATGCTGGGATTACTAAACACATAATCAGCAATCCCAGAATGGGAGGCCTGTAGGTGTGAGCCACTGTACCTGGCCTGTTTGAGTTTTTAATGAAAACATATTCTTATACTACTTAGCTCTTTTAAAGAGCTAATTTAATTACATTTATGACTATTTTGTTTCTTTTCAGGAAAAGGGAAATAATCTAACAACAACAGGCAAATGGCTAAATAATTTATGGTATATCCAGACTTCAGAATTTCCTTATGTAACTCTTCATTTTACAGATAATTCAGCTGGGCGTGGTGGCTCACACCTGAAATCCCAGCACTTTAGGAGGCCAAGGCGAGCATATCACTTGAGCTCAGGAGTTCAAGACAAGCCTGGCCAACATGGTGAAACTCTGACTCTACTAAAAAAATACATAAATTAACCAGGCCTGGTGGCGTGCACCTCTAGTTCTGGCTACTTGGGAGGCTGAGGAAGGAGGATTGCTTGAACCTGGGAGGTGGAGGCTGCAGTGAGCTGAGATTGCACCACTGCACTCCAGCCTGGATGACAGAGACTTCGTCTCAAAAAAAAAAAAGATAATTAGTTAACTCATACTGTCATTCTGTTAAATCATAAGTAGCATGACAAAACTATATAATCCCAATAGTGTTTGTGGAAATACATCTCTCTACCATATCCCTCTTCTAACTCCCAGTATACTCCCTGAAGAAAAGAGACCAAAATTATAACATGTAACTAGCAATTTTATAGGGGACAGAGATTCTGCTTTTACATTTTTTGGTATTTACTGAATGCTTTAGAATGATCATGTTATCTCTGTGATTAGAAAATTTATCAAAATTTCAAACTAACACAACTGTCACCTTTCTATATTCAACTTTTAATCTTGTCAATATTTTCACTGATTTTTGTTCCTAGATTTTATTAGTTTTTGCTTTTTTCAATCAGAGTTAGCAAATATTCCCCTACTTTTCCTTGTAAATTGTATACCCTTTCCTGTAAACTAGTATTTGTAAATGCTTGAAGCACCCTTCTCCACTGTGTAATTAATCTTTATTCAGATGTGAACATCTTTTGAATTTTTAACTGTTCATATTCTACAGATCCTTAGGTTTTATAAAAATCTTTCTCCTATTTAAGCCAGGAACCAAATCCAGTGCTATGTTCTCATTTCTTTAAGTCTGTGGAAGTACAAATGTTATAGAATCCAAAGCTATTCTTCATATTCAAAATTATACTGAATTTTCCCTAAAAGTTTAAACTTGTCTTTATAACGCAATCATTTAAATACCATTAGTCTGAGAGAATGTTTTATTTGGTTTCCTCTTCCAAGTTGTTCAGTGATTTTGTTAAAAAAATTTCTTCTTTCAGATGTTCATTTCCAACAGCTGCAAAATGACATTATTTACCATTAATTCTTTTTTCCATTGTTTTCTGGAGTTTCTACAAAAAGATCATTTGCCCCTTAGAGATTTCCAACATTTTCTGTATAGTCATTTAATATTTATTATTGTCTTGTTTTAGGAATTATTTCTTTTTTTTTTGGTTTATTCTTTTTATCTAAAAGTCCAGTTTCTTTAGTTTCTAATTACTTCATATGTCTTATTTACTAATAATAGTAATGTGTTATTTCTTCTAATAGTTCTTCTGGTTATATATCTTCTCCGTTCAATTCCTTTTTTTTTTTTTTTTGAGACAGTCTTGCTCTGTCGCCCAGGCTGGAGTGCAGTGGTGTGATCTCGGCTCACAGCAACCTCCACCTCCCAGGTTCAAGCGATTCTCCTGCGTCAACCTCCCGAGTAGCTGGGACTACAGGTGCCTGCCAACAATCCCTTTTTTTTTTTTTTTTTTTAAATGTTTTGCTTTTAGCTATTTTCTGCTTTCCTATCAGTCCACCAAATTTACTTAGACTATTTTTCTTCTTCTCAAGATATTTATAGTGGTATAATACTTTTTGGGAAAACTTCATAATTTTCACAGGACTTTCTCTTTTTTTTTTCCCCACTAGTTTTCTTTGACTGCTCTAGGGCATGATCCACATGACAAACTATGATTAATGCCATCCATCTTCCTGGCCCTCTTCAGTACTTAAAATATTGAAACTTTTAATTTTTTTTTTTTTCCTAAGAGATGGGGGTCTCATGATATTTCCCAGGCTGAAGTGGCTCTTCACAGGTGCAATCATAGCACACTATAGCCTTGAACTCCCGAACTTAAGCAGTCCTCCTGCCTCAGCCTCCTCAGTAGCTGGGACTACAAGCATGCACCACTGTGTCTGGCAAGAATTTTTATTTTATGCCTCACCTTTAATGACTTCTAATTTCATAAGATAAAATCCACATGCTTTATTATTCACGATGCTTAAGGCTCTGGAAGGTCTGGCTCCTGCTGCTTGTTCCCTGTGCTACTTTCCCCTTTGCTGCTACACAGCAGGTGCACTGGCTTTCCTTGTTTCTGGACTCACAAAGCTCTTTCCCACTGCACAATCTTCAAACATGCTTTCCTTGCCCCCGTTTGTCACCTGGGATTCCTTCTCATATTTCAGTTTCCTTTTTTTTTAATTTGAGACAGGGTCTTGCTTTGTTGACCAGGATGGAGTGCAGTGGTGCTATCACAGCTCACTGCAGCCTCAACCTCCTGGGGGTTCAACTGATTCTCCTGCCTCAGCCGCCTGTGTAGCTGGGACCATAGGCGTGAGCCATCACGTCTGGCTAATTTTTTTTTTTTTTTCTGTATCCCCAGTAGAATGACTACTGGCTTTTTTTTTTTTTTTTTTCATTTTTCATAGAGACATGGTCTCACTATGTTGCCAAGGTTGGGCTCTAACTCCTGAGCTCAAGCGATCCTCCCACCTCGGCCTCCCAAAGTGCAGGGATTATGGGTGTGAGCCATGCGCCCGGCCATACTTCAGTTTTCAATTTAAATTGTCATCTTACAGAGATATGATCTTTGAGCATCTATGGGTCTCTCTCTCCAAACATAGCATGCCATTTATTCCTTCATAGTGCTTATTCCAATTTGCAATCATTTACTTATTTACTTGTTCATTATTCGTTTTTTCTACCAGACTGTTAGAGATGAGGGGGAGCCATACATGCTTGTTCCTCACTGTATCCCCAGCAACTAATATATCACTTGGCATTTAAATGCAGGCTCAATAAATACATGAATCAATGTCAGGACTGAATGACTGACCAAATAAGGAAGAAGATACATTCAGCCACAGCATGCATGACATCTGTTATTTCTACTAAGTAAGGTATCAACTTAGCATAATGCCCAGGATGGTGTGAAGTATACCTTCTAACCTAATAGGATGACTCCATCTAATAAGTGATGAGCATACACTGTCCTTTTTAGTGTTATAGACCCTGGAAATCAAGAAACCAGTTGCTTTTCTCTAACATAGGTCTTCCTTGTGGCAAATTACCATTACTAGCTGCATGAAACTGAATTAGAACTAGAAAACAATTTTTTCTGCCATGCCTTCATTTCATGTGAGTGTGTGTTCACTAGGAAAGTCTTTGTTTTACCTTTCTTCTGTCCTCTCATGAACTTCATCAACAATGATATGGGAGACTCCCTGTAGAGCTGTATCTCCTTCTAGCCTTCTCAGTAGCACTCCCGTAGTACAGTATAACAGTCTGGTGGCTGAGGACTTACACATGAAAGGGCAATATAAATCATTAATAAAATTTTCAAAAAAGGAAACATTACTGGAAAGCCATTTTGAATGGATAGTGATAAAGAATATTGAAAACACTAGCAGTTCCATTTAATAGGAAACCATACTAAATATAGTTTCTTGCCAGGGACAGTAATAAAATCCTTTCTACTTCATATCAAAATGTTAAGATTTTCATAAAAAGCATTAAAATCAGTGAATAATGAAATCAGTTCTCAATTTGTCTGCTCCTTATTTGGTTAAATGGATTAAGTCCCAAGTTCAAGAACAAAACAGTCTTTACTAGATGACTTCTGCCAATAAAAAATAAAAAGCTTTACAGAGGAAATTTAATACAACCAAATAAGAGTGTTTTTTTGTTGTTGTTTTTTGTTTTTGAGACGGAGTTTTGCTCTTGTTGCCCAGGCTGGAGTGCAATGGCACGATCTCAGCTCACTGCAACTTCCGTCTCCCAGGTTCAAGGGATTCTCCTCTCTCAGACTCCCGGGTAGCTGGGATTACAGGCATGTGCCACCACACTCGGCTAATTTTTGTATTTTTAGCAGAGATGGGGTTTCTACATGTTGGTCACGCTGGTCTCGAACTCCCGACCTGAGGTGATCCGCCCGCCTTGGCCTCCCAAAGTGCTGGGGTTACAGGCGTGAGCCACGGCGCCCAGCCATAAGAGTTCTTATCCCAAGATATTTCTAAAAGGACTTCACCCCTACCGAAGGTGATCATTAATTTAAAAATAGCCTGAAAGTATATATCCCAAATTGCCCATGAATCTCCTAACCCCCAGAACTCTTTATACCTAAAAATCGTAAATTTCTGTTACCAGGAAATAAGCAGAGTATACAAACCTTGACACTTTCTAACCGAATCTGGTATCCCACGGTCAGACCCACCCTCTCTGCTCTTTCTTTAGCAACGCGTTCAGCAACAGAGATTGCAGAGATTCGTCGGGGTTGGGTACAGATGATGTTGGCCACCTTTTCAGGTGGTCCATTCAGAGAATCATCCAGAATAAACTGTGGAATCTGTGTGGTTTTCCCACATCTGTATATTAAAACAAATAAGTCCTAAAATGAAGTTTTCAAGGGCTAGTTAACTAAAGAAGCAATCATACGGAATGAGGAAAGTGATAAAGCTAATTAGAACACAAATTGTTCAGATTCAGGTATTTTCTAAAACAACCTCCTGACTTATTACCTAGAGGTGAGAAATTCTAGGAATTTGCACTCCAATCAAAAGGACAATCAAATAATAGTTTAGTAACATTTGTAAAATTGGGACTATTGAACAGACATTAGATTAAGGTCTGTAAATGCTTCTAGGAATGTAAACTCTACCCATGAACCCTAAAGAAAAGGAGTATTAGCTTATGATTATCAAAATATTTTACGTTTTTCCCTTTGATATGTATTAATTTGGCTATGATTAGGCTGAGGTTAAAAAGATAAACTAGATGATACGAATTGTTACCATATCACTTGAGTCCGGACACAAATGTAATTATTAAATTGTATACTCTTGAATAAATAACTAAATAAAGTCTGCAACTTGTCCCTGCTAAATAGGAGAATGTAAAACAGGAAAAATAATGCACCATAATTAAGTTGTTTTTAAAAGAAAAATAAAGGCTGGGCGTGGTGACTCACACTTGTAATCCCAGCACTTCAGGAGACTAAGGCAGGTGGATCACTTGAGGCCAGGAGTTCGAGACCAGCCTGGCCAACATGGTAAAACCCCTCTCTCTACTAAAAACACAAAAAAATTAGCTGGGTATGGTGGTGCACCATAGTGGTGCACCTGTCATCACAGCTACTCGGATGGCTGAGGCATGAGAATCACTTGAACCTGGGAGGCAGAGGTTGCAGTGAGCCGAGATCATGCCACTGCACTCCAGCCTGGGTGACAGGAAATCAGAATAAATTTAGAAGATAAAAAGCTTTCAAGCTAAATGTTCTAGAACTATCCTTTAAATTTAAACATGAGCCTTGTTAAAAGTCTTCAGCTGGATTTTTTTGCCTTATGTCTCAAGGCAGAGGTATATAATGTCTATAAATCCAGTTACAGTTTTTAACAAGTTGAACTGGTTATGGTAACCAGGGTGCATATAATATTTATAGATGAAAGCTGCCAATGAATAAACTGCATTCTTACCCAGTCATACCACTTATGACAACCACCTGGTGCTTACGCAGTAAGTTAAGAATGGTTTCTCTTTCTTCCCAAGCAGGGAGTGATTGTCTCTCTTGCAGAATGGACTGGAACTGTCTGGAAGCCTAATAAAATCAAAGACAAGACATCATTGGGTTACTTCTCTTTTTTTTCTTTTTTTCATTTGAGACAGGGTCTCACTGTGTCGCCAGGCTGGAGTGCAGTGGTACAATCATGGCTCACTCCAATCTCCACTCCAGGCTCTAGTGATCCTCCCGCCTCAGGCTCCCAAGTAGCTGGGACTACAGGTGTGTGCCACCATACCCGGCTTTTTGTATTTTTTTGTAGAGACAGGATTTCACCATGTTGCCCAGGCTGGCCTCAAACTCCTGTGCTCAAGTAATCTACCTGCCTTGGTCTTCCAAAATGCTGGGATTACACTTTTTGTTTTTGTTTTTTTTTTTAGTTACAGAGACCGAGTCTTGTTATGTTTCCCAGGATGGTCTTGCACTCCTGGCCTTGAGTGATCCTTTGTTGGATTTGTTGGGATCGGATGTAGAGGACTTTATTCAGAACGCTGCTCAGAGAATCAGTCAGAATGAGCTATGGAATCTATACATTAAATAGTTTTCCAACATCTGAATAAACTGAAAGATTTTCTGAGTGAAATAAAGCCCTCTTGCTTAGCACATATCCAGTTCTTCCCAGCAAGAGTCTCTATACCAACACTGTCCAATGGAACTTTCTGTGTTGATGGAAATGTTCTATACCTGTGCTGTCCAATACAGCAATCCCTGGCCACATGTGGTTATTGAGCACTTGAAATGTGAAAAACAGTGTTACTGAGGAACTGAATTTTTAATTTTAATTAATTAATATAAACAGCCAAACATGGGTAGGCGTTACCATATCAGACAGCATAGCTCTAAACAACATCAGATTTTTACCTAAATCAATAATAGAAAAGCACTCACTAAAGCGTTATTTTTGGGTAGTCACTACAACTATATAAATCAATTTCATATTTAATGGCCAACGCTATAAACATTGCCTTGTTTATTACAACTCTGGCTGCACTTTTGAATACTGTAATAACTTTACAGGAACATGCCATTTCCTACATATAATTTTATCATAAACTTAGCACACTGATCAAATTGAATATCTCATTTTTTGTTTCTATCATCTACAGTGCAATTTATATACATTGTGATGTTCTATGGGTATTGCACTACATATGTGATGGTGTTATATGGTGTCAAAAATCAGACTGACAGAACTTTAGAACTGGAAGCGCCCTTAGAGAGCATTTAATCCAATTCCTATATTGGTTAAGCAACTTGCCTCTGCCCTACCTCTAACTTTGCCCTCAGGGTTCACTTACGAATTCTATTAAAATAATCTTCATGTGAATGGGGTAAAAACAAAATAGACTTTAGAAACAGAATTGGCTAAACCACTTACTAGCTATGTGACCTTGGGCACACTATTTATCCTTTGAGTCTTTGAAACAGGGTAAAAGTCCTTCCTTATCCTTCTCCTTTTATATATTAATTTTTTCTAATGTAAATCGCAGTATTTGTATTGTTTTGTTTTTAGAGACAGGGTCTCATTATGTTTTCCAGGCTGGCATTGTCTCCTCCTGCCTCAGCCTTCCAAGTAGCCGAGACTACAGGCATGTGTTACCATGCCTACCCGGCTCTAACCCCACAGTATTTGTTTTTTTTTTTTTTTTTTTTTTTTTTTTTTTTGAGACGGAATCTTGCTCTGTTGCCCGGCTGGAGTGCAGTGGTGCAATCTCAGCTCACTGGAATCTCCACCACCCAGGTTCAAGTGATTCTTGTGCCTCAGCCTCCCAAGTGGCTGGGATTACAGGCACCTGTCACCACACCCGGCTAATTTTTGTATTTTTAGTAGAGACAGAGTTTTGCCATGTTGGCCAGGGTGGTCTTGAATTCCTGACCTCAGGTGATCTGCCTACCTCGGCCTCCCAAACTGCTGGGATTACAGGTGTCAGCCACCGCGCCCAGCCATTAAACCACAGTATTGATATTCCTTTTACATACCAGATTGTCCATCTCAGTACCAAAGGCACATGATTCTGAGACTATTTGGCATATATGTGTGTGTCTGCTATAGGATTTTCCAAAACCATCTAGCATATGCACTTAAGTTTGCTGTGGCCTGTAGAAATTTTGACCACTCAGGGAGAAAAAGAACCAAAAGAATATTAGGGAGGGTAGCCAAAGCTTCCTAATTCATAATCCCATCATCCAGATATTAGGGAGGCAATGCCACTCATTCTCTCAGCATACCCTACCTGTTTCATTCGGAACTGCTTGCAGATTTTACCATTTTCAGCATGTACTGACTTTGCCTGCCAGTCATATCTTTTGGAAATCTTTTTCTTAAGGTTCACATAGCTTTCATTCTCTACTATAACAGGTGCAGGACCTTCATCCTCATCTGACTCCTCAGATTCTGATTCTTTTTCAACTTGAAGGAAAGAAAAGAAAACATTTCAATACAGAGCCCTTTCTTTAACAAAATGGGAAAGTCGCTGTCTAACAGAGTATCAAGTCAAACAAAAAGTCAAAATGGAGAAAAAGTTAAAACTTGAATAAAGTAAGTTCATTCACTTCCAGTATTTCTATTGCCAAAGAACTTAAAATGCATCCTCAAGTAAACTTTTATCAAGCATAAGTGGTTATTTTTAAATCAAATTAAAAACAAAGTAACATGAACATAATTAGCAGTGAATGTTTCAACTATTTGCAAGTGTCCCCAAATCCTACAACATAAAACAACCCAAATGTCTATCAAATGATGAATCGATGAACAAAATGTGGTATGTCCACATAACAGAATAGTACTCACTAATAAAAAGGAATGCTGTACTGATATGTGCTAGGACATGGATGAACCTTGAACACATTATGCTAAGTGAAAGAAGCCCATCTCAAAAAGCTGCATATTGTATAATTCCATTTCTATGACATGCCCAGAGTAGGCAAACCCATAGAGATAGACAGCAGATTTGTGATTGCCAGAGGCTGGGGGAAGGGGTAAATGAGGAGAGACTGTTATGGGTACATGGGTACAGGGTTTCTTTTGGCGGTGATGATAACGTCCAGGGATTAAAAGGTGGTCATTGTTGCACAACTCTGTAAAAATCCAAAAAACATTGAACTGTATACTTTAAAAGAGTGAATCTTATGGTATATAAATTATGTCTCAATAAAACTACTATTTTACAAAAAAAGGCCATGGCACATAATTGTCATTTCCCAAGGAACATATTTGAATCCCATGCGCTAGAAGCTGGCATCTGGGAGTGGGATGGGTGGTTAGTGAGTGAACCCGGCTAACTGACCAGCCGCCACATCTCAGCACAGCATCACTATTCTCTACTCATTGAAGTTTACCCAAGGACTCTTATGTTTCTTTTGTTTCTCTGGAAGAAAGATAGATAGCAACAAATAAAAGAGGATCCTTCCTTCCCTTCCTTCCCTCCCTCCCCCCCTTCCTTCATTCCTCCCTCCCTCCCTCCTTCCCTCCCTTTCTTTCTTTCCCTCTTTCTTTTCTTTCTTTCTTTCCCTCTTTCTTTCCTTTCTTTCTCTTTCTTTCCTTTCTTTCTTTCTTTCTCTTTCTTTTTCTCTTTCTCTCTCTCTCTCTCTCCCTCCCTCTCCTTCCTCTCCTTCCTTCTTTCCTTCTTTTTTTTTCTTTTTAAGACATAGAGTCTCACTCTGTCTCCAAGACTGAAGTGCAATGGCTCACTGCAGCCTCTACTTCCCAGGCTGAAGTGATCCCCCAATATCAGCCTCTTGAGTACCTGGGACAGAGTGCATGACCATGGCTGACTAGCTAAGAAAATATATATATTTTGTAGAGATGGGGTCTCGCTATGCTGCCCAGGCTGGTCTCAAACTCCTGGGCTCAAGCAATCCTCTCACCTCAGCCTCCCAAAGTGCTGGGATTACAGGTGTGAGCCACCACACCCAGCAGAGAATTCTTTGAAAGGGGCTTCCTTGTGGTGTAAGAATCTGCACAGTAGGCCATGTGTGGTGGCTCACACCTGTAATCCCAGCACTGGGAGGCTGAGGCAGGTGGATCACCTGAGGTCAGGAGTTCGAGACCAGCCTGGCCAACATGGTGAAACTCTGTATCTACTAAAAATAGAAGTTAGCCAGGCATGGTGGTGGGCACTTGTAATCCCAGCTACTCAGGAGGCTGAGGCAGGAGAATCACTTGAACTCGGAGGGCAGAGGTTGCAGTGAGCTGAGATTGCACCACTGCACTCCAGCCTGGGGGACAAGAGCGAAACTCCATCTCAAAAACATAAAAAGAATCTGCCCAGTAAACCTGGATCTAAACTAGGCTAGAAGCCTGCACAAGTATTTGAGGATTTAGGGATTCATAGAGCTATCCCTAATGAATTCTGGGGATCTAGTATACCAAAAGCAGGAGGGTACGGATAGTGGTATAGAAAGCAAAATATCTCTAAAATTTCATTTGAAAGTAATTCAGTATATAATATAAGAAGTAATCATATGAAAACCAAATGAATTAAATAAAATAGATTTTCTGAGAAGGTACCTTAAGGTCCTTCCAAGCCTCAGATTTTATATGGTTAAAATAAACACACATCACAACAAACTTCAACTCAGGAAGCCCATCCACAGCAACGCACATGGGCCTTAAGCAACACAATTGAGCCTTACAATTAAAGTTGGACACAATTACAGTTCAGGGAATTCTCATTCCCTTTTGCCCATGGGACTGAATGGCTTGTTCAGTTTGTTCAAGATCACTAAGCCATCCTGGACCAGCTTTAAAAGCTTTGACTTCTAAACCCATAATTCTGAATGCCTCCCTCCACAAGATCAATGCCTTACATACCTTCTGGAATTTGATTAGAAACAAAAGAATTATTTGGAATCACTGGTTTATGACAGGCAGGATTATTTATCCTGGTCCTAGAGGGTACTGGCAGAAAGTTCACGGGAGGGACACTATACTTGTGATGGGTATTCGTTAGTAACTTGATTATTTCCGATTCTTCCTCTAAAAGGGTTATCAAAGAATATACGACAGGTTCCGAAGTTTCCGCAAATGTCAAGGCCTTGTCATAAAGAAACTCAGAAATATGTAAACGACAAGCCAGAGGTAGGTTCTCATTGGTGGAATAAAATGCTATGAGGGGAGCTTGGTAGGGATATTTGTGGTCTTTAGAAAATCGAATTTCAAGTTCATATAAAAAAGATCCATCTTCATTAGCATTAAGATGAGAATCGTCTACACTTCTTTCTATTCTTCCAACAATTTGATTTGGGGGCACTTCATGTTTGAATTTGCATTTTGATCCAAATTTACAATTTCCTTTGAGGTAAAATTTACAGATTTCAAGTGAATTTTCTTGTACATTTTTGGTACTTTCTTTTGGCTTGGATTTGCGGAATCTACTTGTCAAATACTCCAGTTCTAATCCAATGGTCCAGACTCTGTTCTGAATTCTTTCTATAAATTTTTCTCCACAGATGGACTTGAGAGCAAACGCCTCTTCCTGTCGCTGTTCCATACACTCATCCAAGCTTATCTGGTTGACTGCCTCAGAGATCTTCATCCTCTCTCCAAATGTCTCTGAAAAACACTGGGTAAGGAGATGCTCTAGTGATGCTCCCACATCTCCATCACACATCCTCAGGACTGCTTGACAGCGTTCAATATTGAAACCATACCTGTCAAGGGCAAAACATGACAAAAATGACACAAAAAGCAGTATCACACCATTACAGTAAAATTCATTTAAATATGCTTATGTGAAGTTATGACTATACACAGGCAGGGCTTGTATTTTGAAAAAGCAACCCTGATAACAATAAGCCCTCCTGAATGACCCCATCTGATAAGATAGAATATTCGGCCTAGCAGGCTTTGCTGGAACCCACAAAACAGGAAAGTACACAAAGAGGGGTAGTGGGTTTATATGATTTCGGTTTCCTTGAATTCTTTCCCAACTCCTAAAAATGATTAAAGCAATCACCTGGAAAGTTTTTGCACTGCAAATGGGGAGACTGTAAATTCTGGAACATGAGGCTCCACTGGGGCTAAGCCAGCATATTCCAAAGGATCCAAGTCGGGAACGAGGGAAGGTTCCTGTCCAGCTGGCCAGTACCGCTCATCGTTACAGCAATCAGGCTCATCATCTTCCTCCTCCCCAGAAATGCCTCTTCTAGCAAAGGCAACATTTTCATACATTAGATATTACTTTCTACTTCAAAGAAAAATTTAGCAAAGGTCTAAGAATTTAATTAATAGGATCCTGACTACTCTTCAGTTGCTGATTTAATCTTATATTGAACTATTAATTTATACCTTGGCAATTAACATTTAGCAGTCATTTATTAAATGCCAGGTACTGTGTTAAGTGCTTTATATGAACTAACTCCTTTAATCTTCCCAATAACTGTACCAAGTAATATTGGAATGTCCTTTTTTTTTTTTAAGATGATCAACTAAAACTCAGAGAGGATTAGTAACTGCCTAGGTTACACATTAAGGAGCAAATAGAGATTTTTACCAAAGGCAGACAGATTCCAGAGCCTATGTTCTTAATCACAGAAACCTCGGCTATCCTCTGTCTTCTCATTCATAAAAATAACTATCCCTAATTGTTCGTTTTGCTACATAATCTCCTTTTCTAAATCTCAGATAAGAGATTTGTAGATAGGATGGAAAATGAGCTGTTCATGACTGGCCACTAATTAATTCTGGTAAATGGAAAGAAGGAATTAACTCCTTCAACTGAAATCCAAAACAAAAGAGCGACTAAGATTTAAGAATAAAAGCTTTCTCTTACGCAGATGGTCATGATAAGCAAATCCTGAGACCGCACCTGACCAAGTCAATATTTGCTCCTTGAACACTACTTCTGCTTGTTCATTACAAGGGTTTATCTGGAAGATTACAGATAAATCAGTTACTGAATCCATATGAGCACTGCCCTGGAAAAAAATAAAGATAAAAAGGCAATCCCATGGATGCTGCAAAACAAACTCACTCTAAAATTGTTGCTGAATAATTACTCTTGTATTTCTCTTGACTCACTTTCAACTAATTATATGGCCACAATAGAATCAGTACTGACACAGCATTCCAAAGATGCACAGGACCTTCCCACTGCCAGTATGTTTTCCTTACTATAATAGTTTATTCAAATAAAACAATTTACTCAGATCCAGCATCAGCATCTTGCTCTTGCAGGTCTCGGAGAAGAGCTTTCACTTTCTCTTGATTCTCAGAAGTCATATGTAGCGTCTGAAGGGGTACTTTGGCTTTGGGTTTCCATTTTGGGCGTGCCTCTCCTTTGCTTATGTTATTGTTGCTAGGTCTATAGAGGACAAAAGAGCAAAATTACACACATTATCTGCGATCAGAACTTTTACACTCTCCTCAGGGTCCCCAAATACACAATACAAACTGGATTGTCAAGTATCTTACAAAAGATGACAATGAATGTGAGGAGATTCTCCACTTTCTATAGTATTTGCCAGACTTCATTACATCAAAACTGCTGGAAAAAAACCTTATCAGATTCTTGGCCAGGCACAGTGGCTCACGCCTGTAATCCTAGCACTTTGGGAGGCCGAGGCTGCTGGATCACCTGAGGTCAGGGGTTTGAGACCAGCCTGGCCAACATGGCGAAACCCTGTCTCTACTAAAAACACAAAAATTATCTGGGCATGGTGGTGCGTGCCTGTAATCCTAGCTACTCAGGAGGCTGAGGCAGGAGAATCACTTGAACTCGGAGGTGAAGGGTGCAGTAAGCCAAGATTGCACCACTGCACTACAGCCTGAGAGACACAGCGAGACTCCGTCTAAAAAAAAAAACTTACCAGATTCTTAATCATTAATTCTGGCTTCACCAACTCAAGAATCCCTGGGAAAAAGCAATGCTAATGATGGTTTCCTCTGCACTATAGGGCTCTGAAAAGAAATAAGCTACACACAAAGAGCATTTCATTTCATTCTGCATTAAAATCTGAAAACCACTGAGTTTCATTCTTCCTTGTGAATATTAGGTCCTATTTCTAAAATACCCAATTATCTTTATTTCTGATTATTAAAAAAAAAAAAAAAAAAAACAGGGGGAGGGGCTCACACCTGTAATTCCAGCACTTTAAGAGGCTGAAGTGGTAGGATTGCTTAAGCCCCAGGAGTTCAAGACCAGCCTGGGCAATATAGCAAGACCCTACTTTAAAAAAAAAAAGAAATAAAAAAATTACACAGCATATATAATCTTTTATGATTTGTCTGATCATGAGGAAATGATCAGTAAAGATGAGGGGGAGTTGCGAGTTTCACATGTTCCTATCTTAACCACCATTTATTTGTACACCCCTGTGACTTGCCTTCCTTCCTGTTATTAAGGGCGAACCATCCTTTATCTTAAAGTCAGTCTTTCTATTTGTAAACTATATGCCATTTCTTTAATCTCCTCAAGGAAATCATTCCAACACTTATCCTCCTTTCTACATCATTGGTTTTTCATTCTTCTTTGGATCATTCCCATCAGCATACAGACATACTATAATGTCTACCCTCTTAAAAAAAAATTAAACCAAGCCAACTCCTCCCTTGAGTGCACATCTCCCTACAGCTACTGCCCCATCTCTCCTCCCTCTAGCTCCCTTATAGTAAAGCTTCTCATTTAGCTATCTCAGTTATCAAAATCATTGTCTCTGTCTCCATTTTCTTTCCTCTTCTCTCTCAAACACAACCCAATCAGTATTTCCTATGCTAATACAGCTCTTGTCAAGGTTAACTATGATATCCACATTGCCAAATCCAGTGGACAATTCTTAGTGCACATTTTCCTTGACCTGCCAGAAGCATTTTTCCACAAATGTGTACCCTCTTTAAGCATACAATTCAATCTTATTGACTACTCTCCTTTAAAACACCTTTGTCCCTTGGCTTCCAAAAACCACTCTCTTAGTTTCCTACTTCATTGGCAGCTCCTTCTCAATCCCCTTTGTTTTTCATACTTTCTCTTGGTTTTATTTTTTAATTAAAATTTTTAATTGATACATAATAACTGTACATTCTTTATAGGGTTGATAGTGGTTTGGCTGCAAGTCAAATCTCATCTTCAATTGCAGTTCCCATAATCCCCATGTCATGGGAGGGAACCAGTGGGAGATAGTTGAATCATGGAGGCAGTCTCCCCCATACTATTCTCGTGAACATACTATTCTCAGTAACTTCTCACGAGATCTGATGGTTTTATAAGGGGCGTCCCCCTTCACTTGGCTCTCATTCTTTTCTCTCCTGCCACCTTGTAAAGAAGGATGCGTTTGCTTCCCCTTTCGGCATGATTGTAAGTTTCCTGAGGCCACCCCAGCCCTGTGTTTTTTGCTGTTTCCTAAACCTTCCAAGCACGTTCCTGCCTTAAGAAATTGCTATTCCCTCTGCCTTGAATATTCTATACTCAGAAATTCACAGCTTATTCCTTTACTTACTTCTTGCCTCTCTTCACATGATATCTTATTGGGGGCTATCTACCTTATTAGGGGGGCTTTCTACATAAAATAGTAATTCTATTTTGGTATTTTATATCCCTGTTACACTCCTTTATTTCTCTCCATAGCATGTGCCACCGGGTAATGTTATACATTTGTTTATGTCTTTTCTATCTCAAATCCCATTCTATCTAGATAAGGACAATATTTTACTCCCTGCTGCAATTCGAAGTCCCTAAAACAGAAAACAGTGCCTGGTGCATTCAGTAAATACTTACTGAATGAATGAACACCTATGGACTCCAATAATGTATAATGTCCACATGTTTTGAAAAACTATGGAGCTGCAGCTAACTCAGAAGTTAGGTTCTTGGCTAGGCATAGTGGCTCACACCAACTGTGGCTCACCTTCAACACTATGGGAGGCCAAGGCAGAAGACTCGCTTGAGCCCAGGAGTTCGAGACCAGCCTGGGCAACATAGAGAGACTATGCTGCTTGCTATTTATAAAGTCTATAGTAGTGTACAGTAATATCCTAGGCCTTCACATTCACTCACCACTCCCTCACTGACTCACCCAGAGCAAATTCCAATCCTGCAACTCCCATTCACGGTAAGTGCCCTATATAGGTACCATTTTTAATCTTTTATACTCTATTTTTACTATATCTTTTCTATAACTAGACATGTTTACATACACAAATACTTACCATTGTGTTATAATTGCATATTTAGTACAGCAACATGCTGTATAGATTTGTAGTCTAGGAGCAATTGGCTACATCATATAGCCTAGGTGTGTTGTAAGTTGCACCATCTGGGGTTGTGTGAGTACATTCTATGATGTTTGAACAACAATGAAATCACCTAACAATGCATTTTTCAGAACACATCTCTGTCAATAAGTGATGCCTAATTGTATTTATACTGTATAACATGCAATAGCAAAATGTTTACTTTTATTACTCATTAGAATTACTAGAATTCCCATAATTTATTCATTAGTTAAAAGTTGAACAGGAGAGAAGCCTAGATAAGACATCTGTTACTGGTCACCACATGTAACACCATCAGATGATGGCTGATTTGGCTGGAAAACACACAGCTTATCAACTAGAAAGACACAGTACAGTCATGTTGCACTTTAGGCTGTTCAATGTTTGTTTCTTGAGATGGAGTCTCACTCTGTCACCCAGGCTGGAGGGCAGTGGTGTGATCTCAGCTCACTGCAACTTCTGCTCCCAAGTTCAAGCAATTATTCTGCCTCAGCCTCCCTAGTAGCTGGGATTACAGCTGACCACCACCATGCATGGTTGATTTTTGTATTTTAGTAGAGATGGGATTTCACCCTATTGGCCAGGCCAGTCTCAAACTCCTGACCTCAAGAGATCTACCCACCTGGGACTCCCAAAGTGCTGGGATTACAGGCGTGAGCCATTGTGCCTGGCCATGTTCAATGTTAACATCATCATTTTAACATCAATCTATGATGCCTAAGGAATACTTAAAATAATTTTCCTCACACTATTTCTATATTTACTATCAGAGTAACACTGGGTATAATAGCAGTATTACACTCAATTCACAGCGTCATGCAACCTACATACACACAAAAGCTGTTATTTCCCATCATGTCTTCAGAAATGGGTTACAAAGAGGAAGACAATTAATTTGACCAGAATTACTCGACTTTTTTTCCCTTCTCAGCCATTCGTTGTCCCATACATTAGGGGTTGATACCATTTCCATATTTAAACATTCAAAGAGTTATAATGACCTGGAAGGGCGCCTTGATTCACTGAAGATGCAAAAGTCATCTCCATCATCCCATATTCTACTGGAGGCCTTTCTGTTGCCGCCACCTCCACCACCACCACCGCCACTGCCACCACTACCACTCCCATGAGATTTACTGGCGTGGCTCCTGCCTCCTCTTCCTCCTCTAGAAGACCCTTTTCCACCTCCTTTGCCTGGCTTGCCTTTTCTTCTTACTGAAGAACTCATTTTCACCTGTAAGAGAAAAAAATTAATGTAGACATCATAAAACCAGATAGGTATGATAATCGTTTGTTTGCCAAACTTATGAATATAGGCTACTTTAAAGAAACGAAGGAAAATGCACATGTAAAAAGAGCTGATCTTAGAGCAGGATTCTGAATCTGTTCCAGTGAAAACATTTTAAAACTACAAAATAAAAAGAGCCAGCCAGTTTAGGGGTAGTGTGGATAAATCTTCACAAAAGATTTATAAGCACTTCTACCTCAGGACTAATATTTAGTGAATGTCTCTGACACAGATTTCTTAACTAAAGATATACACCATAAACACATGGAGAAGTGTCAAACACACATGTCCAGGCTTTAATCCTAGATTCTCATTTGGTTAGGTCTAATTTAGAGTTTTATTTATTTATTTATTTATTTAGAGATGCAGTCTCGCTCTGTCACCCAGGCTGGAGTGCAGTGGCACGATCTCTGTTCAGTGCAACCTCCGCCTCCTGGGTTCAAGCAATTCTCCTGCCTCAGCCTCTGGAGTAGCTGGGACTACAGCTGCCTGCCACCATGCCCAGCTAATATTTGTATTTTTAGTAGAGACGGGGTTTCACCATGTTGGTCAGGCTGGTCTCAAACTCCTGACCTCAAGTGATCCGTGCACCTCAGCATCCCAAAGTGCTGGGATTACAGGTGTGAGCCACCACACCTGGCCTAGTATAGGATTTAAAAAATCCAGTTGAGAAGTTTCCATGCATTTAATATATGTTTTGACAAAATTTAAATGTATATACGCTCTATCAGGAACACAGCTTGGGCTCAGAGATTCTGCCAAGGGCAAAAGGGAAGTAGGCCATAAAACAGATAGCTCCTAATCTTTTTCCAAAGGACCGACTCCATTTACAATGGAGTGTGGAGAAGTTCAAACTTAAAGGTGCTTTCAAGAATAGTGAGGTTGTGGGGAAAGGGAGATTACAGGATTAAATGAAGATACAGTTTAGACTGTTGGCCAACTAGTTTGCAGGAAGCAAACCAAGGAATAAGACCACTAGGAAGTTCCTTTTTGGGATTAGAACAAGTATTAAACCGGGATCTCAGAAACTATTGCTTCACAGAAGCCATAATTTGGTTGGATTAGTTTGTAAAGGAATTTACTCTCCAGAGCATTGTTGAAAACAATTGAGCACTCAACCATGGGCATACCCAAAGCCGTGCCTCCCAGAGGAGCAACAACAGAGGCTTAAAATCATGGGAGGGAAATAGACTTCACTAAAACATTCTAGCCAGTCACTAAAAAGTAAACCAGCAAATAACAATAAGAAGCCCCCGAAAGGGGAGAATCAGTACCCAGAGTTGTTATAGTGTGTTATCTAAAATGCCCGGTTAACAACAAAAAGTCACAAGGCATGCAAAGAAACGCTTAAGTATGACCCATACACTGGGGAGAAAAAGCACAAACTGTCTATGAGTGAGATCAGATGTCAGATTTAACAGAAAAGAATTTCAAAATAGTCATTGTAAGTATGTTCACAGAAATAAAGGAATGCACAATTAAAGCAGTAAAGGAAGGTCTGATGACAATGTCATATCAAATTGAGAACATCAATAAAGAGATAAAAAATTATATATATTAAAAAGAACCAAATGGGAATTCTGGAGTTGAAAAGTATAATAATTGAAATTAAAAATTCACTAGAGAAGCTCCATAAACATGAACTAGCAAGAGAAAGAACTGATGAACTTGAAGACAGACTGACATTGATTATGCAAGCTGAAAACAGAGATAATGATAAATGAAGAAAAGTGAACAGAGCCTTGGAAAAATGTGGGACACCATCAAGGGTATCATACACACATAATTAGAATACCAGAAGGAAAGGAAAGAAAGAAAAGAGCAGAAAAAATATTCAAAGAAATAATGGTAGAAAACTTCTCTGATTTATTGAAAATCAATAACCTCTACATGCAGGAAGCTCAATGTCCTCCAACTATTAGAAAATAAACACAGAGATCCACAAAATAGATAAGTTGCAACAAAAATGTTGAAGGTCAAAAGACAAGGAGAAAATCATGAAAGGAGTAAGAGAAAAACAACTTATCACTTACAAGGGGAACCCCAATAAAATTAATGACTGATTTCTCCACAGAAACAATGGAGGGCAGAAGGTAATGACATATATATTTAAAGTACTCAAAGAAAAAAATAGGGCTGGGCACAGTGGCTCACGCCTGTAATCCCAGCACTGTGGGAGGCTGAGGTGGGCAGATCACGAGGTCAGGAGATTGAGACCATCCTGGCTAACACAGTGAAACCCCATCTCTACTAAAAATACAAAAGATTAGCTGGGCGTGGTGGCACGCACCTGTAGTCCCAGCTACTCGGGAGGCTGACATAGGAGAATCGCTTGAACCTGGGAGGCGGAAGATGCAGTGAGCTGAGATCGTGCCACTGCACTCCAGCCTGGGTGACACAGTGAGACTCTGTCTCAAAAAAAAAGAAAAGAAAAAAAGAAAGAAGAATAAATAGTTAACCAAAAAAAGCTATCTTTCAAAAATGAAGGTAAAATGAAAACTTTCTCAGACAAACAAAACTGAGAGAATTTGTTGCCAATAGACTCGCCTCACAAGAAATACTAACAACTCTTCAAGTTGAAGCAAGTGTCCCTGGATGGTAATTTAAATCTACATGAAAAAACAAAGAGTAAAGGTAATTGTGTAAGTATTTTTAAAAATCCACATTTATAGGCCGGGCGCGGTGGCTCAAGCCTGTAATCCCAGCACTTTGGGAGGCCGAGACGGGCGGATCACAAGGTCAGGAGATGGAGACCATCCTGGCTAGCACGGTGAAACCCCGGCTCTACTAAAAATACAAAAAAAAACTAGCCGGGCGAGGTGGCGGGCGCCTGTAGTCCCAGCTACTCGGGAGGCTGAGGCAGGAGAATGGTGTAAACCCGGGAGGCGGAGCTTGCAGTGAGCTGAGATCTGGCCACTGCACTCCAGCCTGGGCGACAGAGCGAGACTCCGTCTCAACAAAAAAAAAAAAAAAAATCCACATTTATATTGGGCATTTATTTATTTGAAAACCAGTATAAATGTATTGTTTCTTCTTCCCTCTGAAATGATTTTAAAAAGCAATTATATAAAATAAGATGTATATGATATAATGTTGGGCCTGTAACCTACAGGAAGGTAATATGTATGTAATATATTTGCCAATAACAGCACAAAGAAGATTGGTGGGAGCATAATTGTACTGTGCTGAGAAAATGACTACAGACAGTAAAGTAATACTTGTAATAAGTATAGTTGGGTATATAACATTAATAGATATAATATGTATAACAATACTATAAAAGGGAGGAAGGGAATAGAGCTATATAAAAGTAATACTTCTATATATCTGTCTTAGTCTGTTTTCTGCTACAACAGAATGCCACAGACTAGGTAATTTATAAACAATAGAAGTTTATTTGGCTTATGGTAATGGAGGCTGGGAAGTCCAAGAGCATGACAATGGCATCTGTTGAGTATCATCTCATGGTGGAAGATGGAAGGCAGAAGTGGGCATGATACAGAGAGAGGCACCAGCAGCCAGACTTATTTTATAATTACTCATTCTTGCTATAACTAACCCACTCCCATGCTAGTGACATTAATCCGTTAATAAGGGCTCTGCCCTCATGATTGAATTACGTGTTATTAGGCCCCATCTCCTAATACTGTTGCATAGGAAATTAAATGTCTAACACATGAACTTTGGGGGTAAACATTCAAACCATAGCAATATTGCTGGAATTAAGCTAGTATAAATCTGAAGCTGTTCATAAACCCCAAAGCAATCACAAAAATATTACATTAGAAAATATTCACTTAATGACTAAATGCAAATGAAAGCATAAAGTAAGAACAGAGGAAAAAATAGACATTGAGACATACAGACGTCCAAAAGTAGACTAGAATTAGATGTAATTCCCAGTATACAGATAATAAAAATAAATGTGAGAGAATAAAGCAGTCCCATCAAAAGACAGAGACTGTCAGACTGGATTAAAAAACAGGATCCAAATAGATGCTGTCTGCAGGATAGGCACTTTAAATTCAAAGACACAATAAATGAAAAGTAAAAGGATGGAAAAAGATGATCTTGCAAACAGCAACCACAAGAAAGGTGGAGTGGCTATGTTAATATCTGACAAAATAGACTTGAAAGCAAAAAATGTTACTAGAGATAGGGATATTTCTTAATGACAAAAGGGTTAATCTGTCAGGAAAAGATAACAATTAAAAACACATATGTACCTAATAATAAGGCACCAAAATACACAAAGCAACAACTGACAGAAATGAAGGGAGAATTAGACAATTCAATAATAATAGTAGGAGACTTCAGTACCTCACTTTTAATAATGGTAGAACAACTAGACAGAGGATGAACAAGGAAATAAAAGACTTGAACAACACTCTAAACCAACTAGACCTAAATAGGTGTCTATAGACAAATATTCACACTTCTCAAGTACACATGAAACATTTTCCAGGATAGACCATGCTAGGTGATAAAAGCGTGGTCTATCCTGGAAAAAAAATACATTTCTTTTTTTTTTTTAAGATGGAGTCTTGCTCTGTCGCCCAGGCTGGAGTGCTAATAGTGCAATCTTGGCTCACTGCAACCTCTGCCTCTCAGGTTCAAGCGATTCTCCTGCCTCAGCCTCTCAAGTAGCTGGGACTACAGGCACCCGCCACCATGCTCCCTGGCTAATTTTTGTATTTTTAATAGAGATGGTGCTTCACCATATTGGTCAGGCTGGTCTCGAATTCCTGACTTCAGGTGATCCGCCCACCTTGGCATTCCAAAGTGCAGGCATTACAGGTGTGAGCCACCTTGCTCAGCCATAAACCTCAATAAATTTAAAAAGAAAGAAAGAATATGAACTATGTTCTCCAACCAAAATGGAATTAGAAATCAAAAGCTAGAAAAAATTTGGGAAACTCACAAATATGTGGATATTAAAACTAGGTCTTCCTAGGTATTCCTTTCTTCAAAATTCTTGATGATTATACATATGTATTCAGTGTTTAAGTTTGTCTCTCCTTTCTACTCCCAGAAAGCTCTTTGAAAACAAGACTATGTCTATTTTGATTACCACTGTACCCTTAACACAGTGTCTAGCATATGGTAGGAATTCAATATCTATTTGTGGAATGAATGACTGAAGGTTGAAAAAATGACTTATGTGGGAATGGAGATTTATTCATCTATTTATTCTTTCCACAAATATTTATTGAGTACTTATTATGTGCCAGATCCTGAGGATATAACAGCAAAGAAGACAAAATTTCTGCTTCATGAAGCTTACCTTCTAGAGGGTAAGACAGACATTAAACAAATAGATATATATTATTACTTAAGTGTTATCGAGAAAAAAAAAAAACAACCTTGAGGCAGTTACTTTAGATAGAGTGGTTGGGTAAGGCCTCTTTGAGATCACGTTTTAAAGGACATCCGGAAGAAACTGAGAGAATGAGCCATGAAATAGTCATCCCTCAGTATACACAGGGGATTGGTTCCAGAACCCCATGTATACCAAAATCCACGGATACTCAAGTCCTCCAGTCAGCCCTGTAGAATTTGCATACAGGAAAAGCCAGCCCTCTGTATGTGTGTTTTGCATTCCAGGAATACTGTCTTTTCTTCTTTCTTTCTTTCTTTCTTTCTTTCTTTCTTTCTTTCTTTCTTTCTTTCTTTCTTTGTCTCTGTCTCTGTCTCTGTCTCTGTCTCTCTCTCTCTCTCTCTCTCTCTCTCTCTCTCTCTCTCTCTCTTTCTTTCTTTTTTTTAGACTGGATCTTGCTCTATCACCCAGGCTGCAGTGCAGTGGTACGATCACAGCTTATTGCAGCCTCGATATCCTGGGCTCAAGCAATCCTCCTGCCTCAGCCTCCTGAATAGCTGGGACCACAGACGCACCACCACACCGAGCTACTTTAAAATTTTTTTAGTAGAGATGAGGTTTCGCTTTGTTGCCCAAGCTGGTCTCGTACTCCTGAGCTCAAGCAGTCCTCTCACCTTGGCCTCCCAAGGTGCTGGGATTACCGGCATGAGCCACTGTGCCTAGTTGAAATACTGTATTTTCAATCTGTGTTGGGTTGGAAAAAATCCACCCATAAGTGGGCCCGTGTAGTTCAAAACCATGTTGTTCAAATGTCAACTTTACTCACAAAAATGTAGAGTCATTAAAATTTTAACAGGCAAGAAAAATAACAGGTCAAACTGAATTCTGTAAGGTTGTGCATCAGTAATTATCTATGATTTCTAAAATTTACGGAAAGGAAATAAATCAAACAGACAGATTAGAACTTCCTCTCAAAAACCATGCATCCCAGGTAAATTTGTGTACTGAGAAACATTAGGAAAAAGCAAGAGGATACTTACTCTGATTCAAAACAAGTTGTCTCACACCAATCCAGAAAATGTTACTTTTACAAGTAGATCTGAGATATGCGCTCAAAATTTTAAACGAAGATTTGCTGACTGTAATGGTATCCAATACCACTCTCCCAGAGTTTTCCAGGCAATAGGAATTAGGTTGTATAATCCACGTGGTTACATTCCACTATCTATTCCGTCTAGCCCGGGAAGATTCCAACTATCTTTCTTCACCATGGATACAGGGACCTAAGTTTGGCTGTAAGAGTATTCTTTGTTTGACAGCCAAGGCACTGAAAAGTGACTACACACTACTCTCCTCCCAGGCAGATCTCTGACTGATCCAACAATATAACCAGCTCCATACAGATATCCAGATCTCGTATCCTTTTTCGAACTGACATCGTCCCCACCCTTCTCCCCAAAAAAGCCACACAGACAGAGACAGGGAACGGAGCCTGACCCCTTCAATCAACCCCTTAGCCTGCTCCAAGCCTGAATTTCACGCCTCGTCCCCCGGCCCCACCGCCCCCGCACTGCAGTTTCAGCGTGCACAACCTCAGCGGCAGAGCTCCGCCTTGGTCCGGTCCCGGGGCCTGAGATCCTGTTGGTCCAGATTCACCGGCCCCAGGCAGACAGGATGAAACACTGGGCCGCGATGCTCCTCAGATCCCGACCACTCCTGGAGCAGGAGGCGGCAGACACACTGACAAACAGGGCGACGCGCAGACCGTGCGTACAACGCGCATCACTTGTCCGCAGAAGTGGAAGACGTACCTGGCTCGCAGAGTTGGGTCCCGAGCCAGCTGTCGGGAGGTGTTGCCCAAGGGTCAGAGGTCCCCACAGGGCTTGGCCACCCTCACGGTTCTCACTCGGAGCAGCCCTGTGGCCCAGCTGCAGCGGCACAGCCCCGGCGCCTTCTGATTAGCTCAGCTTCAGCCCCTCGCGTATTCGCTTCCGGGTGAGAGGTGCCCGGTCGCCCCAGCAACCAAGTCGCACCTGGAGCTGTCCTAGCGCCTAGTACTCTCCCGGCTGCAGAGCTGGCCGCCCAGGGGGAGTCGCAGAGTTTGGAAGATCTCTCTAACACCTCTCGGCCAAGTGAGTGCCCATCCTCCCAACGACCCGGGCAGAGAAGGGCTCCTTTAAGTCGAACTAGCGTGGAGACAGAACTTGCTTGGCCTCCGGTAACTCCTGTAGGGGTGTGACATATTTCCTAACCGTCTAGCCGAGGGGCACGGGGGAACCCTTGGTCTGGGAATCTAGCTCTGATCTGTCGCTGTTGAGACACCCGAGGCGCGTGCCAACCTCCCTGGGCCTCAGTTTCCGCTATGGTGCCGGGCGGTCTCTGTGAGGTTCCCTCTAGCTCTGACATTCCCAAGTTTCGAATGTAGAACATTTTAGCGGCAATTGAAAACAGTCCAGTTTCTGATATGATTACGTTTAATGCTCTGCTTCATAGGCATTTAACGATTACTTCCGAAGTGCCCTTCATTCACTAGACGTTCTGTTACTATTAGTACTAAACACAGAGTCGGACAGTAGGGTGAGAAGAGATTTGACTAATCCGCCATTCGTGGGCTGGAGGAACTGGGTGGGATAGGGGATCCCGGTACAAAGGCATGATTTTGATAGAACCCTAAGTACGACAGTAGGAATAGGCCCAGAGTGCTGTGGGGGCTCCTGAAGGAGTCTGAGGTTGAAGAAAGGCTTTGTGGGAGAGCCCATACCTGACCTAGGGCTACAAGAAAACAATAGCTAATATTTACAGAGTTTAGACACTGGGCTAAGTGCCATTTTTTTTTTTTTTTTTTTTTTTTTTTTAGAATCCACTGTTGCTAATGTCAGTCCTTTGTAGTTTATTGTAGGTAATGTGGTTTTTGTTTGCTTGTTTTTAACTAGCCTAACTGGCTTTTGGTCTTTTTTTTTTTTTTTTTGAGACGGAGTTTCGCTCTGTCGCCCAGGCTGGAGTGCAGTGGCCGGATCTCAGCTCACTGCAAGCTCCGCCTCCCGTGTTTACGCCATTCTCCTGCCTCAGCCTCCCGAGTAGCTGGGACTACAGGCGCCCGCCACCTCGCCCGGCTAGTTTTCTGTATTTTTTAGTAGAGACGGGGTTTCACTGTGTTAGCCAGGATGGTCTCGATCTCCTGACCTCGTGATTCGCCCGTCTTGGCCTCCCAAAGTGCTGGGATTACAGGCTTGAGCCACCGCGCCTGGCGGCTTTTGGTCTTTATGTCATGAAATTTTACTGTAACCTGTCTAGGTGTGGGATTTTGCTTAGTTCCCATTTGTAGTCCAAGCAGTCATTTTCTTCAGTTCTGAGAAAATTTGGGGTATTTATTCAAATATCTCTTATTCTTTCCCTCTGGAATTCTTATTAGACTGACAGTAGCATTTTGGATCCGCTTTCCATTATTTTAAAATTTCTCGTGCTACTTGCTTTTTTTAATTAAAAAAATGTTTTTTCCAGCCATCTCACTCGCACTTTGTGCTACTTTCTAAGCACATTTTTCAACCTAATGTTCCAGTTCACTGATTTGTTTTCAACTGTATCTATTCTGCTATTCATCCCTCCTAAGAAGTTTTATTTCACCTATTATTCATTTCCTGGATTGCTAATTGTTCTTTGTTTTTTATAATCACCTGTTCCTATTTCAAAGATACTAATACTCTCCCTTTCTCTCTGAGGATATTACAGTTTAAGTCCTCTACCTATTGTGTTAATTCTGTTTCCTCAGAGGGGATGAACCTCTAGCCTTTCTCAACTGGCACCTAAATTAATTTTTAAATTCCCTTGCCCCACCCATAAAAACTCTGATTCAGTAGATGTGGGGTAGAGAGAAGAAACTTAGAAGCGTCTCACGTGATTCTGAAGGATGGGCCACAGAGGATATGCCTGCATACCCTCTCTACATAAGTTTTCTTCAGTATCGGAAAATACAGTTTCTAATGTTTTGGTCCACTAAATGTCCAGGGATCTGAGACCCAGAGTCCCCCTCAGTCTTGTGGTCCTCTTTCTTCCTTTTTCTCTTGGTCTCCATACCATTCTCATTCTGTGTGGCCCTACCAGCCCTTCCCCACTTGCTATCTTTATTTTCCATTTCTTCCTACTGTCAATTTAAAGATTCCTCACTCCGCCTTACCTCTGTGGGACAATCAGTAAATCATATGGGCTACCAAAGAGAAATAAAACATATCCACACAAAATTTATACACCAATTTTTTTTTTTTTTACTCCTAGGAAGCTGTATGTTTTAAAATTTTACATCCATGTTTATAGCAGTATTATTCATAATGGCCCCAAACTGGAAACAACCTAAATGTCCATGAACTGATGAATGAATAAACAAAATATGCTATTTCTGTACACCATATTTATACAATATACTTGGCTATAAAAAGGAATGAAGTACTGATACACAATACAACATGGATGAACTTTGGAAACATTAAGTGAAAAGAGCCAGACATAAAGGACCGCATATTGTATGATTTCGTTTATAGGAAATGTCCAGAATAGGCAAATCCCTGAGGCAGAAAGTAGATTAGTGGTTGCCAGGGGTTTGGGGTTGTGGGGTGACGGGTGTTTGAGGGGAATTGTAATGGGTAACTGCTCATGGGTACAGAGTTTCTTTCTGGGATGATGAAAATATTCTAAAATTAGATTGTGATGATAGTTGCACAACTCTGAATCTACTAAAAAACATCAAATTGTATCTTTTAAAGGTAGATTTTATGGTGTGTGAATTATATATTAATAAAGCTATCATAATAAATAAATTTTAAAGGAGATCATGTAGGCAAAATTGTTTATTTCCCCAGGACCCTACATTAGACAATGGAAATACCAAGTAATCATGATATGCTGTGATCTTGAGAAGTAAGTCCATTTGGATAGTGTTGAAAGCACGTTGGTTATAGGTCTTATGACATTAGAATATTTACATTTGGCTGGATGTGGTAGCTCACATCTGCAACCCCAACACTTTGGGAGGCTGAGGTGGGAGGATAGCTTGAGCCCAGGAGTTTGAGACTGGCCTTGGCAACATAGTGAAACCTTGCCTCTATCAAAAAAAAAGTAAACTTATGTCATTCTTCTTAAATCTTTTAAAACAGCTTCACAAGTGTATAAGATCAGCTTTATCTTTCCAAATGGAGATAAGTATGGTAAGCATACACTGCAATTACTTTTTCTGTACAGAAAATTAAATAGCTTAAGAATAAAAAAAGAGACTTAAATTTTATAAAACTATTAGGATATTAACTTTATTAACTAAGATAACAGAAATCCTAATAGATAAAGAGATGTTAAAATCAAAACTCCAGTGTTAACTCTAGCCTTGGAAACCTATGGGATCTGTCAATCTTCCTGGCCTTTGAGTCTCAATTGTTACAAGATGTTGTACGTCCACGAATTTACTCACCTCTGGTCTCACTGGTTTCAGTGCTAGGGAGCCAAAGAAACCCATGAGGTGTAGTTGCGATTAGGCCCAGATATAACTATTCTCATTTATAATCTTCAGTATTTCTCCTTTGTTTAGATGGTGACTGTACAAGAGCATCTTCTGGAATCTATGAGAGAAATGGAATAGGTATTCATACCACTCCTAATGGGATTGTCTACACAGGAAGCTGGAAAGATGACAAGGTATTGTTGTTGTTTTTAATACTGGCAGTGGATAAATAACCCTGTGGGTTTAATGATTCCAGGCATTTCACCATTAATCAAAAACTCCTATAATGAGTAGACTATATAATAAAAATAACGAATGATCATATTAACATGTATTAACTTATGAGTAATATTAAACTCACTGCAGAGAGCTAATCATCGTTATTATCTTTCTCATCTCCTATTCATTGAGTAAAGCTGAATCCATTACATAATTTTCTCATTTAATCCTCATAACACCCTCATGAGCTGGGTACCATTAATACTCTATTTTACAAATGAGGAAAATCAGGCTCAGGTTTCTTGCCCATCTAGTAAATGATAAAACAGGAAAGTATACCCTGGTCTGCTTGAATCCAAATTTGAATTATTAACAACTACTTTGTACTGGTTTCTTGAACTAACTAAACTGGTTGCCCTTTAAGATTTCTGATACATTCAGGGTATCTTGAGGACTCCTATTATCTTCATCGTGGACCCCTTGATGTTCAAATGCCCCAGATCCAGAACATTTGATTTAGTGGGCTTCACAGATAGACACAGATGAAGGAAAATGATAAAAATGTTGTCTTTGTACTATGGAAATAAAGGACAATACAAAGTTGATTAATAATTAGCAGATGATAGACATATATTTGTACATTTTTGAAAGGTTCTTGGGAAACTAAAGATTAGTTTCTAAGGTAATTTCCTTTGTTACAAACAGATGAATGGTTTTGGAAGACTTGAGCATTTTTCAGGAGCAGTATATGAAGGACAATTTAAGGATAATATGTTTCATGGACTGGGGACTTACACATTCCCAACTGGGGCAAAGTATATTGGAAATTTTAATGAAAATAGGTAAGCTTAAAATAAAGAAAAAATCACTGCAGTTCTGAAAGATTATTTTCTGGTACGTTTGCTTAAATACTTATTTATTTATTTATTTATTGAGACAGAGTCTCGCTCTGTCATCCAGGATGGAGTGCAGTGGAGTGATCTCAGCTCACTGCAACCTCTGCCTCCTGGGTTCAAGCGATTCTCCTGCCTCAGCCACTCAAGTAGCTGGGTCCACAGGTGCACACCACCATACCCAGTTAATTTTTGTAGTTTCAGTAGGAATGGAGTTTCACCATGTTGGCCAGACTGGTCTAGAACTCCTGACCTCAAGTGATCTGCATGCCTCGGCCTGCCAAAGTGCTGAGTATACAGGCGTGAATCACTGTGCCCAGCTGCTTAAATACTATATTTAGTTAATTCTAAATATTCTTTTATAATATAGTTTCTAAAAATTGTTGGAGGCCTGGTACAGTGGCATAGCACCTCAAACATCATTGATGGTCAAGAAATATTTGTTGAATAAATGAAGTAATTAAGCTAGAGAGCCAATGTAAACTTTTCATTTTTTTAACTCATTGTTTCGGTTTTGTATGAACTTAGATTATGTGATCCGAAAATCTTGGACACCAAATAATTGATTGTATTTGTTTGGAATAGTACTTGTTTTTTCTTTACCTTTTTTCTTTTTTTTTTTGTAGGATATGAAGGCAGGATGCTGGGTTTAAAAGCAAAGCTTAAAACTAAAAGATATAATGCTTCAGACGTAGTATATATTATGCTAGACGATCTTATATCTGGACTGTAAATTATTTGTCTTTGTTAATGAAAAACTTATTTTCTACTATTGCAGGGTGGAAGGTGAAGGGGAATATACTGATGTCCGAGGACTAGAATGGAGTGGTAACTTTCATTTTACAGCTGCTCCAGACCTGAGATTAAAACTTCACATGTAGATGTGCTTCACATTGTAGATTTAATGTTAAATTAAAGTTTAAATGTAGTAATTGAAGCTTTTAGTTGTAAGGAAAGCAACTTAATCTGTTATTTGAAATGACTTCACACACTATACCTATAAGTTTGCCCAATAAAACCATCACATCCTTACGTCTTTTTGAACTTTATTTTCACTGTCTTACAATTAGTTTAAAATAAATTACATGATTCAATTCAGTCTACTTATTATAATAACTATGGCAGAATCATCCAAATCTTGGCAAAGTTGATTTCCAATCCTCTGTTTGAGTTTTGTCGTCTTTTTTTTTTTTTTCTAGTCTGTGCTGGTGTGTCCTGGTCAACATTCACCCTCTTTGAAAAAAAAATTTTTAAGGCCATAATACATTTTATTTATTTATTTATTATTTTCTAGCTTTTATTTTAGGTTCAGGCATACATGTGCAGGTTTGTTATACAGGTAAACTCATGTCACAGGGGTTTGTTGTACAGATTATTTTGTCCCCCAGATACTAAGCATAGTATCCAATAGTTATTTTTTCTGATCCTCTCCCTCCTCCAAACAGCCACCCTCAAATAGCCCCAGTGTTTGGGATTTTCTGTTCCTGTGTTAGTTTGCTAAGGATAATGAACACAATTTTAAGTGTACAATACATTATTGTTGACTACAGGTACAATGTTGTATAGCAGATCTCTAGAGCTTATTCATCTTGCTTGACTGAAACTTCATGGCCTTTTATTAGTTACCTCTTGTTTTCCTATTACCCCAGCCCCTGGTAACCATTATTCTACTCTTTGATACTACGAATTTGACTATTTTATTTTTGAGATGGAGTTTCACTCTTGTTGCCCAGGCTGAAGTGCAACAGCGCGATCTTGGCTCACTGCAGCCTCCGCCTCCCAGGTTCAAACTATTCTCCTGCCTCAGCCTCCTGAGTAGTTGGGATTACAGGCATGTGCCACATGCCCAGCTAATTTTTGTATTTTCAGTAGAGATGGGGTTTCACCATGTTGGCCAGGCTGGTCTCGAACTGATCCACCCGCCTTGGCCTCCCAAAGTGCTGGGATTACAGGCGTGAGCCACCCAACATGGCCAAATTTGACTGTTTTAAATACCACATACTTAACAGTGGAGTCATACAGTACTGGTCTTTCTGTGACTGGCTTATTTCACTTAGAATAATGTCCTCAGGGTTCATCCATGTTGTCACAAATCACAGGATTTCTCTTTTAAGGCTGAATGGTATTCTATCGTATGTATATACCACATTTTCTTTATTCATTGTGGTGGATGTTTTGTTTCCACATCTTGTCTATTGTGAAGAGTGCTGCAGTGAACTTAGGGTACTAATATTTATTTGAGATCTTGATAGCAATTCCTTTTTTTTTTTTTTTTTTTTTTTTGAGACAGAGGAGTCTCACTGTTGCCCAGGCTGGAGTGCTATGGCGTGATCTCAGCTGACTGCAACCTCTGCTTCCTGGGTTCAAGCGATTCCTGTGCCTTGGCCGCTCAAGTAGCTGAGATTACAGGTGTGCTCCACCACCCCTGGCTAATTTGTTGGTATTTTCAGTAGAGATGGAGTTTCACCATGTTGGGCAGGCTGGTCTTGAATTCCTGGCCTGCCTGGCCTCCCAAAGTGCTGGGATTACAGGCATGAGCCACTGTACCTGGCTTCAATTCTTTTGGATAAACACCCAGAAGTAGGATTGCTGACTCATAATATAGTTTTTTTTGTTGTTGTTATTTATTTATTTATTATTATTTTAATGCGGACCACTTCACAAATTTGCATGTCATCTTTGCACAGGGGCCATGTTAATCTTCTCTGTATCATTCCAATTTTAGTATATGTTCTGCCAAAGCAAGCACAGTAGTTATATTTTTAATCTCTTGAGGAACCTCCATAGCATTTACCACAGCAGCTGCACCATTTTGCATTCCCAGCAACAGCGGGCAAGTGTATGGTAATCCAGTTTTTCCCACTTTCTTTCTTTGCCCTTACTGAAAATCACAGGGTACTTTGACTACTCTGTGACCCGGCTGGCTACAGGTTTTTCTCAGCAGGCTTGAATGCAAACTGGGCCTTGAACATTCCCAGGCACTGAGAAAGGTATTTGGGTTGTTGCTCAAAACACTGAAACTGGCCCCCAGCCTTGAGCCAAATTTCTCAAACTGTCATAGAAACTCCAGACTCTGATCCCCTTGCTGCAGACACACAGAAAAGGTATAACATTCCTTTTCTCTCTCAGCGATTACTGCAACACTCTGTACAGAAGTTTCCCTAATACATTCTTTGGACTGATCACCCTAGAGCTTAGAATTTTTTTCTTTGGTATTCCAGCTAGCCCTATCTCAGGACAGTTGGAGACTCCCTTGTGGGAAATCCCCCTGCCACTGCTTTTTGGGGTAATTCCAGCCAAGGATTTGAGGGTTTAGAGAGACAAAACAGCAAGGGTTCAATTTATCCAGTTCCTTAGCATTTGTTTTTTGTTTTTGGTGATAGCCATGCTGTCTGGTATAAGGTGATATCTCATTGTGGTTTTGATTTCTATTTCTCTGATGATTAGTGACATTGAGCATTTTCCAAATACCTATTGACCATTTATATGTCTTCTTTGGAAAATGTCTATTCAGTTCCTAATCCATTTTTAAATCATATTATTAATTTTTTGTTACCATTGAGTTGTAAGAATTCCTTATATATTTTACAGATTAAATCCTGATCTGATATATGATTTGCAGATAGCTTTACCCATTCTGTAGGTTGTTACCTTTTCACTCTGTTGATTGTTTCCTTTGCTGTGCAGAAGATTTTGGTTTGATGTAGCCCCACTTGTTTACTTTTTGTTTTGTTGCCTGTGCTTTTGGTGTCATTATCCATGAAATCATTGCGAAGACCCGTGTCATGAAGATTTTCCCCTGTTTCCAACAACATTTGGAAAGGGTCGTATACCATGACCAAGTGAGATTTATCCCTGGGATGCAAGGATAGTTCAACATACAAAAATCAACTAATGTGATATTCCACATTAACAGAATAAAGGATTAAAATCACATAATCAGCTCAACAGATGCAGAAAAAGCATTTAACAAAATTGAGCACCTGTTCATTATTTTAAAAAAAACCTCAACAAATTAGGAATAGAAGGAAATTACCTAAGCATAACAGAGGTCATATATAAAAAGCCCGTAGCTAATATCATACTCAACAGTGAAAAATTGAAAAGCTTTTACTCTAAGATTGGGAACAAGGCAAGGATGCTAACTCTTGTTACTTCTATCTTTAAAAAAGTATACATTAAAGGAGACTATCAAGAAAATGAAAATACCATCCTCACAATGGGATAAAATACTTGCAAATCATATCTGTCAGAAATTTGCTTAATATAGTCACTGCCTCAGCATCCATTTTTAGGCTTGACATAAGTTGTCTGACGTCCAGTCATATCCCATTACTGTTGGCCTAGTTAAAACTTTCCTTCCCCTTGTAGTTGTTTGCAATACAGCCCACTTGTTCCTTACCCTGCTGACCCAAACCCAACACATCTCACAGGTGCTGACCATGATAAAACCTAAAGGTCAACATAAGTCATGCAAAAATAAGTTCCCTCTTTCCACGTGTTTTCTTTAAACTAGCCAATCCACAACCCCAGAGGGAAAGCCTAAGGGATAACATCCATGGACCTTAATAAAGGTGTAGTCCTGTGGTCCTCTCTCTCACCCCCACCCCACTGGTTGAGCTCACTGCTACCTCCAGATTTCCAGAAACCATAGCAATAAAATTATGACACTGATAAAAGTCTAGTTTTCAAAATTTATAAAGAACTTTTATAACCCAACAATTAAAAAAAAAACCCCATTTTTAAAATGGGCAAAGAAGTGGGGGGCAGTGGCTCACACCTGTAATCCCAACACTTTGAGAGGCTGAGGCAAGTGGATCACCTGAGATCAGGAATTCAAGACCAGCCTGGCCAACATGGCGAAACCCCATCTCTACTAAAAATACAAAAAATAGCTGGGCGTGATGGCAGGCACCTGTAATCCCAGCTGCTCAGGAGGCTGAGGCAGGAGAATCGCTTAAACATGGGAAGCAGAGGTTGCAGTGAGCTGAGATTGCACCATTGCACTCCAGCCTGGGTGACAGAGCGAGATGCCCATCTCAAAAAAAAAAAAAAAAAAGGGCAAAGAATTTGAATAGATGTTTCTCTGAAGAAAATATACAAATGGCCAATAAGTAAACAAAAAAATGCTTAACATACTTACTCTTAAGGGAAATGCACTTTAAACCCACAAACCCACCATGAGATACCACTTCACATCAACTGGGATAGCTATTTTTATTTTATTATTTTATTTTATTTTAAGTTCTGGGGTACATGTACAGGATATGTAGGTTTATTACATGGCTAAATGTGTGCCATGGTGGTTTGCTGCACTTATCAACCCATCACCTAGGTATTAAGCCCAGCAAGCATTAGCTATTTTTCCTGATGCTCTCTCCCTTCCCCTGCTCCCGCAACAGGCCCCAGTGTGTGTTGTTCTCCTCCCTGTGTCCATGTGTTCTCATTGTTCAGCTCCCACTTTTAACTGAGAACATGCATTGTTTGGTGGGATGGCTATATTAAAAAAATAATAAAAATAAAAAATAGAAAAAAAGACAATACAAAGATCGGCAATGATGTGGGGAAATTGGAGCCCTCACACATTTGCAGTGGGAATATAAAATAGTGCAGCTGCTGTGGAATACAGTTCCTCAAAATATTAGACATAGAGTTACTACATGACTCAGCAGTTCCTAGGTATGTACGCAAGGAATCAACTTGTACACGAATGTTCATAGCAACGTTACTCATTGCTATAGTCTGAATGTGTCCCTCCAAAATTCATGTTTAAACCTAATTTCCTCATGCCTGTAATCCCAGTACTTTGGGAGGCTAAGGTGGGTGCATCATTTGAGGTCAGGAGTTTGAGACCAGCCTGGCCAACCTGCTGAAACCTCTTCTCCACTAAAAATACAAAAATTAGCCAGGCATGGTGGTGTGCGCCTGCAATCCCAGCTACTCGGGAGGCTGAGGCACAAGAATCGCTTGAAACTGGGAGGTGGAGTCTGCAGTGAGCCAAGATGGTGCCACTGCACTCCAGCAGGGGCAACAGAGCGAGACTTTGTCTAAAAACAACAACAACAACAAAAACCTAATCTCTACTGTGGTAGTATTAAGAGTTGAGGCCTTTAGGAGGTGATTAGGTTATAAGGACAGATCCCTCATGGATGGGATTAATGCCCTTATAAAAGAGATGTGAAGGAGATTGCTTGCTGCTTCTGTCACAAGAGAATGCTGCAAGAAGGTGCCATCTTTGAAGAAGAGAGCAAGTCCTTACCAGACACTAAATCTGCTAGTGCCTTGCTCTTGGACTTAACAGCCTCCAGAACTGTGAGCAATACATTTGTGTTGTTTACAAATTACCTTGTCTAAGGTATTTTCTTATAGCAGTTCAAATGGACTAAGACATTTATAATAGCCCCAGCTGGAAACAATCCAAATGTCCATCAACTAATGAATGTATAAACAAAATGTCCCTATAATGGAATATTATTCAACCATAAAAAATGAAGTACTGATACTACAACATGGATGAACTTCAAAAACATTGTACTGGCCAGACAGAGCAGCTCATCCGGTAATCCCAGCACTTTGGGATGCCAAGGTGTGTGGATCGCTTGAGTCCAGGAGTTTGAGACCAGCCTGGGCAACATGGCAAAATCCCATCTCTACAAAAAATACAAAAATTAGCCAGGTGTGGTGGCACATGCCTATAGTCCCAGCTACTTGGGAGGACTGCTTAAGCCCAGGAGGCAGAGGTTGCAGTGAACCAAGATCATGCCACTGCACTCCAGGCTGGGTGACAGAGCCAAACCTCATCTTAAAAACAACAAACAAACAAACAAACAAACAAACATTGTACTAAGTAAAAGGAGCCAGTCACAAAAGGCCACATATTGTATGATTCCATTTATGTGAAATGCTCTGAATAGGTAAATCCTTAGGGACAGAAAATAGATTAGTGGTTGCCAGGGGAGGAAGGGATTGGGAGGCATGAGGTTTCTAGAATTAGACAGAGGTTTCTAGAATTAGACACAGTCTTGAAAATATACTAAAAACCACTGAATTGTTCACTTTACAGGGACAAATTTTATGTATGATATGTAAATTATGTCTCAATTTCTGAAAAAGTAGATCTGTGTGTTGTCATATATTCTATGTCCAGAAAACCTCTTTACTTTTTACATAAAATAATTTAAACATTTCCAGAGCAGTATATGTCAACTACATTTTAAAAATTACAATAAAGACCTGAATTTTTTTGCTGAAACTCTATATTCTAAAACTGACAAAAATAGTGTATGCAATACATAACTTCTTTGTCATATTTCTCTATTCAAAATCTTCTGAATATTTGTATTTCTCAATATATCATTGCCAAAAAATGTATATTTTTATTTTTTGCTGTACTGGCACAAATTTGGTTGCAATGTCTTCTAAAATGTTAAAATAAAATAGCATTTTGTTAGTTTCTCATAATAATAGCCTCATGGTTAATTTCAAAACACCCTATTTGTTAAGTTTTCAAAGATAGATTTTAAGAATTGGACATTTTTGCATATGTTGCTTAACATTAGCTGGCATGGCTTTAGAATTAAATATTATTATTATATGGAAATTTATGAAGAGATAAATACTGGACAAGTTAAGATAAGGTGAGAAGATGTTTTCAGGGACCAGGACATATAATTTAAATTCAAAAACTTCTGGAAAATATAGAAAAGTATCTGTTTTGCTGCAAACTAAATTTTCCCTAATTTTTTTCTATTTATTTAAGGCAGCAAGATATACATTTTACTCTTAAAATATTTAACTTGTATTGCTATATTAATAACTTTTCAATGTACAACTTTTCAATTTTCTAATATACCAAAGATATTCCTCCTAAATGGGTTTCTTCCTTTTACTCATTGAAACTAAATGCAGTTCAGTTATTTGATTAGTTGATGCTAGAATTTGACCTGGAGCTTATATAATTAGAAGAGACACTAGTTTTCATCATTTAAAAGCCTGGTTAGCATACTACGGTCTCGTTTCAGGGGAAGTCAAACCTCTCTACTGCTTCTTTTTATAACCTTTAAGTTAATTCAGAACCCAGATAAGCCTTGATCTGAGGATGATATAACCACCGCAAGCAACATGGGGTAAGTATGCGCTTTTATATGCTTTAAGGGGCACTGAAAGGGGAAACAATTTTATAAGAGATGAAAACCCATCAATCCTTACCATATGGTGCACTAATTTAAATTCGATATATGCTAACATTCATTTAAGGTAGCCATTCAAAGAAATAACTTCTATTTAAAAGTTATAACAATTTGTAAAACCTTCATTTATTTCCTTGCTTAATTTTTATATTATGTCTTAACTGCGCTTTGCAGGTTATCAGTAAACTGGAGACTGAAGTTGTTCTGCATATTAATATAGTTGAAGCTGAGTTAAATTTTGAGAACAGTCTTAAAGAAAGGATGCTAGGTAGCATAAATCTGACATGGACATGCCTCTTTGGGATTAAGAATAATTAAAGAATGAAAAAGATTAGGGATGGAGGGAGATTGGTTTATTCCTTTCTAACACAGAAAAAGAATAGAGGAATCTTCAGCATTCACTCCTCTATGTACAGAACAAAAAACACATCCTGATTGGAAATGTGTACTGATTAATTACATGGGGGCTTTATTGGTGAAACCTAATTCTAAGCACTTCATGGGGCTTTGGTGTGTAATGAGAAGAACTGAGTTTCACTTAAACACTGTCTTTACTTAAGTGAGAATAGCATTCTGTTATAATTAGTATTGGAATTATGTGAGTTTTTGTATGCTGAAATAGTATTCTGAATATGTAGAAATCTCTCTTTATATCACCCTTTTATATTTTTAATAGCCCCTTTTAATACAAAATCATATTGCTGTAAATGGAATAGCTATTTCATTGAAGGCTACTTCTGAAGGATTCAACATAATGATCAGAAATTTATGCTAGATAAAAAAGTTTTGATTAATATTTATTCTAAACATTTTCACAAACAATTAATTAATGTCTACATTTTTCATACCATGGGCTCTGAAAATGCAATCTAAACTCATTTGAAAACTCAGAGGCTTTTGAAAGAAGATGATCATACTATTGTGTTTTTTTTCTTCTCTTTTCTTTTTCTAGACAAGGTCTCACTTTATCACCTGGGCTCAAGCGATCCTCCCACCTCAGCCCCCATAGGTAGCTGCGACCACAGGTGTACACCACCACACCTGGCTAATTTTTGTATTTTTTGTAGAGGTGGGGTTTTGTCATGTTGCCCAGGTTGGTCTTGACCTCCTGATCTCAAGCAGTCTTCCCACTTCAGCCTCCCAAAGTGCTGGGATTACAGGCATGAGCCACCATGCCTGGCCTTATTCTTAACTTTTTCTTAATTCCCTTTATTTACCTTCCCTTTTCTCTGTGTATAAGGGTGTACTTCAACGTAGCAGGCCAGTAATAAACTAAGCAGTGTGGATACAGAGATCAACTGATCTTCCTCCTTCCCTTCCTCTCTCCTTTCCTCCCTTCCTCCCTCCTTCTTCCTTCCTTTCTTTTTCTTTAATGACAGCAGTTCTTAACCTTTTTGGTGTCAAGAATTGCTTTTAGAATCTTCAGAAACCAGTCCACCATTTCTGCAAAAAAAAAAAAAAAAAAAAAAAAAAAAAAAAAAAAAGGTATAATCACACAAAATTTTGCATACAATTTCAGGAGAATTACAGGTGACCTGAAACCCTGTTCCTGGGACCACAGGTTAAGATCCTTAGATTTTGATTTTAGGACTGGAGTATGATTTGTTCAATATTTCTCTTTGGATTTTTATAAATGTAAGAATCTTTAAGTTCATAATTCTTGCTAATCTTCTCAAGGACAGTGTGGAAGATTCCCCACCCCGCCACACATGCAATTTACATGAGTGTGAAACATAGTTTAACCAACATGCATCACATTACTGCTGCTGGGCCCCAAGGACTTGACTAATCACTTGTTCCTTATGAGAGTGCCAGGAATCACCTTGGGAATCACGGACAGAAAAAAACCCTCATTTTGTTATTTGTAAAGCACTTTGAATGCCCCAAACAAGATGAACAAAACAAATCATAAATGCTAATATTACAGGAAGCACTCTTCTGATTGTTATGTTCGTGATTATTTTGTGGTCTGTTCGTGCCTTTATTGACAAAAAGACAGGGTAGTAAGTATTAACATCTGTTTGAGGCTTCCTAAAATAATCAGAAAAAGAGAAAGTGGCAGCTAATCAGATTCTCAAATGTACTCATTTGAAGAAATCTCTAGAATTTATTTCCTGAGAATGAGGGAGTAACTGTTGTGGATTTGTCTTTGGGGCCTACTTATCTCAAATGATTTGAGGATATAATTCCCTTATATGGGGCAATGCCAGCCCTTTCCACCTTTCCCCAGGCTATGCTGGCATGGTTTTAGCGAGCAATAAAGAAGCAAATACTGGAAAATTCTTACGCTCTCTAAAAAATCTCCTCCTCATAAATTTTCATTGGGTTTCTTATGGAGTGTGTGAGTAGGTGGGGTGGGTAGAGATGATGCCTAAAGGTGGGTGAATAGATAACTGGGGAAAAACCTAACTGACATCTGCTAAGTACCTTAACACCTGGGCAAAGGATGAACAATGGGAAAGAAAGGATGGCTGTATTTCTTTTTTGAGATATTTTTTTAATGTGCTTTCCCCATCTCGTAGCAGAGTTAGTCAGTGCACCCCCAACTGACATATGGGAAAAACAAAAGTTAAGGTTCTGCTAAAATTGTAGAACCAACAAGTTCATTATTATAGCATATTCAGCCTCCTTTTAGTCTCCTGGTTCAAATAAGTTTAGAGTAATTTTAAAAATTATCTTATGGACATATTTCCTCCTTCTGAATCTGAGAGTGAATATCCAACTCTTTTTCTTGGGTGAAGCATACGTTTGGCTCATGGAGCAACCTTTGAAATGTTACTTCTATCTGTGCCCTCCTTTCCTTTCTAAGAGTCACTTCCCTAATTCAGGTCATCATCATCTTTTACTTGCGTTATTAAAGGTGCCTGCTCACTGGCCTCTTTGCAGCTGCTCTTTCCTCTACCGTGCCACAAAGTCATCTTCTTACCAGAGATATGTGATCTTGTTATACCTCTGCTTAAACATTTTCAATGACTCATTCTCTCCACTGCAGAGCAAGCTCCAAAGAAGAGATTTAAGGCCCTCTATCTGCCCCCAATCTACCTGTCTAACCTCATCTTCTACTCTACCTTCCTTGCTCCCTAGGGTTCCTAAGTCCACCTAGGCCTTGTGCTTTGTTCCTCTGGTAATCCTCTTTTTTTTTTTTTTTTTTTTTGAGACAGGGTCTCACCCTGTTGCCAGGCTGGAGTGCAGTGGCACAGTCTCGGCTCACTGCAACCTCTGCCTCCTGGGTTCAAGCGATTCTCCTGCCTCCGCCTCCTGAGAGCGGAGACCTGCCACCAAGTTTTTGTATTTTTAGTAGAGACAGAGTTTCACCATGTTGGCCAGGCTGGCCTCGAACTCCTGAGCTCAAGCGATCCACCTACCTCAGCCTCCTAAAATGCTGGAATTACAGGTGTGAGCCACTGTGGCTGGCCCCTCTGGTGATCACCTTTTGACCATTTCTACATATCGTGCAAAGCTTGGCTCAAATCCTATCTTCTTAATGAAGCTTTCTCTAATCTCCACAAGGGAATGCATCTTTTCTCTGAAAATTTTAGGCACTTTACACTTTTGTTTTTCATTTGTCACAATCCATGACATGTTACAGTTATTTGTGTGTCTCGTCTTCCCTACTAGACTGGAAGCAGAAACAATGACATCCTTGCATTTCTCCCAACACCTGGTACAATGCCTTTTATATGGTATATGCTTATTAAATACTTGTTGAATGCATGTGAACTCTGTTTAAACCCCTAAAAACTTAATTTTAGCCAAACTTTCTTTCTTTTTTTCCCCAACTGAGTTGCCTTGTTTTCCAGGTTTCTATCTGAGGAGCTCAAATGAGTGAGTGGTATCTAAAATGTAGGCAATTCAAGGGAGACAGGGCACAAACAAGGACTGGAGTGGGAAGACTTCTGAAGTCTTTGTTGTTAATAAGCAGAAAGCACACGTAGGCTCCAAGGAAATATGAGAAAACTTTCCAGAATTAAAAATCGTTCTTGCCAGGCTGGCTCATATCTGTGATCCCAACACTTTAGGAGGCAGAGACACTGGGATCGCTTGAGCCCAGGAATTCAAGACTAGCCTGGGCAACATGGCAAAACCCCATCTCTACCAGAAACAAAAAACAAAAACAAAAAATTAGCCAGGCATGGTGGCATGCACCTGTAGTTCCAGCTACTCAGAGGCTGAGGCAGGAGGATTGCTTGAGCCCAGGAGGTTGAGGCTGCAATGAGCCACAATCACACCACTGCACTCCAGCCTGGGCTTCAGAGAGAAAAACCTGCCTTTTATTAAAAAAAAAAATTTTTTTTTTGCTTTTGGGCTCTGGATAGCTTGCTAGAAGACCAGCATATCAGTAAGGATTGGGTTAATGTGTATATGCCGGGGTTGGGGGGGAGGTGGGAAGAATAGAGGCTTAAACAAGCTAGAAGTGTATTTCCCTCTTACATTAAAAACAAACAAACAAACAAAAAAACCCACAAAGGTAGGCAGTCCAGTGCTGTTAGATGAGTTCCTTGGTGTGAGGCACCCAGGTTCCTCTCATCTTGCTCTTCTGCCATCCTTAGTATATCACCTCTTGGTCCAAAAATGTTGCTAGGTCTCCACCTATCTCACTGGTGTTCAGCCAGCAAGAATGAGGGATGGGGAAAAAAGGTGTGTTCTCCCTTTTAGGAAACTTCCCAGTGGTCACTCAGTGTTTCTCCTTGTATTGCATGGGTAGAAATCTAGTCTCATGGTTACACTTAGCTGTGAGGAAGAGGGGGAATACAGTCTTCTAACTGGGTTTCCAAAAAAAAAAGAGGAGAATGAATCCTGGGTGGCAACTCGAAGTGTCTGTCAGAGCCAGTATCAGGCCTTACATGGCCTCATATTCCTTTAGACAAAGTACAGCATTATGTATAAAAGTAATCTCTTAAGAAAAAAAAAAATCTGTTAAGTTAAAGGAAAAAAAGAGCAAGCCAAGCTGGGAATAAACAGATTCACCCAGGATAAAGGCCTCTTGATAAAATGACAAAAGGTGACCAAGTAAGGCTTTGCCCCTCCCCGCACTCTATATCCAGTCTCCCTCCCTCCAGGCTTCATGTCCCTGAATCTTCACATCCACACTGTGAGGCGAGTATTAGTAAGCCAATCATACAGGGCAGGAAACCAAAGTCCAGGAAGATTCGGTGAATTGGCCAAACTGCCTGTACTACAGCAAAAATTATATAAATCACAGAATGTTTTCTAAATAGATTTGTTCTTAATTTTGAGTATAGATCACTTCAATTGGGCCCTAAAGAAAAACCTATTACAAACACATGTCACTTGAAGTAGGTGATTTAATGTGGAATATTAGAAAAGACTCTAGATTTGTGGCTTTCAATATTTTAAGGTCGCATCAACTGCTTTGAACTCTTCTGATTCAGCAACACCCCCTAAGCCATGTTGGAGTTCTCCAGCTATGTTTTTAAATACATAGAAATTTATTTTATGAGTCCCCCAAACATATGAATACTGAGGTGATTGTACTTACTCAATACCAAGTGACTTAAAAATTAAAAGACTAAAAGAAACAAAGACTTTTACTTTTTTACTGTATATGTTTTTTACCTATTAGAAATTTTTAACAACAGTGAATTGTATATATAATAAGAACTTTTAATTACAAAATTATGGGAAAAAAATGATGGATAAAATGCAAGGTAGCTATCATTATCAATGGCATTTTGTTTTTTACAGAACTTCTAGAGAAAACAAGAAGAAGACTTCGAAAAACATGCTGTGATGTCTCCCAGTGGAGACAGGGCACGAGGTGAGTGAAAATTGCAAAGAACTGTTTTCTAATAAGAACACAGGCAAACTGAGAGCTTAGCTTAAACCAGTGATCATTCTTGAAGCAGAAGTATTATAAATTTCTTTATAGAATTTTATAACACTTCGTGGTTGGATAACCATCAAATAAACTAATTGTGAGATGACTTAATTAGCTAGCAGAAAGGGCAAATAGCCACCTTCTAAACCAGCTATGTTGCATCAGTTGATTGCATATATGAATGCTTATAGCATTGAGACAAGAATGAACTATGTTTTTGTTTGTTTGTTTTGTTTTGTTTTGTTTATACAGAGTCTTGCTCTGTCGCCCAGGAGTGCAATGATATGATCTCAGCTCACTGCAACCTCTGCCTTCCAGGTTTAAGCAATCCTCCTGCCTCAGCCTCCTGAGTAGCTGGGATTACAGGCTCACGCCGCCATGCCCAGCTAATTTTTGAAATTTTATAGAGACAGGGTTTCACCATGTTGGCCAGGCTGGTCTTGAACTCCTGACCTCAAGTGATCTGCCTGCCTTGGCCTCCGAAAGTGCTGGAATTACAGGTGTGAGCCATTGTGCTCAGTCACACTATGTTTTAATTAAGTTCTATTTTGGATGTCTTTGATGATTGCGAAAAACAGATCACATTTACTTTCCATTGAAGTGATGTATTCTGAGTTCCTACTTCATGCTGGGCTTTGTCACTTAATAACCATGTGGGCTAGGTAACCATTATGCCCGCTTGACAGTTGAGGGAGCATAGGCTTAGGAAGATTAACTTTCCCAAGTCCTAAAACGAAATAAGTAGCAGAGCTGGGATTCGAAGCTAGATGTCTGACACACTTAAGAAAAAAGTCTCATAATTTAAAACATTATTTTTAAATTTCAAAACCCAAAAGTGCTCATTGTAAAATAAAATACAAACACGATCATGACAGAAGAGTTTAAGTAAGATTTAAAAGCCCGTCCTACCTCTAACCCCATTACTCTTTCCAAGCATAACCACTGTTAGTAGTTTGGTATAAATCCTTCCATATCTTTCTTTTTGCCTAGCGTAATTTTCTTTTTTTCTTCTTTTGAGACTGAGTCTCGCTCTGTCACCCAGGCTAGAGTGCAGTGGCACAATCTTGGCTCACTGCAACCTCCGCCTCCCGGGTTCAAGTGATTCTTCTGCCTCAGCCTCCTGAGTAGCTGGGACTACAGGCGCACACCACCACGCCCAGCTAATTTTTGTATTTTCAGTAGAGATGGGGTTTCATCATATTGGTCAGGCTGGTCTCAAACTCCTGACCTAGTGGTCCGTCCATCTCGGCATCCGAAAGTGCTGGGATTACAGGCAGGAGCCAACACACCTGGCCCAACCCAGTGTACTTTTCATCGTACATTTGGCAGGAGAAAGATATGGAAGGATTTTCACAGTATCACACTTGAATGTATGAAAAATATCCATACTTTTCACAGAATCACACTTTTTATCTACTTAAATAAAAAAACAGAGGAGGTTGAATTTACTATATATCTTTACTAGAATAAGCATCTACCTCTAAACAATAACTGAAATGCTCATTCAGCTAACATTAGGCATCTATCTGCAGAGACTCAAAGAACTCTAGAACTCACTCTCTGTTTCCCAGGGACTCACAATCTAGTGCAGTGGTTTCTAAGTTTATTTTTGAGAGAGTAGTTATAGACTCCTTTGAGAGACTGCTGTGAGCTCTGAACTCTTTCCCAAGAAGAAAATGAACCTATACAATTTTGCCTATAATTTAAGGATTTGTGGAAACCTTGAGAGTATGGACCCCGATCTTGTAGAAGTGAGACTTTTAAATGTATAGTTTGATAGAAATACTATAATGGAAGTGTAGACGAGATGCTATACTACAGCACAGAAAAACAGGGCTTAACTCTCCTGGGACATATCAAGAAAGACAGGGAAGAATGACATTTGCACAAAATTTTGAAGGACATTAGGAGTTTGACAGCTAGGCTGGTGCAGGGGAAGGATGTCCATACAGGGAACAACCCCAGAGGCTAGAATAGATGGGGAACCATGACTGTCTTTGTGATAGGAGCCCAGTGTGTATGGGAGCGACTAAAGATGAGTCTGCAGAGCTGGGCAGAAGCCAGAACTCAAAGGGGTTTTTCTGTTGATTTAGGACATTTGAACTTCAGGAGTCATGGAATGATTTTGATCAAGACTTTCATCGGTGGGCAGAAAGTCTATATTAGTGCATGGCTAAATAAATCATCATGGGAATAATAATTCGGATGATGGAATAAGGTATAAAAAGTAGATAAGACCATTGGATTCTGATTTTGAAGGGGATCATTGACTACCTGATATATTGTTTAAAATATATATTGCTAAAATAAAATGGAATTGATGGGAAAGCCATTGCTTTTACAAAGGAAGTTGGGAGAATAAAGTTCTGAAACTGTATGAGATAAAAGGGGTATATGTCAAACACAAAATTTGGGCAGCACATTGACTCCTTGGCTGCAGTAAGTCCCATGCACAGGCAAGCTAGTGTCAGTCACTCAAGGTGGATCGCTCGCTCCTGATTTAGCCACTGTCATGCCCTCTGTTGTCTTCCAGGTGCTTCAGATGGGCCATGTGACTTCCTATTGATCCTTCCACCTACAATGAGCAGGAAGGAAAAAGAGGGTCCAGTGGGTCAGGCTTTTAACATCTCTACATTAAGCATGTATTGCTTTTATAATTGAGATTTGAAAGCAATGTAGTATAAAGCAAGGCTTGCAGATAACATCATAGCTGATTCATTTCTATTTGGCTGTACTTAACCTGATATACTTAAAAAAAGGAAAATAGTAGTTTTACGCCCTACTTCTTGGCAGTGGCTTCATAAAGTCTCAAGGATATTTCACTGGATAAATATTATTTATTATTCCGTTAAATTTTTTACTTATCAGATACCGTAAAGACTTGGAAAAGTAAACTGTGCATGTATTGCATATGTTATTTTATGTGTATAACGTATCTTATGAAAATTTTTTTAAATACAAAGAATCATTTGGTCTTTGCCAAAGGGTAGTGCTCTGAAAGGTTTCTCAGGCATGTTTAAATAGTGAGCTTTGTTAAACCAAAATTTACAATTTAGGTGAAATAACATTGATTTTTCCAGTTTGCCTTTTCTAGCTCATTAATTTTTTTTAAAAAAGAATGGTCTTCTTGCTATTAATATGAATAAATAAAAGTTCTGTGGGGTTTTTTAGGGAAAGCAATAATTGATTATAAACATCTCCTGAAATTAAATTCAACTCAAACTTGTGTTGAGTGCCCACTGCAAATAGTTCGCATGTCAGAGGAATGTGAACAAATGATTTAAATGTAGTTATCTTTAAAAGTCCAGCTAATTTTGCACTCCCCTCCATAAAGTATCTGAATATTAAAAATATTTGATAATTTTTTAATTGCTGAAAATTAAGTAAAATTGTTAGTATAAAAAGTAAAATGCTAATATGAAGAGTAAAATTGCTACTATAAGGAGATATGCCATGTTTATTCTGAGGCTTCAAGTCCAGCACTCTAGGATCATAAGATGTTATGCTCAGAGAAATAAGCCAGCGCCAAACAGCAAATACTACATGAGCTCACTTATATGTGGAATCTAAATAGTCAAACTCATGGAAGTCAAGAGTAGAATGATGGTTTCCAGAGGCTGGGGGTGGGTGGGTGAATGGAGACATGTTGGTCAAAGTGTACACTTTTCAGTAAGACAGGAGGAATACATTTTTGAGATCTATTGCATAACAGGCTGACTTTAGTTAATATATTGTGTATTTCAAAATTGCTAAGGGAATAAATTTGAAATGTCCTCACTACAACAATGACAAATATATGAGGTGACAGGTAGGCTAATTAGCTTGATTTACTTGTTCTATGTTGAATACATATATCATAACATTGCACTATGCTTTCTAAATATATACAATTATAATTTGTGGATTTAAAAAAAAGAAATTAAAAAAAATCATTACCTGCCAGATACAATGGATATGAATATGAAACGGCACGGTGGGTCATGACTGTAATCCTAGCACTTTGGAAGGCTGATGGGGGAGGACTGCTTGAGGCCAAGGAGTTCAAGACCAGCCTGGGCAAGAAAGCGAGCCCTCGCCTCTACAAAAAATAATTTAAAATTAGTCTGGTGTGGTGGTGTGCACCTGTAGTCCCAGCTACTTGGGAGGCTGAGGTAGGAAGGTTGCTTGAGCCCTGGAGATTGAGGCTGCAGTGAGCTAGGATTATACCACTGCATTCGCTCCAGCTTGGGCAACGGAACAAGAGCCCATCTCAAAAAATAAATAAGTAAATACGTAGAGACTATTGCCTATAATTCCTGGCAGGAAGAAATATTAATAATGCAGTTTGAGAATGTAGTAGAAGAGGGATTGACTAATTATGACTTAGAGGACAGGGGCAAGCTTCATAGAGAAAGAGGTGCTTGAATTGAGCCCTGAAGGATGAGAAGTATTTCATTAGATAAAGAAAGATATTTGAGGGATAGAAGATGGGAGGAACAAAGGCATAGAGGCATGAAAGTGTTTGGTGAAAGGCATGAACTGTGATCATCTACACATGTATATCACATATACTAACTACTATAAAGTTTCATTTTAATTACTCTGAAATAGAGGAACAAACCAAGTAAATTCAGTTAGTCCAGTCACTAGCTGTTACAAGAAGCAAAATCATATCAACAAATGTCTAACTGGCTACAGGGACACACCAGGAACTCCACCCAGACAACCTCTCCAGATTCTGATTAGAGGAGCAGTCCCACAGGATATGGGGAGGTAGTGATTTGCAGAGCCGACGAGGTGGAGTTAGTGAGATGGGGTTTCTGAGATTTGAGATTAAGGTCCCACAGACAGAGCTGAATTAAGATACCTGAGGCAGAGCAAAAGTAAGGCACTTGCTTAAACGGATTTTCTTTCAATATCTCACACTTGAATGAAGAGAGGGTGATCTCTTCCTGGAGGAAGGGTGGAAGAGGAGGCTCCTGAGAGCAGTACTCAGCTCAGCTTCCTGTCCAGGATCAGTAAAGTTCAGCTCTGACCTCACACTGGCTACACCACTCAGCAAAATGAAAATCCCGCAAGAAAACCAGACTGTCTTCTTTGAAGGCTAAAGGCTTTTTGGTGACCATGTGTTGCTATTCAAACCTGTATTTAGGATACCCTACTCTCACCCCAAACACACACACACACACACACACACACACACACACACACACACACACACACCAGCCCTCAAGGGGCTTATCGAAGCATTTCTTTCTTTTTATTTATTTAGTTTTCTTACTTTTTCATGATCAGTAAAACTGCCAGAAGGAAGCATACCATTCAATCACACAAGAGACTATCCTGAAGAGAAATCCTGATAAATCTAAATCTAGTTTTCTCCCTCTCACATTTCCAGGGATGTTTTAGCACCTCTGATAAATTGGTGCCAGGGCAGCTCCTCCATCCCACTCTAACCCCAACTTTAGGCCCAGAGTTGCCAAGCAGCTGGTTGCTGGTGAGCTCCCTTCCTACCCACTGCTGGGCTGAGGCTGCGCTGTGGATGGGAGCACTCCATTCTGACAGCTGCAGCAGTAACCAGCTCCCGGTGGGGCTCACTTCTGAGCTCGGTGCTTCAGACCTTGGAAGCTAACACATCCCTATCCTGTAAGACCTTTATATCTGGACTCCTCAGGAGACTTCTGCATTTGCTTGTTCTCTTATCTCTACTGATCTCAGGCTAGAGCTGAGCTTCCAGCTTTGTACTACGACTAAACTGCAAAGCATAGCAATAATCACCACTAGAGACTTACGGTCATTCCAGACTGAGCTAGCAGACTCAGAGAGGATAAGTAATTTTCCCAAGGTCAACCAGCTATTTAAACCATGGACTTGGGATTTTAATTCACATCTTCCAGACTTCAAACTCAAATTCTCCATTTCTACTCCCTATTAACAACTAGCGTGGCTCTTGGTGTTGCTCTCAACTGACTGAAGTATTAGCCGAGAACAGATTAAAGTGTGTTTTTAAAAATATCTCAAGATTCAAAGGAATAGAGTCATAATGTTGATGACAGGCAGTGAAGCTGATATATTTGGGCAAGGCATCTGACCTGACAGCCATTTTATACCACTTACTTCTGAGGCCTGCCTCACTGAGATGAAAGACGTGTTATCCGATTCCATAATCATCATATGTATATAAGAAATTGGGACTCTATAGTGAATCATTTTATTTTTTCTGTCAAAACAGGAGCTTATGACTTGGCCAAGTCACTTATCCTCTCTGGATCTCGTTTTCTGTATTTGTAAAGTGACAGGGCTTGGCTGGCTGATCTCTGTATAATCTTTCTGTTTGATTTTCTTTACCACTCTACGCTGATTCCTTAGCCCATATTGCAAGGAGTTGTGATGGGTGCAGTTTTGTTTCGTTTGGTCCTTCCGAACTGTGAGATTGCTTTATTCATTTATTCAGCACCTATTTATTCAAGGCCTATTCTGTGCTAGACACTGGTTTAGGTCTTGGGGAATACAGAGTGAACAAAAATGTCCAAGCCCTCATGAGGTGGCGCTGATAAGCCAAGATGGTCAATGAGCAAAGAAATATATAACATTATCATATGATTGGTAAATGTTGTGGAGAAAAATAAAGCAGTGAAAGGGAGATAGGGCATAGAGGCCAGGACTCCTCTCTTACATGTATGTGTCAAAGAAGGCCTTTCTAATAAAGTGACATTTAAGCAGAGACCATAGATCTTTTTTGTCCTTGATGTCGGGCAGGAGGATATTGTCAATTTGAGAAGACTCTGAAGTTGCCAAGAGATAGGAAAGAAATAGGTCTTAGTGGAGATAAATCATAGCTCGAGGTTCAACCTAGCTCTTCCTCCTCACACTCCTTATAGCCCAGGATTTCCACAAATCAGCTTCTCTGGGCTTCTATGATTCCAAACAGTCTTTTAAACATTTTAATGACTTCTCAAATGTATTGCATCTACTTATTTATTTAATTTTTACCAGTGGACAATTAACAGTACATTAAAACTTAACTATGATAACTGAATTTACAGGATTTTAAGAAGCAGGGATCTGTTTTGCATGTGAATTTTACATCCAGATTTATACCACATGCTAAAGGAAGGACCTAAGCTAAAAAATGTATAGGAAGGAGTTAAAGATGCAAGGACTAGGCTGGAAATACTATTTTTAAGGGATGGATTTTTTTTGTTTTTTTAGATTTATTCTGCATCTACTGGCTCATTCAAAGCCCATCACATAATTTGTTTTGGAGACAGGAGCATTCAGGAACAGATGAATGGCAGACACTAGGAGCCAAAGGCAAGCCCTCCAGGTGTTAAAAGGAAAGAAGTGGACAAACACCAGGCAGTGAGGATTCTAAGGTGCATTCCCAAGTGGGTGAAGGAAGAAAAGGATTGAGTTTGTTTCTAAATTTAAAACATGAGAATCTAATATATATAACAAGGGCTAAGCTATTGCAGATCATCCTATTTTATGACCCTGTAACCCTGCAAATGTCCTTTAGGGCCTAAATAGAACACTAAATCCTTTTGTTCTACTCTCCCAGTCTGGATTTTCTTCTACCAATTATTTCTCCCTTAATCTCTACATCCATGATTTTTAGATGCGAGAACACCTTATCAATTAATTATCAATAATTCGTTAGTTGAGGGGGATTATTTGCTAGATAGTTACCACTGCCAGTGTTTAGGACAGTGTAGTGTCTTTGTCAACAAGCCTTTATTGAACTTCTACTCTATGTTAGAATATATCCTATGTACCAGGGATAATAAGAGGTGGAAAAAATAGCCTCTTTTCTCAACGAAGTTTACAATTAACTTAGAAAATGAGATTATTTACATAAAATGAATAACAGTAGAAAAATTTGTTTTGATTCCTATTGAGTTTTATAGTTATTCCAAGAAAGGAAAGATAATTTCCTATTGGATTGAAGGGGAAAGTTCTAGAGAGGGAATGGGCCTGCATTAGACTTTGGAGAATGAGTAAGGATTTGTCCATTGCAGTGGGGCAGACCACGCAGCAGGGAGAGGGAGAGACAAAGTAGGAATCCAAGTGGCGAACAAGGCTGAGGCGGCTGGCAGACCTCCTACACATCAGAAATGAGGCTGGAGGGGCGGGCCAGGGACATTGTGGAGGACCTTGAGATCTCAATTTTATTTTATGAAGACAAAACAACAGGCCGGGTGCGGTGGCTCACTCCTTTCATCCCAGCACTTTGGGTGGCCGAGGCAGGCAGATCACCTGAAGTCAGGAGTTTGAGATCAGCCTGGCCAGTATGGCAAAATCGCATCTCTACTAAAAATACAAAAATTAGCCAGGCATGGTGGTGGGTGCCTGTAATCCCAGCTACTTGGGAGGCTGAGGCAGGGAGAATTGCTTGAACCTGAGAGGCAGAGGTGGGCAGTGAGCCGAGATCGCACCACTGTACTCCAGCCTGGGAGACACAGTGAGACTGTATCAAAAAAAGAAAAACGAAAAAAGGAAACTCCTGTTACAGTTTTTGAGCGGGAGCAAAAGATCATCTAAGTGACATTTAAAGGAAAACAATGTAGTAGCAGTGAAGAGGATGGATGAACTAACTAGGATGCTCCTAGAGATGTTTAGGCATGAAGCAGTCAGGGCTGAACCAAAGAGGCGACAATGAAAACAAAGGAGAAAATGAAAGAAACCTTACCAAGGAAGACTTGTAAGGATTTCACAACTGGTGGATTTTAGGATAAGAGGCAATCATTCCAGGGTCTTGAGCGTGGGTCAGTGGTGGTGCTGGTGGCAGAGCTAGGGGAACCTGAAGGGGGAGTCTGGAGAGGTTAAAGATACCAATGTGATTTCAACAGACTGAGTTTCAGGACCATGGAGCAGCCCAGTGACAGTATTCGTTGGAAAGAAATGTAAGGGTGACCAGGGACATTCATTTAGCCAGAAAAAGAAAGAAAGAAAGAAAAAAAGTTTTGTTTCCTTTCCTTAAAGACCTGAATACTGAAACATAGGTAAAACTGCATAGTGAAAATACTAGGGATTGAGAAATGATGAATTGTTTAGCATAATTTCAGCTTAGGGTAAGGTGATGATTTGTTTGGATTAAACAAAAGAACAGTTACAGAAGGCTTTGGGGGCTGGAGGGCTGGGGAAGGGAGGCCATTGGTTGTGATATCACCTTGTTACCACACTGCTGAGTGATATTTGGAATTATCCTGTTAAATTTTAGCCTCAGCATTTTAGAGCTACTAGGACTTTGAAAGCCTCCTCATACTACAGATGAGAAAATGGAAGCCAAGAGAGGGGACCTGGCTTTCCTAAGGCCCCACAGTAAGAAGTCAGGGTTAGATCTCAGTCTAGCATTCTTCTATTCCCAGACTGCATGGGCCAGCAGGTACCCTGCCTTCCTGACTCTTAGAGGAACGCTTTTATTTAGTTCTACAGCGGGAAGCCTGATGAAAATGTTCACAGATTGCATTACCAAAAATCAAAATGGAAGACCCTCTGAAGAGCATTAAAGGCAGGAAATGGTGTGGGGCAGCGTGTGTGTACCCTGTTAGATCAACTTGTCTTCAGGTAAAGGAATCATTTTCCAGTGGCATCAGAGCAAGATGAAAAGAGCATAATCTGCACAGGGACTGACTGCCTTACAGCAAGCATATGCTTAAGCAGTCCCAGAATAGACTTCAAGTGAGGTTGTTCAGTGTCTTTCCTCGCATACTTTAAAAAATGCTGAAGAAGCCAGGTGTGGTGGTTCATGCCTGTAATCCCAGCACTTTGGGAGGCCCAGGTGGGCAAATCACTTTTACCCAGGAGTTCGAGATCAGGGCAACATGACCTGAGAAACATAGTGAAACTCCATGTCTACAAAAAAATACCTAGGAGGTGGAGGTTACAGTGAGCCAAGATTGTGCCACTGCATTCCAGCTTGGGTGACAGAGCAAGACTCTGTCTCAAAAAAAAAAAAAAAAAAAAATTCTGAAGAACAGGACTGCTATCTAACTACCTGGAACAAAGAAGTATGTAATTCAGTTTGGAGGCAGGGGGATGGAACACTTCTCTTCTATTTTTTTTTTTTTTTTTTTTGAGACCGAGTCTCGCTGTGTGGGCAGTGGCGCCATCTCCACTCATTGCAAGCTCCGCCTCCTGGGTTCACGCCATTCTCCTGCCTCAGCCTCCCATGTAGCTGGGACTACAGGCGCCCGCCACCTCGCCCGGCTAATTTTGTATTTTAGTAGAGATGGGGTTTCACTGTGTTAGCCAGGATGGTCTCAATCTCCTGACCTCGTGATCCGCCCGTCTCGGCCTCCCAAAGTGTTGGGATTACAGGCGTGAGCCACCGCGCCCGGCCCTATTTTTTATTAACTTATTCCTGTCCCAACTTGTTCCAAACAAGGACATTGAAATAATGCAACAACAGATTGAGGAATCAAAAAATAGCTTCTTAGCAAAACCAGCCCCAGTGTGTTCTGGCCTCCTTATGGAATGTCTCTAGCCCTTTTCTCATTGTTCCAAACTTTTCAGATGTGGTAAAAACGTACTAATTGGTGGGGTTCAGTATGCCTTATCTCTAGGGAGGGCATGTATGAGATAAGCTGAAATTATAAAAGAAATAATCAAATTAATGATGAATTTACACTTTTCATTGATCAACAAAAATGTTGACTCTTTCCCATATCTAGGCTTCTGCTGCTGGACTTTGCGATAATAATCGGTTATAAGATGAGACTTGGCTGGGTGCAGTGGCTCATGCCTGTAATAATCCCAAGACTTTGGGAGGCCAAGGCAGGAGGATTGCTCGAGTGCAGGAGCTCGAGACCAGCCTGGGCAATACGGTGAAACCCTGTCTCTACACACACACACACACACACACACAGGGCTGGGTCTGGTAGTGCATGCCTGTAGTCTCAACTACTCAGGCAGCTGAGGTGGCAAGATCGCTTGAGCCTGGGAGGTCAAGGCTGCAGTGAGCCATGATTGCACCACTGCCTGGGTGACAGAATGAGACCCCCTGTCTCAAAAACAAGATGATCCTTGGTTTAGCTGAGGAGAGACGAGATGACAGTTGAGGAGAATGGCCAAAGCAGGCTTCATGAAGGGTATGAGACATGAGTTGCCCTTTGAGGGTTGAGCAAGACTTGGTTGACAGAGAGCAGAGGGTTGTAGGACCAAGATCCCCAGGTAGGAATGCATAAGGCCTGTGAGTGGACTAGTTCTGTAGGGGAAAGTGCTGTGGTTTTAGTACTCAGGGACCATCGCTGACCCCTGTCAAGTATGCACAGGCTGTGGGCTATTTTTCTAACTGAACTCATCGATTTTCAAGGCTTAACTATGATTTCCAACTTTTGAAGGCTTTGCTCACTGGGAGTCTTTGTTCACTGGGCAGTGGTGGGAAATTATAGTCATTCTGAAAATTGGATTGTACTCTTTTTCTCCTTTCTAGCTGTTCTGAAAGCGCCAAAGGCAGTTCCAAATTGGATGTCATTTCATTTGAACTATGAAAAAATTCTCCCAGGAGGGGCAGCAGTAACCTGGTTTCCCCTCTCACCTAAATTAAGCTTTGGTGACTGATGATCCATTTCACAAGGTACTACTAACTCAGCCACCTGGTTTAGATTTTGGGAGTCCTGCAACTGCCTCTGCTTTAGCAGAAGGAACGTTTCCTGAGGACTAAAGTTTTTCCATGTTAATGTGCTCCTCTGCAGATCGGGGCCATCTCTAGGACTGGAGGGAGTTGTCTCTGGAGCTCAGGGTTCTTTCCCTCCAGCGTCTCCCAGGACAGCGCTCTTGTCCTTCTTTGTCTTTCCTTCCTATCAGTTGGGACTTACTTAGTGAAAGTATAGTGACGGTCACTTTATTGTCTTTTGAAGTAGATATTTATATTGTACTGGGGCTCTCTGCCTCTTGCACAGTGTCTCTGGGAGGATTTTTGTTTTTTTTTTAGACAGGGGCTCACTCTGTCATCCAGGCTGGAGTGCAGTGGCACAATCATGACACAGTACAGCCTTGACCTCCCGGGCTCAAGCGATCCTCCCACCTCAGCCTCCCAAGTTGCTGGGACTACAGGTGCATGCCAACATGCCCGGCTAATTAAAAACAAAAAACAAAAAACAAAACAAAAAAACCAAACTTTTTGTAAACACAGGGTCTCACTATGTTGCCCAGACTGGTCTTGAACTCCTGGGCTCAAGTGACCCTCTTGCCTCGGCCTCTCAAAGTGCTGAAATTTATAGGCTTGAGCCACTGTGCCTGGCCTCCAGGAGGTTTTTAACTTCCACTCAGATGAATCCAGGGAGAGAATCTGTTTGAAAGTTTGAAAGATTAAAGACAGTCACATCAGGATAAGAAAAGAGATGAAGCATATCTTCCCTGACCAGACGCAGAGACCACGAGACATTCAGGCTCACAAAATCTGGTTCTGACACATTTAAGTATGCCAAGCATTAAAATGAGTCAGAAGAGCCCCTGGAAGTGACTTTCAGCCCTGATCTGAAACTTTTGAGAAGTTTTCATGTCTTCAATGAGGCGTTTTTAAACTTAAAATAATCTCTGGCCAGTGGTTGGTTTTGTGTGTGTGATAGCATGCTGATGTTGTTTTTTTCCTGATTGATGTAGACACATATTAATTCTACCAATTGACTCTATCCTGACTGAGCTTAGGTGAACAACGACAAAAATTAACATGCCAGTGGAGTGAGGATGGAAGGATCTTTGTTATTTCATTTCTGAGCCTTCTGTGCTCCTGAGCTATGGAATTACCTCCTCTGCATGCTTTGCTCCTGTTCTCACTGGCTCTGGGCACTTTGGGGCTGCTGGCCATGATGAACAGCACTACAGTTAGTTTTGGTGTGGGACCGTTCTCTAGGAGAGCCTACTCTCTCTTGGTGTTTCAAGCCAGGGAGTGGGAACAAGGGGATATATTTCTGCCAGTGGAACTTTGCTTGTTAAAATAAAATAGGGCTTTTTTTCCTAATAAAAATTATCTGCAAGCCAAACTCTCTGTATTTACCACTAAGTCTTTATTGTTGATGTGAAGCAAGTTGTAGTAAAAAGCATGTTTCTCTGGTAGTCTATCGCATGAGAATTCAGGTCACTTCCACAAATATTTGTTGAGAGTATGTTGAGAATGGTGCCAGGGGCTGGAGACAGAAAGATGAATAAAACTCCCTGTGTACTCCCTAATTGCTCACAGTCTGGGGAGGGGACAGCCATGCAGGCAGTTAACTAAGGAGGGGTGATGGCCTTGTGCCCTGGTTCAGTGGCAGGAGCCACCCTGTTTCTAGCAGCACCTATATTTGAGAAAGGGTCACGTAAGGGGCTGACTTGAGCACCAGGGACCATTTTCAAAATAAGGCCACTTATTGTTTGAGATGTCTGGTGACCAAGTCCTATTTTAATTCTTTTATTTATTTCATTTTTAAATTATTTTTAAATTTTTTTTTGAGACCAGGTCTCACTCTGCCACCCGGGCTGGAGTGCAGTGGCTCTATCATGGCTCACTGCAGCTTTGACTTCCTGGGTTCAGGTAATTCTCCCACCTCAGTCTTCCAAGTGGCTGGAATTACAGGAGTGCACCACCACGACTGGCTAATTTCTTTTTTTTTTTAATTTTTTAATTTTTTTATTTTTTGTAGAGACAGGGTTTTGCTATGTTGCTCAGGCTGGTCTCAGACTTCTGGGCTGAAGCTAACTGCCTGCCTTGGCCTCCAAAAGTGCTGAGATTACAGGCATGAGTCACTGTGCCAGACCCCTATTTTAATTTTAATTCTTTAATTTATTGCCTTTGCCACTTTAAATTGCTATGTATTCAAAGATTTGTTGTTGTTGTTGTTTGGTTGTGGGCATAAAAAGCTACATTTTCATTGAGGTATCCTAGTTTTAAACACTTGTGTATTTACATATTGTGAGAATTGTCTTATCTCCTTACCATTTTGCTTCTAAGGGTCACACTGTACTCTTTGTTTTCTTGCGTTACATTTATTAATTAATTTTTATTTTCTAGAACAAGCTTTGCTGATCATAGTGTTATATTTTTGTTTTCTGACATTTTATTTAGAATATGTTTATTTATTTATTTAGGCTATCCTAGAGTTGGTCTTAGAACCTCATAGAATAAATTTAGCTATTTACATACATCCTATTCTATAGCATAGATTAAATAACACAGACACTGTTATTTATAGGACCTTCCTGTGATATGATGCTGAATCACTTCTTATTGGGGAGTAGATATTTGACCTTCCCTTTTAATATTTTCTGCAGATAGTTGTTCTGGATAAAAACATTTCTACTGTTTTTAAAACAAATTTCAATAATGTATGTTTTCCTCAAAAATTATCCATTTCATCTAGCTTTTAGAAATTATTGGCGGCTGAGTGTGGTGACTCATGCCTGTAATCCTAGCACTTTGGGAGGCCGAGGTGGGTGGATTGCCTGAGCTCAGGAGTTCGCGACCAGCCTGGGCAACACAGGTGAAACTGTGTCTCTACTCAAATACAAAATAAATTAGCTGGGCATGGCAGCTTGTGCCTGTAGTCCCAGCTGCTTGGGAGGCTGAGGCAGAATTGCCTGAACCCGGGAGGCAGAGATTGCAGTGAGCAGAGATCATGCCATTGTACTCCAGCCTGGGCGACAGAGCAAGACTCCGTCAAAGAAAGAAAGAAAGAGAGAAAGAGAGAAAGAGAGAGAGAGAGAAAGAAAGAACGAACGAATGAACAAAAGAAAGGAAGGAAGAGAGAGAGGAAGGGAAGGAGGGAGGAAGGGAGGGAGGAAGGAAGGAAGGAAGGAAGGAAGGAAGGAAGGAAGGAAGGAAGGAATTGGCAACAAATATTGCATATCGAATTTTACAAATAATATTTCATATTCTCTGAATTGCTGGTTACATCCCTCTTTGTAGTCCTACTTGATATTATTTCTCTTTCTCTCAATCTCTCTCATCAGACCCGCCAAAACTTTTTTCCTTGTATCAGTCCATTCAACCTGTTTACTCAGATGGCTATCACAGCCCACACAGGAATTGATACCTTTTTTAAATGACAATGGTACCTTAAAGTGGTACCTTAAATTACAGTACTTTGGAATACTGTGGCATGAAGCAGTTTATTTAAAGATAGAGAATCATAGAAAGACTACTGGTCTTACTTGAAGCAACTTCCAGTGTAACTCTGGGCAAATAGTTTGTACAAGCTATGGCTTCCTTGGGTATAAAATGAATGGAACATGTGCTGGTCCACCGCACAGCATTGCTGTAGTGATCAAGTGAGATAACGTACATGAGAGTGCTTTGAAAAATATGAAGCATGAACAAACAGGGTGTTACTGTCACAAAATAATGTTGCTTTTAGGTGCTATAGAAAAAAAAAAAGGAAACAGCCCTTTTCATAATGTTTAAAGCATTTTTTCTACACCACAAAGATTATATAGACTCTCTTCTTGAAAAAGTCTGCAGGATTTGTCCTGATGAATTATTTTAGTTTCAGGGGAAAGTATTTCCTCATCACCCTCCCCCCAGCATAAAAAGTTCTCATTCTACTAAATTAGAACTGTGCACTAAAGACCCATTCAATAAAGGGCACTGAAATGGAAATTAACTCAAGTCTGCTTTCAATTAATTTGAATTCCCCAAAGTGCCAAACTTTCCTTTTCTGTCACAGCAATAATTGGAAAGTAATAGACAATCCTCAGTTTTTGTGGTCTTATGTGTGTATGTGGGGAGGAGGATACACATTCTAGGTCAGTCTAGGGGAGGGTCAGGAGACTTTTCAATATTCTTTAGGTTTCTGTTAACTTATTATTTTAAAAATTTTTTCTGAATTAATTTTACAAAAATATGGCTATAACTTCTTATCGTTTCAACATTCTTATTTCTCTATATCAATGATTTTAGAACCTTTGTTTTTAAACAGCAGAAACTGATCTTCAAAGGAAATCCTTTCCCACCAGGCACTATGGCTCATGCCTGTAATTCCAGCACTTTGAGAGGCTGAGGCAGGAGGATTGCTTGAGCCCAGGAGGTTGAGGCTGCAGTGAGCCATGATCCTGCCACTGTACTTCAGCCTGGGTGACAGATTGAGACCCTGTCTCAAAAAAAATAAAATAAAATAAAACAGGAAATGCTTCCCCAAAAGCTGTAGTATGTGAATCAGAAAAGAACAGAGAGACTCTGGTTGAAGGGGGTAAGAAGGGGGATCCAGAACCCCACCAGCTTGGTGGCTTCCTCTCTCCACTCAAGACAGACTCAAGAAAGCCTGAGGGCTTCAAAAAATATAAACTGAAAACCATTGCTTTGTATCATGATAGGCATGATATAGAGACCAACAGGCTCTTTCCAGAAACTTAACATTATTTTCCTTAGTGTTTGCCAAGGCCTGAATGGGTGTTTTTAGAGGTTAGCACTGCAACCGTAGAGATGGAAAGAAAGGAGGAAGGTCAGGGAGGAATAGGAGCCACATTAACTTGGTGAGAGGCATGCGGCAGCATCTGATGGTTATTTATTCAAAGGCAGGCAGTGCTTCAAGGGTTATCAAGGGCAGCGTGAAGAATTACTAGGCTCAGAGTGAGGGATTCCCAGTACAAAATGAAGAGCAGACTGCAAGTGAGATCTCAAAGGGACTGTCATAATCATAGCAAGGCTTTTTCCAGAATAAGTCATATTACCTGTCTGTGTAATCCTGTTATTAACCTCCCTTTTAAACTGTACCCTTTAATACATATTCATTATCACAATCATTCTCGTCAACCTAGAAATTCTGTTCTGGAAACTCAGCTTAAGAAAAGATGTCCTAAATATGAAGAAAAAGGACTCTATTCCTTTTTATATCCACTTATTATCGTAAAAAACAGAAAAATACCCTAATAATTGGGGGAGGGAAAGAAAACAATGACACATTTTGTCAAGCAACTATTTCTTAGTCAATAAATATAATGATTGTGAAACTATTTGGAGAAAGCCAGGTGTAATAAATGAAAGAACCAGTTCCAGGGCCGGGCGCGGTGGCTCAAGCCTGTAATCCCAGCACTTTGGGAGGCCGAGACGGGCGGATCGCGAGGTCAGGAGATCAAGACCATCCTGGCTAACATGGTGAAACCCCGTCTCTACCAAAAAATACAAAAAACTAGCCGGGCGAGGTGGTTGGCACCTGTAGTCCCAGCTACTCGGGAGGCTGAGGCAGGAGAATGGCGTAAACCCGGGAGGTGGAGGTTGTCGTGAGCTGAGATCCGGCCACTGCACTCCAGCCTGGGTGACAGAGCGAGACTCTGTCTCAATAAAAAAAAAAAAGAAAGAAAGAACCAGTTCTGAAATCATGTGGATGTACCTGAATTACATTTCTGGCTCTCTTTGCCATGATCCTGGGCATATTATTACCTCATTTTCCCAAGCCTCAGTATTCTCATCTGGAAAATGAGGATAATGATATATCCTCAACAGAATCAATATGAGATTTAATTAAATGAGACAATAGAAATAAAATATGAAGCATCATGTTTGGTACATAGCAGCTGTTCAACAAATGTTCCTTCTCTCTCCACCATTCCTTACATAGCATATGGGAAAATGCTTATGCTCTGTCAACAAATTTTTCTTTCTTTTTTTTTTTTTGAGATAGGATCTTGCTCTGTCACTCAGGCTGGAGTGCAGTAGTGCGAGCCTAGCTCACTGCGGCCTTGAACTGCTGGGCTCAAATGATCCTTCCACCACAGCCTCCCAAGTAGCTGAGACTACAGGCTCTGTCAAAAAATTTGACGAACTTAAGGAAATCTATAGTTTCCTAGGAAAATATAAATGACTAACTAGTTGAAAAGCTGCCTAGATAAATTTCTTTTGAAGAAACAGAAAAGGGCTTGAAGATCTGACTACTTTTTAAAAAGGGTACCAAGATCAAATGGTTTCATAGCTATGCTCTATTGTCTTTTAAAGAACTGATAATTCCAATGTAATTGAAGTTTTATAGATTATAGAAAAGATGGAAAACTTCCAATTCATTATGGCTAACATAAGCTTAATGACAAAATAAAATAGAATAAAAACCAAAAACTATCTACCAGCTGGGTGAGGTGGCTCATGCCTGTAATCCCACCGCTTTGTGACAGACCAAAGTGGGTGGGTCACTTGAGGCCAGGAGTTTGAGACCAGCCTGGCCAACATGGCAAAAACCCGTCTATACTAAAAATACAAAAAATGTGCTGGGTGTGGTGGCTCATGCCTGTAATCCTAGCTACTCAGGAGGCCGAGGCACGAGAATCACTTGAACCCAGGAGGTGGAGGTTACAGTGAGCCAAGATCGTGCCACTGCACTGGGGGACAGAGTAAGACTCTGTCTCAGAAAAAAAAAAAAGAATATTTTAATAGCAAAAGTGACCACAAAGTCAAAAGACAAAAAGATAAATGGGAAAAAACATTGCGTATAACAAATAAACAGTTAATACATGTTATTTAGAAGCTCTCACTATTTGGTACAAAAAAAAAGGCTGATAACCCAAAAGAAAATTAGGCAAATCAGAGGACTAGATAACTGACAGACGAGCAAATCTTAATGTATAGTAAGTATACGACACAGAGGTGCTCAGTAGCACCAGCAATCAGCAAAAGTAGCTATAAACTATCACCTGTCACCCATCTGACTGACAAGAACTAAAAAGTGTTAACATCCACTATTGGCTGGAATGCAGGAGAAAGGCATTTAGGCAATAAATATTCCTGGGGGAAATGAGAATAGTTATAGCCTTTTGGGAAAGCAGCCTAGCCACATCTATGGAAACTCCACATAAATAAAAGCACCAATATGTAAAGCTCTGTGTACCAAGATGTTCGTTGTGGCATTGTTTGCAGTGGCAAAATAATGGACATAAAGGGAATGTTCATCAGTGGAGAAATGGTTAACACAGTCATTTGTACCATGGAATATTATGCAGTCATTATAAGTAATTTCTTAGGGCCAAGCATGGTGGCTCACACCTGTAATCCCAGCACTTTGGGAGGCTGAGCCAAGCAAATCACGTGAAGTCGCGAGTTCAAGACTAGCCTGACCAACATGGTGAAACCAGCCCCTACTAAAAATACAAAAATTAGCCAGGCATGGTGGCGCACATCTGTAATCCCAGCTTGAAACTGGGAGGCGGAGGTTGCAGTGAGCCGAGATCTCACCACTGCACTCTAGCCTGGGCAACAGTGAGACTCCATCTCAAAAAAAAAAAAAGTAATTTCTTAGATGTATAACAATTAACTTGGAGAGATTGCCACAGTGTATTACTTGAGAGTAAGATACAGAGAAGTACAATATGTAAACCTACAATGACAACCCCACTCCATATATGTATATTCCGTATATGACTGTATGCGATTATATGAGGATGGATAAAAGAATGAAAGAATACCAAAGATTATTAACATCAGTTGGGATTGGGGAGGAACACTTTTACCTCTGCTCAAAAAGCCACAATAAAAACAGTATAAATAATAATGGTCCAATTTTAAAAAAAATTTTTTAAAAGTTTATCTTCACTTATTTTATCTGTACAACAATAATCATCCCATGTTTATTTTATTTTTTCATTTAAGAGATGGGATCTTGCTATGCCTAGGCTGATCTTGAACTCCTGGCCTCAAGCAATCCTCCATCCTTGGCCACCCAAAGTGTTGGGATTACAGGCATGAGTCACTGCACACAGCCATGGTCCAATTTTTAAAAGAAAGTAAAATGTTTATGCTATAATATAGGTGGGAAAGGTAGTTACAAAATTTTAGGTAGGCTTCATTAATAATTATGTAAAATATTCTAGAGAAAAAATGTTAACAGGCAATACAAACAAGTGATCATGATAGCTGTTTAAGTAGAGACATTATAGTTGCTTTGTCCCCTATATACTTTCCAAATTTTCTCTCATGTAGGGTTTTGGTTTTTTTTTTTTTTTTGGCCTTTTTTTTTTTTTTTTTTTTTTGAGACAGAGTTTCGCTCTGTCCCTCAGGCTGGAGTGCAGTGGCGCGATCTTGGCTCACTGCAATCTCTGCCTCCCGGGTTCAAGCAATTCTCCTGAGTAGCTGGGATGACAAGTGTGTGCCACCACGCCTGGCTAATTTTTAAATTTTTAGTAGAGCGCAGTTTCACCATGTTGGCCAGGCTGGTCTTGAACTCCTGGCCTCAAGGTATCCACCTGCCTCGGCCTCCCAAAGTGCTGAGATTACAAGCGTGAGCCACCATAGCCTGGCCTCTAATGTAGGTTTGTTGCTTTTGTAATTTACTAAATAAAATTTCTAACTCACTATCCATCACACGTGTTTATTATGTGTCATGGTGGTTCATGCCTGTAATCCCAACACTCTGGGAGGACAAAGTGGAAGAATTGCTTGAGGCCAGGAGGTCAAGAACAATCTGGGCAATATGGGGAGACACTGTCTCTACAAAAAGTGGAAAGTTAGCCATGCGTGGTGGACATGCCTGTAGTCCGAGCTATTTGGGAGGCTGAGGCAAGTGGGTCCCTTAAGCCGAAGAATTCAAGGTTACATTGAGCTATGATCATGCCGTTGCACTCCAGCCTGGGAAAAGCAAGACTCTGTTTCTACAAAAAATAAAATAAAAGAAAGTCTTATGCCTTGAAATAAGTGGTCACATGTACATATGTGAGCATGAGGATATTCTAGCTCAGAAAATGTGTAAGTTTTCATTTTACCTATGATATATGGGTTTTTTGTTTTTTGTTTTCAATTATTTGTAGATTAATGACTAAATCTCCAGGAAAATCACCCACAAAATCCCTTAAAGGTATGGCTTTGCATATTTAAAGATTTTCTTCCCCCAAATAGTAACAGAAATCGCTTCTAAAGACCATTTTTAAAGCTGGGTGGCTTTGGGCAGGCCACTTCTCTTCCCCTCCTTAGGTCTCATTTGCTTCTTTTATAAATGAATAACTTGGATAGAATAATATTCTTAGAGCCTCTTTGACGGTAATATTCTGCGATTTCATTATATTCATCCTTGAATGGATTAGATGTCAAGTAAATTAACAATTGCTAAGGAGAAGAAAGTTTTCATCTTAGAAATGTTTGTATCAGCTATGAAAAAAGATTGAAGATAGTTAGGGAAGATGCCTTAGCTTGCCATAACTTTCATGCTTACGTGAAAAATGTGCAAGAGTTTAAACAGCATATGGCTTTGACTTTGGGCCTTTCTTTATATTCGTCATTTATAACCATATAGCTATTTTCCAATGGCTTTTTACCTGTGTGTACCCTCCCACCCTGCCAACTTATTATTTTGCTTTATAAACCTCAGTATGTGAATAAAAAGTATTTTTGTTTTGGTTTGGATACACTCCATATTTTATAATAAAGTCTTATTTATTATTTTTTTTTTTGAGACAGAGTTTCGCTCTTGTTGCCCAGGCTGGAGTACAATGGGACGATCTCAGCTCACTGCAACCTCTGCCTCCCGGATTCAAGTGATTCTCCTGCCTCAGCCTCCTGAGTAGCTGGGATTACAGGCATGCGCCACCACGCCCAGTTAATTTTATATTTTTAGTAGAGACAGGGTTTCTCCATGTTGGTCAGGCTGGTCTGGAGCTCCTGACCTCAGGTGATCCACCCACCTTGGCCTGCCATTATAGGTGTGAGCCACCGCACCCGGCCTTTTTTTTTGAGACAGAGTCTTGCTACGTCACCCAGGCTGGAGTGCAGTGGTTGATCTCGGCTCACTGCAACCTCTGCCTCTCAGGTTCAAGTGATTCTCCTGCCTCAGCCTCCCGAGTAGCTGGGATTACAGGCACCTGCCACCATGCCAGACTGATTTTTGTATTTTTAGTAGAGACAGGGTTTCACCATGTTGGCCAGGCTGGTCTCGAACTACTGACCTCAAGTGATCTGCCCACCTCAGCCTCCTAAAATGCTGGAATTACAGGCATGAGCCACCACATCCAGCCCATAATGAAGTCTTAAATCAGCTTTCTTCAGATATAATTTATGTAAGATAAAATGCACCCAATTAAAATATACATTCAATGAGTTTTGGCAAATTTGTGCACCCATATACCACTGACACAATTAAGCAGTAGAACATTTCTATCATCCAAAAAAGTTTCCTGTGCGGCCAGGCATAGTGGCTCATGACTGTAATCTCAGCACTTTGAGCTACTGAGGAAGGAGAGTCGCTTGAGCCCAGGAGTTCGTGACCAGCCTCGGTAACATAGTGAGACTCCTGTCTCTATGAAAATAAAAAAATTAGCCAAGCATAGTGACCTCCATCTGTAGTCCTACCTACTCAGGAGGCTGAGATGGGAGGATCACTTGAGCCCAGGAGTTCAAGGCTCCAGTGAGTCATCATAAGGCCACTGCACTGAAGCCTGGGCAAGAGTGAGACCTTGTCTCAAAAAAAAAAAAAGAAAAAGGTTCCCCGTGCCTCTTCCCAGTTATCCCTCCACCTCCTGCTCTAGGCAACTGTTGATCTGCATTTTGTCACTATAGATTAGATTTGTCTATTCTAAGTGATGAACAAAGTTTAAACTTGTGTTTTCTTAATCTTGGATAATGTTCGTATCTTTGTGTTGTTTCAATCAGGTTTCTTAGTTGTAAGCAACAGAAAACAATCTCTGGCTGATTTAAGCAGCAGAGGAATTTGTTGAAAGGAGATGGACAGCTCAGGGAATTGCTGGGAGGCTGGAGAATCGAGTTTGGGATTCTATGGCCAGCAGCAATGCCTAAATCACATAGTACAACTGTTCTAGTGAGGAAAGCACCGAAAGTAGCACCTGGAATTTCCTAATATGTTTGTAACAGATAATGGTCACCACCACTACCCTCACTACCACTGCTGTCTTAGAAGGTAGAAAGAATATCGAGTATCTGCCTTAGGAATTCTTTTTGCAACTGCCAGTGTTAATTGGGGTAGGTGCATCTGAGTGGTATGTCCTAGGCATGTATCTGTCATGCCTTAGCTGCAAAGAAGGCTAGAAGAACCTGGTGCTTTCAGCCTCTATAGTGGGAGGCATCTGATCAAGTCTCATAAGGCAGGGGAATTCTTCAAATTTAGGAAAGGGTTAAACTGCTCTATGGCTGAAAAGAGGGCCAGTATCCACAACACTGACTGTGTGCTAGACTGCATTCTGACTTTGCAGCTTCATGTCTAATGGTCACATCAGACATGGCCTGTTTGCTAAGCATTTCCTGGGTGCAAAGGAGTCTACCAGGTGCCGAAAGTGGGGACAAGGCTATCAAGGAACACACTATTTAATGGAATAGAAACAGATGTATTGGCCTTCATATCTGCTCAATTTTTTCTCCTTAAGATAATTTCCCTGGGGCTGGGTGTGGTGGCTCACACCTGTAATTCAGCACTTTGGGAGGCCATGGTTGGAGGATCACTTGAGCCTAGGAGTTTGAGACCAACCTGGGCAACATAGGGAGACCCCATCTCTACAAAAAAAAAAAAAAAAAAAAAAAAAAAAAAAAAAAAAAATCCAGGTGTGATGGCATATGCCTGTGGTCCCAACTATTTGGGAGGCTGAGGTGGGAGGACCGCTTGAGCCCAGGAAGTCAAGGCAGCAGTGAGCCATGATTGCATCACTGCACTCTATCCTGGGTGAGAGAGCAAGACCTGCTTGAAAAAAAAAAAAAAAAGAAAAATAGAAAATTTTCCTCTAAACATACGTACTTTGCTAGTAAAATCAAGTATATGTCTTAACTTTAACGTGATTTGATCCCAAAAAAATCGTAGCATATTGAAAACACTAATCTAAATCTTGAAGTAATGAATTCATGTGTATTCACAAAATGTTATTTACCTTTACGCTAAATGTTTACTCAACTTAATATTTTTCCTCTTCTGAAATTGCATGTATCTCAAGCTGTGTTCCTTTCAATTTTTTTAAGTTAATATATGAAGTAAATCCAGTTTCTTTGACAGTTTTACCTGTTATCCTTTACTCTTGATTTGAATTGACAGGTGCAGGGAAGAGGAGGTGGCCTGAGGCAGGACGATGAGGATGCAATGTTGAAGAATAAGCTGGAGAAGAGAAGTAACCGGCACTATGGAAAAAACCAAAACAAAGCAAGGTCAGATTTTTCCCATGTCTTGTTTTAGGACTTAGGATTCAAGGAATGTAGGTTTTTGCTTTGTCTTACCACTGTCTCGAGACATGACAGTATGTTAACTATTTTCATTTCCCTATCATCATATAATGACTATGAAGAATATAGACTGGGCACTGAAAAAATAGGAAATGCGATTAGAATTTGGTCTGTGTTGTTATTTTATTGTTCTTAGCAATAACTTTAGGGCTGCCTCAGAACAACATGCTGGGTAAGGTCAAGACACAGATTCAACTAGACATCTATCATCTTCTAGACTAGCCTAGAAACATAAGTGCTTTCTCTTTTAATCTTTACCATATAGAAACAACTATATAGAAGTAGATTCTGTTACCATCTCCAATTTATGGAAGAGGAAACAGTCATAGGGAAGTCAGGTGACAACTACAAAGTATCAAAGTTAGGTCTGGGATCTGTATCTTTCCTCCCAAGCCCTGATTCTTGCTATTATACCAGGCTGTTGGGACATAGTATGAAATTGTCTAAATAATCTTTACTCAAGCTTATGCAGAAAGTTTGGGTAACCTCAAATCATATGGATTTTATAGGGACAGCCTGCTGTGTGTATAAATTCTGGGCTAAGGTTATATATTATTTATGGACTTAAATACTGAGGCTGGAGGGGTTTCCTGTACCAGCATGCCTTAGGAGAACAATATACACATCCACACAACCAAATGTTTGCAACCAGGGGCTTCCTCTATAAACTGCTTGATGCATATAACATGACACACTGGAGAAGAAGCTAAATGGATAAGCAACTAGCTGAATGTTTTACATGGATTGCCTCATCTTTATGGCCAACCAATGTGGTTCTGAAAGTGCATTCTAGGCCAACCTCTTTTTCTCCCTAGGTTGTGAATGGTTTTCTTTTCCTTTCTCTTTTCTTTTCTTTTCTTTCTTTCTTTTTCTTTTTCTTTTGTTTTTTTTTTTTTGTTTGTTTGTTTGTTTGTTTGTTTTTTATTTTTGACAGAGTTTCGCTCTTGTTGCCCAGGCTGGAATGCAATGGCACAATCTTGGCTCACTGCAACCCCGCCTCCCGGGTTCAAGCGATTCTCCTGCCTCAGCCTCCCGACTAACTGGGATTACAGGTGCCTGCCACCACACCCAGCTAATTTTTGTGTTTTTAGTAGAGACAGGGTTTCACTATGTTGGCCAAGCTGGTCTTGAACTCCTGACCTCAGGTGATCCACCCACCTTGGCCTCCCAAAGTGCTGGGATTAGAGGCGTGAGCCACCGTGCCTGGCCTGTGAATGGTTTTCTACAACCTACTACTTCCTCTGTGTGTGCCCTGTGTTTCCTGAAGTCTAGTATTATACATTACTGTTTTCTTCTGCCTGCATTTTTCCCAGAACCTTTCCATTGACAATTCCTTCTATCAGCCTCTTGCCCAGGAGGACAGCAAGATTCCCTTAGCTGAACTTGGCAGTGACAGCAGGGCAGAGTTCAGAAGTCTGGCAAAGATCAGAGTTGGGGGAAGTAGAGGATATTTTATGCAGGCTTGCTGAGATCAGTAAGTGCCTGGTGAAGAGCCGCCTTTCTGACTGTAGAACTGTTCCCGCAGGTCAATTTCAGTTAGCCTCAAGAACATAAGGGAGACACTTCCTGCAAATTCCTTTCTGGCTATTTAATAATCACACATCATTCAGTTTGGTTGAGAAACTTCCCTACTGTGGTAAAACGTGGTTTTCTATTGCAAGAGAATATCAGGTAGATAACAGTTTAGTGATTAGGATGTGTGAATACGGACACCACCTACTTCAGCTCATTTTTTGTTCCTCTGGAATCATCGTTTTCTCGTCATGCAGGCACAGATGTAGGATCCTGTAAGTTTCCTTATTCCCTGCATGTATCTGGAGAGGATAGGGACAGAATGAGTAGTGTTGATTGAACAAAGCTTTTTCTCCCTGCAGGAGAGAATGAACATATGCCGGTGAATAATCCTTCCACGCAGATTTACCAGGTAAAGACAAATCAATTGTTTCGAATGCTCCCATGTATAATAGTGATGACTGACTATTCTTTATGTGTAGATGTTTTTAGCACTCACAAGTGCTTCCACATATATCGTTGCACTTGTTCTCTTAACAGGACTGTGAGACAGGCACCTCAGTGGGTCTCGCCACTCACAGTGCACTTTGGCGATAATGATTTTTTTTTTTTTTGAGACAGGGTCTTGCTGTGTTGCCCAGTCTAGTCTTTAACTCCTGGGCTCAAGCTCAGCTTCCTGAGTAGCTGAGACTATATGTGAGCACCACTGTGCCTGGCTGAGAACTCATTATTGAAACACAAGTTATCCTGTTTATGAAATGCAGCACTATCACCCCCGGCTCAATTCTGCTTCTCTTGCTTGCTGCCCCTATCGCCATGGCCATTACACTGCAAGATAACATTTCCATCAGAGAGGAGAGGGCAAGATCTGTTTTTCTTACTTTTCTATTTTAGCAGGGAGAATTGAGAATGAAAAGGGGATTAACATTGCAAATGTTCAAATATCTGTACAGGAAAACTTTCAAGCTCTTTTAAACAATGGGAACAATTTGCTTTACAAGGAAGATGAAAGTTCTGCAAAACATCTTTGCAGTAAGAGTCATAGGAGATTGCTTTGGTCCTCTAAGTGGTATTCACTTGGCTTCTGTCTCCCAACTGTAAATTTAAAGTACATCTCTGTTCTTAAAAATCATGAAACTTTATTCTGACATAATTTGTAATATAAAAGCAGCTTGGGCTAGGGAAACCCATGCTCTTCTCCAGACTTCAGGCAGTGCTGCCTGGAATATGTGAAAAGGAAGAAAACATTGACAGAGCTTGGTGGGGGTTGGGAGAAAGGATGCTTTCAAAGTTGATCTAAGGTTTTAAGCCCTGGTCACTAGGAAAAAGAGTACTCTCTCAAACAGAAATACAGGAGTCCAGAAGAGTAGATAGTTTAGGGGAAATGTTATTTAGATTTGTCTAGTTTAAGTGACGGTAAAGTGAAAATGACAACTAGTTCCCAGAATTATCAAGTAAGAGATCTTTGCTATAGAACAAACTGGGGCAAATCAACACAGGATTATGGAAACATGATTTAACCATATTGCCCCTACACTCAGGCCAGCTACAGGATGAATGGGGGAAACAGCATCATTTCAATTGAATACACATTTATTGAGCAGTTACTATGTGCAAAGTCTACTGCTTAGCCTCATGGCAGATTAAACAGATGAAACAGACATTCTCATTGATTTTCTGTGTCCACAACCTGAAAAACACATAGAATTATAGTTTTTACAAGGTAGGCTGATGAAAGGATTGTGATAGAAGCATTGATAAAATTCTGTGGGGAAGGGATGAATTAGTATTGACTGGAGGATTTGATTTAGGTACTTAAGGACAAGTTGATCTTTTGACAAGTATGTATAGGTAAGGTTGTTTTGGGCAGGGAGACTAGCTTGAACAAAGGCCTAGAAGCAAAAAAAATGGGTCTTCACTCAGTGCTGCTTTGATGCCTCACTGGTCCAAGTCCTCCAGATGCTTTCCCTGTCCACCTCCCCTCCGTTCTCATCTGACCTGTGTATGACATTTGAATGAGTGTGAGTACCTCTTTAAAGTCAGGTATGATTTAAAGTCTATTATAGATTTTATGTAGGTCACTCCCTGAATGTTGGCTAAATATAGCTGCAGTGGGGGTGGCCTCATTATCTTATTGCACTACAAATCCTAGTACATCTGTTCGCAGTGGAACACACAAAGCAATGGAAATGAAGTTGGTCTATATGACCTCTGTGATGCTATTATAACCCCATCCTTGTTTTAAAAGAACACTTCCTAAGCCCCAGTCTGTTTACTCCAAGCAACATTTAACCAAAAGAAGAAGAAGAAAGAGGAGAAGTAAAGAAAGAAGAAGAGAAAGAGAAAGGAGGGAGCTGAGGAGGAGTTAACCATAATAGAATAAAATCTATAATAGAAGGGAGGGCACCTGAAGCAAAATATAGTATTTTGGTAGTTCTCTACCTCATTTTATTTTCTGGATAGATCCTATCCCTACCTGACATTATCATATGTATCACCTCGTTTGTTTTTTAATTTTCTGTCTTCTCATCTAGAATGTAAGCTCTAAGGGCAGGAATTTAGTCCATTTTGCTCTCTGTTGTATTCTCAGTGTAAAGTACAATGCCTGGCATATAATACATATTCAATAAATATGAGATGAATGAATGAATGGATGACTATATTACAAGATGTCTGTATTGCTTTGAGCCAAGAGGTCTCATGCAGTCACTCAGTCTTGTGCCAAACAGTGTTGGAAAGATTTTGTCTGGTTCTTTGGAAAAAAAGAAGAGATCCTCACTTCATACCCCAATCAAAACAAATGCCAAAGTGGATTAAAGGCTTAATATAAAAAATTCAAACCATAAAATTTTAAAATAAGTGGGTATTTATTTTGTCTCCAAATGTGAAATATCTTTCTAAGTTAAAAAGCAATGGAAGAAATCACAAAGAAAGAGATTTGAGAGTTCATCCACATTACAATTTAAACTATTTCCATAAAAAAAAAGTTAAACAAATTCAGAGGCAAATAACAAAATCAGAAAGACACAACAAATATTTCAAAGGTTTAATTATAAATAAGTAGTTCATGAAGGTCAATAAAAATGGAAACTTCTAAAACCCTAATAGAAAATTAGCAAAGAACACAGACAATTTACCAAAGTAAAATTATAGATAGCGAAGAAAAAGTTGAAGCTCAAAGAAGCAATGATTAAAATAAGGAGTATTATATTTTGACTAATTAGCAAATAATAATTAATAATATTTAGTTCTGGTTAGTGTATGTAATTGTTAGAAACTTTTAGAAAAGTCTATTCCCTATTTCCTTTTTCTTTTATCTTTTGTCCACTGCACATACCCCTCTCAAAGTCGTTGAATCAGATCTCTTTTCCCGAGTCAGATGGTATCATTTCACCCTAGATTACTTCATTTTGCATATGGATTATTAAAATTATGATCTCATTAACATGAGAGGGGACCCCATAATTAAGGCAACAGACATAGTAACTGCACAATTTAATGCTAGCCCAACACTCACACTAATGATTTCAACTCCAACTGTGTTTTAAGCTCACTTGTAGTCTTAGGAATATAAACACTATGGCTTCTTCTATTTCTATTGTTTTATATATTTTATTATTCAAGGTATGTTTTTCTAAATCCATGAATTTAGGACATTACATATCATATATAATGTTTCCAAGAATATACAGCCATATTGCTATAACTTTTCAAATCCGCTTGTCAAATATAATTTGTATAGTTATTAATTAGTTGAATATATTGCCTCCCTGTGATATAGTAGCTTTCCCTTTGGGTCAAACACTACTTGACATCTTTGACCCACAGGCATTTCATATTTAGGAATTTATTCTAAGGAAATAATCTGAAATATATACAAAACTTTAAAACAAAAACATAATATGACAGCATTAGTTATAACATTGAAAAATTACAAGCAACATAAATTTCCAACAAAAATGAATGGGTAGGTAAACTCTGGCAAATTCATAGGATGGAATATCATGTAGCCATCAAATGTAGACATTTAGAAAAATTTTGAAGGCTATCATAAATGCCTTATTAGAATATTAGGAGGGAAAAAAGAGAGGTAGAATCAAAATGTATCTGCAGTGTGATTTCAACCATATAAACATGTGCATTTATATGCATAGAACAAACTAGAAGGAAATGTGAGTGTTAATGGTTGTACTGAAATGAAATTTGGGATGATTCTATTTGGCGATTCTCTTTCTTCTTCTTTATTTTTCTCCATAATGAAAATAATTTAAGAAAATAAGTGATGTTCCAAAAGAACCTCTAACTGAAACACTATGGGAACCAGTCCTACAGTAATAGGTTTCATCGTCAAAACTGCTGTTGAAAGTTTTCTAGGATTTGTAAATCCTGATTGAGACTCAGTCTCTTTTTGCCATTGAGGAATGTTCTTCTGATACTAGAGAAGTTAACTTTTCTAGGCCTGTGGTGTATCCGGGGATCAATAAGATAAAGTTCCAGCACACCAGGCTGCATGTCAGTCTCAATAAGGCCCTGCAAGAATGACTTGAAGGGTCAGCCTCTGCAGGGAATGTAGAGGAGTAGATATAGGAAGTTTACTCTCGACATTCAGATTACTTGCTCCTCACTTTCTATTTTAAATCATTGCACCTCTGGGGATCAATAAAGAGCCCTACAATTGGAAGATGGAAGTTGGCAGAAAACTCATGTTGCTTCTGCAGTGACCCTGGTTTAGGGGGAAAACCAAAGCAATTATCTTGGCCTCCTTGCCATCGTGTATGTGCCACTGTGAAACACCTGGCTTTTGCTTTTATAGAATTGTAGGAATTGGGAGGTTTCCCAAACCTTGACATTTATGACTTTGCAAGGTTCCCAAGCCACAGGTCCAGTCCCCCTAATTTACCTCTTGGTAGCCTCCTGGCCTGGGTAATGTGGAAAAAAGGAAGAAATGCCCATAAAACACACGTTAAAATTTGTGAAAATTAAGTTTGAGGCCTGAGGGATCTTTCATGAAAAAAAATTGGAAGACACTGATTAAAATTCATCTTAAGAAGAGTTAAGAAGCCAAGAAAAGAAAGAAAATTGAGAATCAGAAATTAAGAGCAGGAAATAGGAAGAATTCGGACTCCTCTCCCCTATTTCTTTGAGCCTAAGATGCCCTCTGTGGTACCGTAGGCTTCGAAGTACAAGTCTTCCCTGAACCTACCTCCAGTGGGAGCCCGCCTCCAGCGGCAGGATGGAGGGATCATAACCTCTCTAGAGCAGCTTCATGAAAAAATCAACGAGATGAGGAACGTGTTCAACTCGCTGGAGAACAAGGTAGACACCCGTTTCTAATCCTTGGGGTGGGCTGTGGGCTGTCAAAAAAGAAAGCTGAAGAGAGAGCAGAGAAAAGATGTTAAGACTGTGTCTTCACAGTATTTATTGTTTACAAGGGAGTGGTCAGGTTGATAGTTGAAAAGCACTCTGTGGGGGCTAAAGATACTAAGATCCCTCAGCATCTTAAAAGTGACATGTTGTATCAGGTGTGTGTCTTCCTGACGGCTTCCCCTCCCTAGCTGGTCAGGGCTGTGAAGCTGTTTACAAAGCAGTAGCAACACTTCAGTGGCAGGTACCCATGGAGCTCAGAGTAATATGTTGGTAGGAAATGGGCTCACGACTCAAAAATAGCTTCAGAATTCCCAGAGCTCCTATGTCACCTGGCTGTTAGGGGAAATTTTAATAAGTTTTTGAGAGCTGGGGTTCTGCAGGCAGGAAGGTCCTTTTCCTAGGAGTCTGCTGCTGCCTTTTGGTCTCTGCAGAAAACTCTGCCTAAGGAAGCAAGGATAATGAAACCTATTTCTGTTGGGTAGTGGTTCCCTTTTTTTTTTTCCCAAGCAGGAAACCTAAGTGAATGTTACTAAGAAGAATGTCAGCTTTCCTTCTTCCAATTTTAAAACTTGCATACATTTTTGATTTGATGTTATATAGCCATCACTTTTGTTTATTTTGTTTACAGAAGATACATTTACATAATGAAAAATTACCAGATCAGAAAGTGGTTGATCTGGTGATTTAATTCACCATGATGACTGAGTTAGGATGTAAGCCAAAATCAATTGCAAAGATTAATTATAATTAAAAATGATTGAAATGAAAAATAGATTGCTCATGATGTTTCCCAGCCTTCTAGCCCCAAATACTTGACAAGCCCTGTTTTTTTCCTCAAAATGATCTCTCTGGTTCCTCTTATTTCTCTCTATTCCCAGCAATCCTTTGTAAGGCACAATGAACCACAAAATCCTATATTTTTAAAATGTGATATAGGAGACAAAGTCGCTGTATAGTGAGTCAGAAATGCCATTGCAGGTGAGAATCATGTGGATGACCTGATTCTGAAAATTTTCAGAAATACACATTCAAAGAAATTTTTTAAGGTATCTGGACTTTAGTTTTCATTCCTTTAAAGTAAAAATACTTGAGACCGGGCGCAGTGGCTCACGCCTGTAATTCCAGCACTTTGGGAGGCCAAGGCGGGTGGATCACCTGAGATCAGGAGTTCAAGAGCAGCCCGACCAATATGGTGAAACTCCATCTCTACTAAAAATACAAAAATTAGCTGGGTGTGGTGGCACATGCCTGTAATCCCAGCTACTTGGGAGGCTGAGACAGGAGAATCACTTGAACCCGGGAGGCAGAGGTTGCAGTGAGCTGAGATCGTGCCACTGCACTCCAGCCTGGGTGACAGAGCAAGACCCTGTCTCAAAACAAGACAAAACAACAACAACAACAACAACAACAACAACAACAAAACTTGATTATAGAATAAACCTTCTAAATGGTTCTGTTTTAAAGAGACACGTAGAGCTAAGAGTTCCTCTACTTAACAGAGTGTAAGATCATAAATGTCAAGAAAGTAATGTTATTATCTTATTGTTATTATTAACTTACTGTCTGTTGAAAATGCTTTTTTCATTTGTTCAATAAATAAAACTGAACTTTAGAAGTGCTCCATTTTCTCCATATTTCTGTTTGTGCTTAACTTTTTGATTTACCACCTAAAGGGGGAGAAGAATGAACATTTCTTGAACATCTGTATACCAAGTATGTGCTGTGGTAGGCAGCTTACCTATGTTTACTCATTTAATTCTCAAGGCAGCCCTGTGAAATAGATATTATTATAGCTGTTTTATGGATGAGAAAACTGCTACAAAAAAGTTAACCAACATTTCCAAGGTCTTAGTACTTTAGGGTAGAAGTAGGATTTGTACCCTTCCTGATCCCAAACACCTCTTTCATCGTGTCAAAGTTGACCTACATGACCAGGACTGACTGCTGAAGATGATTCATATCACCATCAACAACATTCTGAGCTCCTACCATATCCTAACAGATATTTCTGTGCCTTCCTTATGAGTTAAAGCCCACCATCATTGAAAATACTGTTACCTCCTTTCCCATGATATCATCTAAGAGTATTTTTTTTTAAAAAAAACCTTCTTTCCTTTCAAATAAACTCTCAGTTATGCTTAGTTGTTTCTCTGTTTATTCTTTAATTTCTTAAGAAAACAAGAACTGAATTTCCTTGCCTCTCATAATAACCAGAGAGAATATGACCCATTTTCTTCTTTCACAGAATTCGAAGAGTTATTGGATCAAGATTCACATACATGTTTCTTTTCAAGCAAATCTCATTTTAATCAAAGGTGTTAGAATAAATAGAAGCTTGTAGAAGCACTTGTAAACTTAATTAACAGCTTGCTTTCTTGTCATTTATCAAGCTTCAACATGTGCTGTATATAAAGAAGACACTCTTTTTCTTAGATAAACGGGGCCAAGGTTGTCTTAAGTTGTCCAAACTGAAGCACACTAGTAAATGAGGTCTGTAGATTTTCAGGAGCCTCATTTCTCAAACAAAAGAAAAATTCAAGGGCCAATGGTGCCACTTATAATAATTTCCAGCAAATTGAATTAACTTTTCATGCGTTATTTAGTTGCAGGCACTAGCCTCCGAACTCAAAACTGGTTTCACAGAAGCAATGCAAGAATTGTCAAGAATTCAACATGGAGAATATGCTTTGGAAGAAAAGGTTAAGAGCTGCAGATGTTCCATGGAAGAAAAAGTTACTGAGATGAAGAATTCATTAAACTATTTCAAGGTAGGCCCCTCTTTAATTTCCCTGCTGACAAGAGAATTTTGGTCTTAGTAACAGGAGTAGAAAACTTGCCTTTTTCTGGCTGGGCATGGTGGCTCACACCTGTAATCTCAGCACTTTGGGAGGCCAAGGCCAGCGGATCACAAGGTCAGGAGTTCAAGACCCCCCTGGCCAATATGGTGAAACACTGTCTCTACTAAAAATACAAAAAGTAGCCGGGTGTGGTGGCGGGCGCCTGTAGTTCCAGCTACTTGGGAGGCTGAGACAGGAGAATCACTTGAACCAGGAAGTGGAGGCTGCATTGAGCTGAGATCATGCCACTGCACTCCAGCCTAGGTGACAGAGCAAGAATCTGTCTCAAAAAAAAAAAGAAAGAAAAGAAAAAAGAAAACTTGCCTTTTCCATAGCAGTCAAATATAAGAATTTTCCTCTGGGCCATTCATAGTTATCATGGAAAAATATCTTTCATGTTTTCTTTTTTGTAGCTCTGTGTTAAAATTTGATGCCACAATGGAAGTATAAATTTTTTAAATCTCTCATTCATTCAAGAAGTATGTATTTAAAGTGTACAGTGTGCTAGATTATGTGATATACTTTTACCCCATATATAACCCATACATTACCCATAATAACCTATCAGATATTAAGAACCAGAATAACCTTGTCTTTGTTTCATAATGCTAGTTGTCTGGATACTTCTAAATTTCAATTGAATTAAAAATATTGTACAGTCAATACTGTGCTAACCCATGTACCACGTTAAAACATAGCAATTCTTATTTTTTAGGAAGAACTGAGCAATGCCATGTCGATGATCCAAGCCATTACCTCCAAACAAGAAGAAATGCAACAGAAAATCGAACAGCTTCAACAGGAGAAGCGAAGAGAATCTCGAAAAGTTAAAGCTAAGTGAGTGTCTTTTAAAAATGTACCAAAGGCAAACCCATAAGCAATGGCTTCTGCAGAGGCACCCGGAACACCTTCCCCACTCTCAGTATATAGTCTGCTGGCCACTGTGCTCCACAGCTCGGCATGCGACGGAGGTTATAGAATTATAAAATGGGTTAATACCAAAGACAGATGGTACCTATTACATAGAAAAATCCATTTAATACGATATGTAAAATGAAAGTGACATAAAATGGCATGAATGCTTTGATTACAAGTATAAAATATGTAAAATAACAACTAGAAAGATACACTCAAAATAATGATAGTTGTTTTAAGATAGTGGCACCATCAGTGATTTTCTTTTTTTATTAATTTTGTAAAATGTCTCTAATGCAATTATTATTTTAATTCTAGGGTTGAAAATAAATTTATGTTAAACGATGTCTGGACCTGGTTGAATCAAGTAAAGTTTCACCATTAAACATATGTAATCTTTATTGTCACTTACGTGGTTGTGGTTTTGTTTTTCCTTTTTTCTTTCTTGGTTTTTGGAGACAGAATCTTGCCCTGTTGCCTGCGCTAGAGTAGTGGTATGATCACAGCTCACTTCAGTCTTGTACTCCTGGGCTCAAATGATTCTCCCACCTCAGTCTCCTGAGTAGCTGGGACTATAGGTGTGGCCCCCATGCTAGCTAATTAAAAAAAAAAAATTGTAGAAATGGGGTTTCCTTATGTTTTCCCAGGCTGGTCTTGAACTCCTGGGCTCAAGTGATCCTCCCGTCTCGGCCTCCCAAAGTGTTGGGATTACAGGCATGAGCCACAGTGCTCAACTTACATGTTTTTAATATTATCAAATTGAAAATAGAAATGTAGGAATAATATGTGTGTGACCTTGGAGAATAGGTTGTTTTCAGGAGAGGACTTGCTGCTTTCTGGTACTTTTGAATTGCATTGCTAAGCAAATATAAATCATTTCAAGCAAATTGTCACCACTGCAAACTCTAAAGATCCCGACGAGAAGGAAGCCAGTAACAAAAAAATAAGAATGTGGATATTATAATTAGAAGGGTGATTTGTAAATATTTGAAGTTTTTTCTCCAGCTGAGGTGATGAATTAAGTTGAACCATATGAATTGCTAGTATTTGACTACTTTTAATTTTCAAAAATAGCAATTTATATAGTTCAACCTAATAATTCAGACATTTTCTTGAGTTGTTCTGAACTGAATCTCCTTGTAACCTATCAGATATTAAGAACCAGAATAGCCTTGTCTTTGTTTCTCTTTCCTAGGAAAACTCAAAAAGAAGAGCACAGCTCACAGGCCGGGCCTGCCCAAGCACAAGGAAGTCCTTTTCGTTCAATCAATATCCCTGAGCCTGTTCTTCCAAGCGAAGACTTTACCAACCTTTTGCCTTCTCAGGCCTATGAAAAAGGTACAGTTCACAAATCATACTGAATTAATAAAGTATTTTTTCCCCGATTCCCAGGGCTTAAGAATGGGCTTAAACCCTCCATCTTTGTTAAAAGAAAATGGTGTATTGCGTAGAATTTTTCTGCTTGTAACTGAAATTTAGAAGAATCCAGAGGATCTAAGAGACCACAAGAGTCTGCCCAATTTTAAATATTTTTTTGGGGGGGGGCAGAATACTAATTTGGATACTTCTAAATTTCAATTGAATTAAAAATAATTTATTGTACAGTCAATACTGTGCTAACCCATAAGAGAGAAATGTTAGAAAAAATATCGCTTACTCTAATAAGTCATTTTAGTGGCAGTCTAACTCAGCACCTGTCTTTCTCTGGAAAACCAGAGCAGATGCTGACTGTGGGCTGAAACAGTCACCACTCTTATTCCTGACCTTTGGGATGTTAGATATTAAAAAATGGTACCGAAGAAACTGGCTTTCCAGTGGAGGTCTAAGTTTTGGTTATTAACTTATGTTCAACTCAGGAAAAGTAAAAAAAAAAAAAATTGCCACGTCTTTGTATCCTCAACCATGTCTACCAAAGCACCTGTAGACAGAAAAATAAATGTAGATATTAACATTGTTTAGATGACATTTCCTCTTATTTATGGTCTCACGTAGAAAGTCCTCAAGACAAAGACTCAATGATTTCTCAACCAACTGTCAGTGTGTCAAAGGCAGGGTTGGTGGTTTTCTATCCTTAAGACTAATGGAACAATTTGGTTTATATGCTCATAGACAATGTGTATTCTGAATAACTGAATCTAAAAATCTAAATCAAGTGGCTTTTAATTGGTATACTTCAAAGTACAGATTTGCCTTTTAATTTTTTTTTTTTTTTTTTTTTTGAGATAGAGTCTCGCTCTGTCACCCAGGCTGGAGTACAGTGGCACGATCTCAGCTCACTGCAACCTCTGCCTCCCAGGTTCAAGTGATTCTCCCACCTCTGCCTCCACCTCCCAAGCAGCTGGGACTACAGGCATCACCATGCCTGGCTAATTTTTTGTATTTTTAGTAGAGACAGGGGTTTCACCATGTTGGCCAGCCTCGTCTCGAACTGCTGATTTCAAGTCATCCACCCACCTCGGCCTCCCAAAGTGCTGGGATTACAGGCGTGAGCCACCGTACCCGGACTGTCTTTTTATTTTTATTTTTTTACCTGTTTGAGTAATTCATTGAGAGACTGATAGGCGCAGCCTAGGAAAACTCACTTGATCCATCTGGGGACTGGGTTCATTGCAGATGGCTCTATTTTCTTTCCTCTAGGACATGAACAGCTCTACATAAAAGGATGATCCTATCTGGGAAAGAGTATAGTATAGGATAGGCTTAGAGTTCAATGCCAGTCTGGAGCAGCTAAACATGTTCATAAGATAAAAGGTTAAAAATTATCTTTACAAAGTAAATTTGTGCATGTCTAGACAATGTGTAACAGCCCCCAGGGACATGAATAATCACAGAATGTGTTGAATCCACTGAAAACAGCTGATCCAGATGATTTTAGTGCCCACATGGATTTCAGTGAACTATTTAGTGGCAATTCCTCCTTCCTTTCCTCCTGTATAGACATGGTCATAGTTTATTTTACTGAGTTGCTGCAGAAATTTAAGAATAATGTGCCATGATAAGACATTCTGCACATACTTGGTGGCAGATTGTGTTAAAACTCAGGGGTCAAGAACCAAAAACTCAGAAAGTCTTGGCTTATCCACTGTTAATGATAAAATAGTACAACTGTTATCTATTGTCCCAAAGTTCAGTAGCTTAAAATAGCAAACATTCATGGTTCACAGTTTCTCTAAGTCAGGAATCTGTGCACAGCTTAGCTGAGTGCCTCTGGCTCAAGGTCTCTCATTAAGGCTGTAATCAAGGTGCTGGCCATGGCTCTCATCTCACGTGAGGGCTCTACTCACGGGGGATCTGCACCAAGCTTACTCACTTGGTTATCGGCAGGCTCCAGTTCTTGTAATATGGGCCTCTGCAAGTTGCTGCCTTACAGTTTGGCAGCTAGCTTCTCCCAGGGCAAGTGATCTAAAAGAATGCTCAATACAGAAGCCACAGTGTGTTTTTTTTTTGTTTTTTTCTTTTTTTGAAACAGAGTTTTGCTCTTGCCGCCCAGGCTGGAGTGCAATGGCACGATCTCAGCTCACCACAACGTCCACCTCCTGGGTTCAAGCGATTCTCCAGCCTCAGCATTCTGAGTAGCTGGGATTACAGGCACCTGCCACCATGCCCTGCTAATTTTTGTATTTTTAGTAGAAACGGGGTTTTGCCATGTCTCTGGTCTCAAATTCCTGACCTCAAGTGATCTGCCCACCTTGGCCTCCCAAAGTGCTAGGATTACAGGTGTGAGGCACCATGCTCGACCCACAGTCTTTTTAGAACCTAATCTTAGAAGTGGTAGTCTGTCTTTTCTGCCATATTCTATTAATTAGAGGCTAATCAGTAAATCCAGCCTTTACCTTAGGGGAAAGATAACATAAGGGCGTGAATGCTAAGGGTGGGGATAATTGGAGCCATCTGGAGCTGCTTACCACAAATAGCTGACGGCCCCTGTCTGAGAAGGCAGCCAATTTATGTGAACCCTGAGGCAACAACTTCATTTATGTGCCTGATAATTGTAGAACTTGTCAGTTTGAAAATATCATTTTACAGGCCCAAGTATACCTTTCCTTTAGGTTCCTTTCCCCACCCAAGAAACTCCCAAGATGTTCAGCCTCCCCACTCCTGACATATTCTTGCTTGAGAAAATTGAAAACTAATTTTTTTGAAAGATACGGTTTTATCATCCATCTCTTCTTTCTTACCTCCTATTTATTCTACCCATTCAATATTGGCTTTCATCCTTACCACTTCACTAAAATGGTTTCCTTACCTCTCCTAATAGTTTTTGGTACCCTTGATACCCACCTTCTTGAAACATTCTCTTCTTTTAGCTGACATTATGCTTCTTTGATTTTCCACCTACTTTCTGGATGCTCCTTTTTAGATTCTCTTTGATTCCTCATCACCATCAGAATAAAGTCCAAGTTCCTTAACACAGTACATGGCCGTGTTTTAACTTGCCTCTGCTTTTCTCTTCAGACTTATATTTTGTTACACTTGACTTCTCTCTCTCTGCGTTCAAGCCTCCCTGACATTTTCCCTCCCTCCATCCCTCCCTCCCCCTTCTCTCCCTCCTCCCTCCTCTCCCTCCCTCCCCCCTCTCTC
>NW_016821592.1:141886-168402 GCF_001698545.2 Rhinopithecus bieti | reverse complement strand
CCTCTCTCCATCCAAGGCACTGTTTTAGGTGTTAAGATATAGGAAAGAACAAAACAACAAAAATTCCAGCCTTCATGGAGCCATTTCTCTGAGGCAAGCGGACAATAGACAAGATGAGTAAGATATGTAGTATGTCAGAGAGTGATAAGTTAAAAAAAAATAAGTAAAGAGGAATTGTCATTTTAAATAGGGTGCCAGGCAAAGACCTGAAGGAAATGAGAAAGTTCGCATATGGCTACTGAGGGGAAGAGAAGGAACAGCCAGTGCCAGGGTCCTGTGAGAATATGACTGATGTGTTCAAGGAATACCAAGAAGACCAGCGGGGGTAAAGCAGAGTGAACCAGGGAGAAAACAGGAGGTGCAGTTAAAAAAAAAGAAAGAAACAGCAGGGATGAGTTGGGGGCAGATATTCCAGGGCTGTATGATCATTATAAGGGCTTTGGCTTTTACACTGAAATGGGAGCCACTGGAGGGCTAAGCAGAGAAGTGACAGGGTCTGGTTTACTCTTTTTTTGAGACAGGGTCCTGTTCTGTCATCCAGGCTGGACTGCAGTGTCACAATCTTGGCTCACTGCAGCCCCAACCTCCCGGGCTCAAGCGATCCTCCTATTTTAGTCTCTCGAGTAGCTGGGACCACAACACACACCACCCTGCCCAGCTAATTTCTCTTTTATTTTTTGGGGGGTGGGGGCGGGGGGCGGGTAGAGACGGAGTTTTGTCATGCTGCCCAGGCTGGCTTACATTTTAACAGTACCATTCTGCCTTTTTAAATTATTACCATCATACCACTGCCACCACTATTATAGTTAAACAACTATTTAACTCTCACAATATGCCGGGTAGAACTTCAAGCAGTTTACAAATCCTAACTTATTTATTTCTTGTTGTAATCCTTGAGGTAAGTACCACTATTGCATCTTTTTACAGCTGAGAAAATAGCACTTGCTACATGATACTGTAATTTCTTTTTTTTACTGCTCTGCCTCCCCCATGAAACTGTAGAATCTCTGAGTCTGCCCCCAGTGCCTGGCTCACGGAGGGTGCTTAGTCCATGTTAGTGGAACGAATGCTGAATGAACGCTTTCCTTTCTCCGCAGCCCAAGAGTCCAGATCTGTCCATGTAGGAGACAGTAACGTGAAGGGAATGATGGGCCCTGGTAAGTGGCTCTTCTCTTAGTTTTCTTTTCTTCCAGCAATTCCATTCTTTTCCTCTTCTATCTTCCCTGCGTCCACTTCCTCAGTTTCAAACCAGGCATGAAAGAACTCACAACAGATAAAGTTACGAAGTTACAAAGATTCCAAGATGTGTACTAGAGCAGGCCAGTGACTCATTTGAACCCAAGGAGAGAGAAGGGCTAGGGAAGGTTAAGACAAAACCAGTATGTTTCATCCTTTCTGGCTTATTTCAACGACTAATGAATTCACATTTGCCAAAAAGTTGCAGGTTAATGTAGCATGACGTAAGTTTTCCATGGATCACACACTGTATAGTTTAATTCAAAAGTTATTTACTTTTACATCTGTATAGTGCAGGTAATAAAGAAAGGACTAAATAATGGAAAATAAACAAAAGAAGATAAAAGACAACAAAATTTTAAAAAGGATTTACTTAATTGACAATTCATCAGAATTTTATAAATTATTTAATCTTCCCTCTCTCCTTCCTTTCTAGCATTAGGATCAAGGGGAAAATGGCCAAAGAAGACATTGTTTTTGGCACCCTTCCTCCTCCTCTTTCTGTATTCTCTTCCCAGGAGTGCTCCAGCATCTGTGCGCTCACCTGAAAGGAAGCAGATATAAGGAGTCAATACATACTATAAATTAGCTATACTATTTGATAAATTCATTTTTAAAAACTCCTTATTTAGTAAAGACTATGTATAAAGCATAGAGGATGTACAGACCAGAAACAGAGGGGACCCCGTGCAGCTGTGTACATTTTTAATCCTTAATTGGTATATTTAATCCTCAAGGAATAGTTGTACCCAAACAAAAGCAGATTCGTTAAGAGTTAGTAACAAGGTCAGGTGCAGGGGCTTACACCTGTAATCCCAGCACTTTGAGAGGCCGAGGCAGGTGGATCACCTGAGGGCAGGAGTTCAAGACCAGCCTGGCCAACATGGTGAAACCTTGGCTCTACTAAAAATACAAAAATTCGCTGGATGTGGTGGCATACACCTGTAATCCCAGCTACTTGGGAGGCTGAGGCAGGAAAATCACTTGAACCTGGAAGGCAGATGTTGCAGTGAGCCAAGATGGCCCAATTGCACTCCAGCCTGGGCAACAAAAGTGAAACTCCATCTCAAAAAAGAAAAAAAATGAGTAACTTTTTTTTTTTTTGAGACAGAGTCCCGCCTTGTCACCTAGGCTGGAGTGCAGTGGCACAGTCTCGGCTCACTGCATCCTCTGCCTCCCACGGTTCAAGCCAAATTCTCCGGCCTCAGCCTGAGTAAGCTGGTAGATCTATCTAGGTCAAGCTCTGCCACGGACGCACTGACAGCTAGGATTTTTGTATTTTAGTAGAGACAGGGTTTCACCATGTTACAGGATGGGTTTTCATCGATCTCCTGACTTCTGATCCGCTCCGCCTGGCCTCCCAAAGTGGTAACAATACATATTTTTAAAAAGATTGTTGATAGCACTTTCTGTTTGTTTCCGTAGACCCCCCCACCCCAACCCCCACCACCCACCGCCACACCCACCAGGGAGTGAACCCAAACAACTCCAGAAGCAGAAGAAAACCTCAAGTCTTGCCTCTCGGCTGATATCCAGTCCAAGGGCCATCTCCCATCTGGCATGTGGAGGCAGCCTAAGGATGGTAAAGAATGGGGTGAAGAATACGTCACGAAAGACCACCCAGATAAACTCAAGGAGGCTGGCCAGGGTAGACACAGCTCCTTGGAAAATGTTTTATGTGAAACCTCCTTAGCTGGTAAGTTCCAAGGGGGAATGCAGGCTGATAGTTTAAAGAACGGGATGTACCAGAGCTTTGAACTCAAAGGTGAGAATCCTTGCAGTTCAGATTCAGTGGACAGATGAGGCCACCTAATTCCTGGTTTCCTTTTCAGATGAACTAAAGCCTATAGAGGTAAAGGGACTCATTAGAGGTCACAGGGCCAGTGACTACCACCTTGATTCTATGTATTCAAGACACTTAGTAATGGAGTGCTATGGGGGGAAAAAAGGCATAAGGTTGGTGGAGAAGAAGGCAGAACTATTTAGCCAGTGATGTAGAATCTTCTAGAAGCAAGCCTTTCATCAACAGTCTACCACCAAAATATCACACACTGCAACAGAGCCTGTCCTCCCTCCATTTTCCCTCCTTTCTTCCCTTCATATCACAAATCATTGCTGAACACTTACTGTGTCAGACAATGGCATTTCCCCCTGGCTATTTTGGGGAGGTAATTTTGAAAATTATTTTGAATTTTTTAAATCAAATACATGAAAAGTCAAACAGTATTAAAAGGTTTGTTATGAAGAAGAGTGCCAACAACTTTAAACTCTTTTGACAGTTTTTTCTGGTACTTGCTTCCATGTTTTCTTTTGGGGACATGGGGAGGGAGAATGGCAGGCTCAGGCTGGGTACGCAGTCCTCCTGTGCTTCTGTGTTTTTAAAATATGTTTAGCCAGGCATGGTGGTTCACACCTGTAATCCCAGCACTTTGGGAGGACAGGGTGGGAGGATCTGTTGGGCTCAGGAGTTGGAGCCAGCCTGGGCAACATAGTGAGACCCCTGTCTCTACAAAAACTAAAAAAAACAAATTAGCTGGGCCTCCTGGCATGTGCCTGTGGTGCCCACTACGTGGGAGTCCAAGGTAGGAGGATCACTTGAGCTCAGGAGGTCGAGGCTGCATTGAGCTATGATAGCGCCATTGCACTCCAGCCTAGGCAACAGAACAAGACCCTATCTCAAAAAAAAAGAAAAACAGTTTTACACTATTTTTTTTTTACTAATACTTTATTGAAAGTGAATTTACATAGAGTAAAATTCACAGAGCTTACCTTTAAGCTAAAAGACATTTTACATGTGTCTATCCCCTGTGATCACCACCCAGATCAAGATATACATAGTTCTGTGCATGAAAGAATCTGAGAAAGTTATTTCATGCACTTTGCCGGTCAATATCCACCCAAAGAACCACTATTGTGACTTCTACTACCACATATCAGTTTTGTCTGTTCTTAAACTTCATGTAAATGGAGTAATACAGTGTGTACTCTTTTGTGTCTGGCCTCTTTCTCCCAACATAATATTTTTTAAAAAAGATTTATGCATATTTTTGCACGAAATTCATTCCTTTTTATTAATCACATTGAATGAATTTATCACATTTTTAAAAATCCATTCTCCTGTTGATGGACTTTTTTTTTTGAGACAGAGTCTTGCTCTTTCACTGAGGCTGGAGTGCAATATCGTGATCTCAGCTCCCTGCAACCTCTGCCTCCTGGCCTCAAGTGATTCTGCTTCAGCCTCCTGAGTAGCTGGGATTACAGACATGCACCAGCGCATCTGGCTAATTTTTATATTTTTAGTAGAGACGGTTTCACTGTGTTGGCCAGGCTAGTCTCGAAATCCTGATATCAAGTGATCTGCCTGCCTTGGCCTCCCAAAGTGCTGGGATTACAGGTGTAAGCCACCATGCCTAGCTAGCTATGAATATTCTTGTACAAATTTTTTTTTTAGTGGGGGGATATATGCCCTCATTTCTCTTGGATGTATAACTAGGAGTGAAATCTTTGGGTTGTAGGTTATGATTATGTTTATCTTCAAAAGAAAATGCCAGCCAGGCTCGGTGGCTCAAGCCTGTAATCCCAGCACTTTGGGAGGCCAAGACGGGCGGATCACGAGGTCAGGAGATCGAGACCATCCTGGCGAACACGGTGAAACCCCGTCTCTACTAAAAAATACAAAAAACTAGCCAGGAGAGGTGGCGGGCACCTGTAGTCCCAGCTACTCGGGAGGCTGAGGCAGGAAAATGACGTAAACCCGGGAAGTGGAGCTTGCAGTGAGCTGAGATCCGGCCACTGCACTCCAGCCTGGGTGACAGAGTGAGACTCCGTCTCAAAAAACAAAAAAAAAAAAAAAAAAAAAAAAAAAAATGCCAAGCAGTTTTCTAAAGCAGTTGGCTAATACTCCCACTAGCAATGTATGAGAGCCCAGTTGCTTCACATACTTTCCAATACTCGGGAAGGATGTTTAGTCCTTTCCATGTTAGCCATTCTCAGGGATGTGTACTGGTATCACACTGTAGTTTTAATTTGCATTTCCCTGGTGATTACTTGTATTAAGTATGTTTTTGTATGCTTATTGGCTATTCATATATTTTCTTTTATAAAGTGCCTAAGTAAGTCCATTGCCCAACTTTTTTTGAGGCAGGGTCTTGCTCTGTTCCCCAGGCTGGAGTGCAGTGGCATGATCACAGCTCACTTCAGCCTTGATCTCCTGGGCTCACGTGATTCTTCCTTCTCAGCCTCCCAAGTAGCTAGGACTACAGGTGTGCACCACTGCACCCAGCTGTCAATTTTAAATTCTTAAAATAGCTCGTGACTTTCTTGTCTTTCTAGGAAATATTTGCTATTTCACAGTTGTGAAGATACTCTGGTATGCTTTCTTCTAAAATCTTTATAGTTTTAGCTTTCACATTTAGATCTATGAGTTATCATGAATAAATTTTGATGTACAGTGTGAGAAAGGGCTCCAGGTTCATTTTTTTTTCCCCGATGGCTATCCAGTTGTTTCAGCACCATTAATTGAAAATACCTTCTGCTTCCCATTGTTGCATGCAGAAAGTCAAGTGGTCTTATATGGGTATCTAATTTTAGACTCTCTTTTTAAAAATTCCAATTATCAGGTAATTGACATCTTGACAGTATTGAGTCTTCCATTTGAAGAACATGGTATATCTCTTCATTTATATAGATCTTGAATTTTTCTTAGCAATATAACAGAAACTTTACTATTTACATCATCACTGTTTTAGTTTTAATTTATTTTATCCATTTAGTTTTTTAGAGGTGGGGGTTTCCCTTTGTTGCCCAAGCTGGCCTCAACATCCTGGGCTCAAGTGATCCACCTGCCTCAGCCTCCCAAGTAGCTGGCACTACAGGCACAGGTCACTATGCCCAGCCATCTTTTTTTTTTTAAAGAGCATTTGCCTCCATCATCCTATTCTGCTTTGGCCCAATGTACTGCCATCATCCTGGGACTTTTCAGTCTTCTTAAGAATTTTTTTTTTATTTCTCCTCTGTTCGATTCCTGTTTGTTTGTTGCTATTGTTGATTTTTTTCATCTTCTGTATCCTTGGTTTCTTGGTTTACTCCCAGTTTTGGTGGAACACATCATCCAGTAGCTTCTGCATATGTAATCACTTGGCAGGTCCTTCTTACCAGCTTGCTGTGCAGGTGGAGCTGACTTACTGCAGCTGCTGTATTGCAATTGAGAAAGAGTTGAATAAACATACAGCAAGCTACGCAGCAGACTGGAGTTTATTATTCAAATCAATCTCCCTGAAAATTCAGAGACTGGAGTTTTTTTAAGGATAATTCGCTGGGCAGGGGGTTATGGAATGGGTGCTGTTGATTGGTTGCAGATGAAATCACAGGGATGTGGTCCTCATATGCTGAGTCAGCCTCTGGGTGAGGGCCACAGGACTGGTTGAGTCATGGGTTCTGGGTCCAGGTGGAGTCAGTCAGCTTCCAGAAATGGAAAAGTCTGGAAAAATGTCTCAAAAGACCAATCTTAGGTTCTACAGTAGTGATGTTATCTACAGGAATAGCTAGGGAAGTTACAAATCTTGTGACCTCCAGAACAATGGCTGATTATCATTTATGCCTATAGCTTAGTGTAATTCATAATATGAATACATAATTCATAATCTTAACCTTTTGACCTTTCATTAGTTTTTCATAGCTAGTTTGGGTACCAAATCGGAGGGCATGGGGTTAGTTTTGGGAAGGGCTATTAGCATCCTTGCTTTAAGTTGAACCATGAACTAAATTGCTCCCAAAATCTCAGCCTATGCTCAGGAATGTACAAGGGCAGCTTGAAGTTAGAAGCAAGATGGAGTCAGCTATGTCAGATTTCTCTTGCTGTCATAATTTTGCAAAAATGGTTTCACATAGTTGATTAATAATTTGGCCAAATATGACATCTTTTTTCCTCATGATTTTGAAGCAATTGTTCCACTGTCCTCTACCTTCTAATTTTGCTGTTAGGAAGTCCAGTACCATTCTGATACTCAGTTTTTTGTACGTTACCTAATTTTCTTTTCTTTCTTTTTTTTTTTTTCTGAGATGGAGTCTCCCACTGTCACCCAGGCTGGAGTGCAGTGATCTCAGCTCATTGCAACATCTGGCTGCCAGGTTCAAGTGATTCGCTTGCCTCAGCCTCCCGAGTAGCTGGGACTACAGCCGTCCGACACCACACCTGGCTAATATTTGTAGTTTTAGTAGAGACGGGGTTTCATCATGTTGGGCAGGCTGGTCTTGAACTCCTGACCTCGTGATCCACCCGCCTCGGCCTCCCAAAGTGCTGGGATTACAGGCATGAGCTACTGTGCCCAGCCCGTTACCTGATTTTTCTATCTGGTAACTTTTAGGATCTTCTTTTTATTCGTGGTGTGCTAAAGTTTCACAGTGATGTAATATGCCTTATAATGATGTGAGTCTTTTTCATTAATTTTGCTGGGCACAAGGGCCCTTTTCTCTGGAAATACATGTCCTGGGATTTTTTTTTTCCTGTTATTAATTTGATAATATCTTCTCATCCATTTTCTTTCTTTTCTCTGAAACTTCTACTAATTTGATGTTGGACCTCTTGGATTGATTTCTCAACTGCCATCTTTTGCTCTTCTATTTTTCTTCAATATACCTCTTTCTTATCTTTTTTTTTCTTTTCTTTTCTTTTTTGAGATGGAGTCTTGCTCTGTGACGCCCAGGAGGAGTGTAGTGGCACTATCTCAACTCACTGCCACCTCTGCCTCCCGGGTTCGAACTATTCTCCTGCCTCAGCCCCCTGAGTAGCTGGACAACAGGCACACGCCACTACGCCCAGCTAATTTTTGTGGTTTTAGTAAAGACGGGGTTTCACCATGTTGGCAAGTCTCGATCTCTTGACCTTGTGATCCGCCCATCTTGGCCTCCCAAAGTGCTGGGATTATAGGCGTGAGTCACTGCTCCTGGCCCCTCTTATCTTTTTTATTTTTTAAGAAAGGGAGATTTATTTTACTTCATCTTCTACCCTTTTAATTTTTTCTATCTTTTAAGCAATGTTTAAAAGTTTCTCCTTTTAAAATTAGCCTCTCTTTTAAAATAGTATCCTGCAATTGTTAAATGACTGGAATATGTTTCTTATATTTCTTTGAGAATATGAATTGTAAGATTAAAAATTTTTATTCTTTTGTATCCTGCATTGTCTCTGTTCCTTCAGGGTCCTCCCTCCTTATAAAAAAATATATGTGTATATGCTTTTTTCTTCTCGTTCTTTTATGGTATAAGCTTTATTCAAAAGTGTGAGCATTCTTAGCTAAATATATGTAAGAAAGAGCTCTTAGAAAAACTCTGGAAATTTTGTATTGGCCAAGCTTGTCAATCAGTGGGCTTTATTATGGATAGGCTAATCAGATGGCAAATTAACTTTTGATAGTTGACCTCTTTTTCTTTTTTGAGACAGTCTTGCTCTATAGCCCAGGCTGGAGTGCAAGGGCGTGATCTCAGCTCACTGCAACCTCTGCCTCCTGGGTTCAAGCAGTCCTCCCGTCTCAACCTCCTGAGTAGCTGGGATTACAGGCATGTGCCACCATGTCCGGTTAATTTTTGTATTTTTAGTAGAGATGGGGTTTCACCATGTTGGCCAGGCTGGTCTCGAACTCCTGACCTCAGGTGATCTACCCGCCTCGGCCTCCCTAAGTGCTAGGATTACACGGGTGAGCCACTGTGCCTGGCTGATAGCTGACCTCTTTATATCAGTGTCTGTGGATCTTTTTTCCTTGGGCAGTTCAATTTCTCAAGTGGAAGACCCTCCAATCTCCTGCCTGAAGAGTTTAAACCTGGCTGCTGCTGGCACTCTGGGATCTACAGGGGAAGGAGGCTGAGGGAAGTCTCACTGTTCAGTATGAAGCCTTCCCTGAGTCCCTTTTGTTTTCATTTTAGCATCTGAACTCTACTATGTCGTAAGTCTTTAGCCCAGATCCCAGAAACCAGGGCTTGTCTAGTTTCATTTTTCTTGTTTGCCATGGAGAGGAAGTGAGGAAGCCATCTTGTATGGGGGTAAGGATCTGGAGGTTCAATTGCCCCATATGTAGACTTTCAATGATTGCTCCTGCTTTCAGCATTGCCACTTATTTGCACTATCTCTATTGCCCCTGGTGTCTCCAATCCTTGAGCTTTCCAGCTGCTTCTCAGCAGATTTTCCAGCTGCAGATGGGGACACCAAGACTTTGTGCCCTTTGCTCTGCTGAATGAATTATGGCGCCTCCATTCTGCTTTTTACCTTTCAAAATTTGCAGATGTTTTTTTTTTTTTTTATGTTTTCAATATCCTTTTATCGCTTTTATTGCTTGCATTTAATGGGATTTTAGGAAGTAATGGTTAATATAAAATCCCTCTTTGGTTTGTTTCTAAAGCTAAAAGACAGACTGTGGCCCTGGAACTGCTTGAATCTGAAAGAAAATATGTCATTAACATCTCTCTGATCTTGAAGATAAAAGCCACATTCCAGGGGTCAGATGGAAAGAGGAATTCCAAAGAGAGAAGGTATCCATGCACTCATTGCCTTTGCTTTTCAGATTGATTAGGATTTAAGGTAAGTGGTTTATTGTTTCCACTTTGGGATTTCTGGGGCCTATAAAGAGTTCCAGAAACAGTCTTTGAAAAGACAAGAGGCAGTGATGGCAGGTGTCTCGGTTCACTTTGTGCTGCTATGACAGAATATCATAGACTGGATAAGTTATAATGAACCGAAACTTCTTCTCTCACAGTTCTGGAGAATGGGAAGTCTAAGATCAAGGCGCTGGCAGATTCAATCTCTGGTTCCAAGATGGCACTTTGTTGTTGTGTCCTCCAGAGAGGAGGAACATTGCAGCCTCACACGGCAGAAGAGCAGGAGAGAGCAGGGGAACCCACTCCCTCAGGCCCCTTTTGTAGTGGCAATAATCCATTCACAGGGCGGAGCTCTCATGACCTAAACATAATCCATTCGTGGGGCGGAGCTCTCACGACCTAAACACCCACCACAGGCCCCACCTCCCATGACTGTTGCATTGGGGGTTAAGTTTCCAGCACATGGATTTTGGGGGACACATTTAGGTCATCATAACAGGGAACCCCTGGCAAGTCTTAAACTTAGATTTTCATCAAGGTAAGAAAATGATTATAGTCTCCTGGGCCTTCAGTGTCTGTAACATGTCTTTTAAAAACTTAAAGGGGGAACAAATGCTACACTGAGGGAGGCATTGGTCTCTGTTGCCATCTGCATGGAGTCCCCATGGGTCACAGGTCTCTTAGAAGCATGAGAGAATGAATGGCAAACCGAAGCACTCAGTGGCCATTAGAGAAATGACACAGGGCTGACATAACTCTGGACCTGGGCCTCATCATTAGTGTGGGTGATCTTGCAGTACTGGGTAAGGCATGGGTGTGTGTGTGTGTGTGTGTGTGTGTGTGTGCTCATAGGGTCTGCCACCTGTTGTAACAGCACACTTTCCCATGTCACAACACTCCACCTATATCTGTTCATAGTCTTTAGACTTTTTTCTGTTTCCCTCTCTATTGGGAGAAAGCAGGAAGGAGGAAAATAAGACTTGGTGAAAAAGATTAATGTAATGAATATATAATAATCTAGAAAAATTGAGGAAAAGGCCAATCCAAAAGAATGGAAAGTCTGGATTATGGACTACTATGGACATATGTGGCATTATTACTTTAAATATTCCATCGGGTAATATACACTGGTGGTTCATAAATTCTGAATCTACCCAGGGAAGCCCCTAATTATATTTTCCTGCTCCTTACCATCCTCCCAAATCTATTTGACTTAGTGGCTCCCAACAATATACTCAAAACACACTGCGGCCCCTCCTACCTAAATGACCGAGTGAGGCACTACTCCCTGACAAACCCACAAGTGGCTTGACTATTTTCAAGAATTATTTTACTACAAAACCGAGGTAAACAAAATACAAAGCAACAAGAACAGAAAGGCTAAGGTGACCCAGCTAAAGCTGTGACCATCTGGACTGGGCCTCACCTCTAAGACGCTGCCCAGATTCTCAGCAGTCCTTCCTTCCCCATCTGGCCCTTCCAATTCCCCCTCCTTGATCCTCCCAGCTGCGCTGCAGGCCTCTGGAAGTCTCTATATGCTCCAGCTGTCTTGATGTTGCCAAAGACCTACTCAGTTTACAGTAATGAAATCTAAAGGCGGTGTACCCTTTGTTGTGGCTTTGCTTCCACATAGAAAATTCTAAGCCAGCAGCATCTCTTCTTAGTCTGAAAATCTGGGGAGGCGGGGTCAGGCGGGGAAAAGAGAAAGAACTGTTTACTGTGGAAGGGTAAGCAGCTGCTCTGCTAGGCACTTGATTTATAACTTCCCGAAATGTTCAGCAGAACCCTGTGACCCCTACCTTATAGATGAAGGAACTAAAGCCCAGAGAAGCTTAAAGCTGCAGAGCCAATTAGTGCTGGGATTCAAATGCAGGCCTGCCCGACCCTGTATTGTGTGCTCTTATACATCATGCCACTTCCCCAAGGCCACCGCCTTAACAGCAGTATATAAAGTTTCTCAGAGAGCCAGAAGCATAGAGTTGTCTCTTCCTATTTCAAAACTCAGCCCTCCCTCTTGCAAGGCCTCTAAGTGTTCACTTCAGATCTCAGTTGATTTGTTAAGTACGACTGCTAGATATGTTTGTCTAGCCCTTGTTGCAAGCCTCCAGCAGGCGGGAGGTCATAGGGGAGAGACCAGACCCTGCAGAAGATTTGGGTAGATAAAAGAGAGGGCCCTTGCTGACTTGCTGCCACTTCCTATTTTTCTAAGATGTTCTCTTATGACCCATCACTGGGAGGAAAGAGTAGAACTCTCCCTCAAATCCTACAAGATTAAAAAATTAAAGCTATCATACAATCCTCTATGAAAGTGAGATCATAGTTACTTCAAGATACCTGCAATAATGCTATTCATGTTAGTTATTTGCTAGGCTAACCCTCTTTTTTCTTTGCATGGACCAAGCAGAGAAAAGCTTCAACCTCACACTCTTTGTTAGTACTGAATATGAAGTCTCTGGTTCTGAGCTTGGTGGTGTTGCCGTTTTTCTATTTTAGGGTTAGATTTTCATTATTCTTCTCCACTCATTATCTTTCTTCTTTTTTTAAAGCTTTTCTGAAACCTTTGTGTGTACTTTATTTCTTTCTTTATTTTTTTGAGACAGGATCTCACTCCGTTGCCCAGGCCAGAGTACAGTGGCGTGATCTCGGCTCACTGTAACCTCCTCTTTCCGGGTTCAAGTGATTCTCCTGCCTCAGCCTCCTGAGTAGCTGAGATTACAGGCACACACCACCATGCCCAGCTCATTTTTATATTTTTAGTAGAGATGAGGTTTCGCCATTTTGGTCAGGCTGGTCTCGAACTCCTGACCTCAAGTGATATGTCCACCTCGGCCTCTCAAAGTGCTGGGATTACAGGTGTGAGCCACTGTGCCTAGCCTCTCTGTGTACTTTAACTAAACCAGCTGAAGGAAATGCAAAGCAGAATGAGATTGTTCCTTTTCTCTATTGGCATTTTTCTCCATGCAAAGATGAAAATAAGTATATTAACATTTACTAATTTTCCCATCACAAGCCACAAGCCTTCAGCACTTTTTACCCCAATTGGAAAGTAACCTGGGATGCAAATAACCCCCACTGCAAGTACAACTTGACACTCAAGCCTGAGGTGGCCACATCTTCTCCAACCTATTAAATAAAACCTTTGGTTTTTCCTAAAACGAAGTAAGTCACTCAAGAGCTTCCTCAGCCTGTTGGAAGCCAGCCCTGCCCCTGGCTGAAAGGCCTGGAAGTTGCGGGGGCACATGCTGCTGGCTAAAACCTGGGCAGAACTTGAGGGCTATGGTTCATTTGTTTGTTTTGTTTAGAGACAGGGTCTCTGTCTGTCGCCCAGGCTGGAGAGGGGTGCAGCGGCCCAATCACAGCTCACTGCAGCCTCAAACTTCTGGGCTCAAGTGATTCTCCTACCTCAGCATCCCCAGCTGGGATTACGGGCATGAGCCACCATGCCCAGCTAATTTATCAGTTTATTATAAAGACGGTGTCTCACTCTGTTGCCCAGGCTGTCATTTGTCGAAGGATCACAGAAGTTGGAGTTCTGGGCTTTTTTGACTCTGACTCACCTAGTTAGAGTCACAGCCTCAGGATCACAGTTCTGTCTGAACACTTATGGAAGGGGCAGTGATCAGCTCAGCAGGATTGTCGATTAGCCTTGTAAGCTAAACTCCAGTGCTATGTCCACCAAGAGCACAACAAGCTTCGTGCTACAGATCACCACCAGGTGGCACACGTTTAATGATCATGCCCCTCCAAAGTGGCGGGAACCTGCTACTGCCAAGCTCAGGAGTTATTTTGGCCTCATTCTGGGCTGGCAAAAGCTAAGTTATTAACCTGAAACTATAACTGGATTTTTCTTTCTTGCTTTTAGTGTATTTCCCTCATTGATTAAGTACTATGTTGTTAGGAGATACAAACTTTAGAGACTTTAGAAATAATAAACTACTCATGTTACCATAATTTCATCCCCAGTAAGGAATAGGAAAAGAAAAAAAAAAAAAAAAAAAAAGCTGAGCTCTGAATACTTTGTCTTCATGAAAAAGTTGCTTCTGGGCGTCAGGTCTGGCGCCAGGCAAAAGAGTGAAACAGGTGAAGTGTGGCTGTATTTCTTGCCATCTTTCCCCCTTTGCTCTCTGTCTTCTGATTTTACACTCCTCCCTAATTTCAAATAATACCCTTGTTAAATTTGTTTAAAAGGTTTAAAGCCCGTTTTCAATATTTCGTACAGAACCCCCTGTAGGTCATTGTTTTTCATGTAATTTTATGTGCTTCCACAGTACTTGATGGGGTCCTTAGCCTTCTCTGACCCCACCCTGAAATCTCAAACGATCATCCCGGTGGGCAGTCCAGGAGGAGATTGGTACCAGCTCTGCTCTTCTCCAAGTACACTGACCACAGTGTAGCAGAATGCAGCTCTCTAGAAAGAAAGGGAGAAGGAAGGAAGAAAGGGAAGCAGAGAGGGAGGGAGGGAGAAAGGAAGGGATGAAGAAAGGGAGGGAGGGGAATGACGAAAGAAAACGGAAATCAATAATCCAAGACATATTATCTACATATATGGACAATTCATCACAATGTCAGATCTTCCCATGGTGCCCTAATATCTTCCAGGGTCACACCAGGACTATTACACGAAGTCATTTACAACCACTGGGTAGGAAGAAATCTTTTGCACCTAGATCTTTGGCTGGTGCAGCATTTTACTCTTTCAGTACAATCAGTTGTGCTTTTCTCCATCAGGTTTATGGTCTTCTCCCAGTCAGTGTATCTCCTAGCCACCCCTCCAAATTCCCCTCTGATCTGGACAGGGATTTTTTTGATCTCCTAAGCCCACTATTCCATTGTAAGTGCTCAGGTCAGGAGGCCTCTCCTCCTTTGCACATGTGGGGGCTCCAGGCACAGGAGGTGGAGGGAGTGGAAGATGGGAGTGGAAGGCTTCCTCGTATCCGTTCACTGGGGTCTAGGTACCCTATTCTCATGTTTGTGTGTCTCCTCTGAGCTACAGTCACAGGGGTCACTTTGCTTGGCTTGGAAATGAGTTGGAAAAAACCTCCTCTCGATCTGGCGTCCTTCCTATTGTTCCAACAAAGGTTTGCTTCTTGGGAAAGCACCCCAGTTGTCCAGCAGTTTACTCTCATTTGACCGTGGGGAAATATTCAAGTAAGTTCAGAACAACCAGACCATCTCTTTCCTGTTTGTTAAACTTGCGGTGCGGAAAGCATAAAGGAACCTACCTTAAATCACCAAGTTAGAGCTCCAATCCTTGCTGTAACCCAGAAAACTCTGCTTCTTTTGTTTTTTTCTTCCTCTTTCCTACAGGCCTCTAATCACCTCACTCTTACCCAGCTAGTTCCTCTTCCTCTTCCTCCCATGATTCTCTATCTCTCCTCTCCACCCCACCCTTCTCTGACGTCTCCCTTCTTCTCTTCATCACTTCTGGGAAAAAAAAAAAAAAAAAAAGGAAGTACATTGCAAGATGGAGGAGAGAGGGATGGAAGGATAGAAAAGGTGCTTTGTAAAATTCAGGGAGTAGCAGGCCAGGCCTGGTCAGTAGCTGTGTTAGGCTGTTTTCACATTGCTATAAAGAATACCTGAGACTGGGTAATTTATAAAGACGTTTAATTGGATCATGGTTCTGCAGGCTGTACAGGAAGCAGGAAACTGGCATCTGCTCAGCCTCTGGGGAGGCCTCAGGAAACTTACAATCATGGTGGAAAGCGAAGGGGAAGCAGGCATGTCACATGGCCAGAGCAGGAGCAAGACAGAGAGATGGGGGGCACTAAACACTTTTAAACAGCCAGATTTCATGAGAACTCACTCGCTATCACTATCACTTGGTAGGACAGTACCAAAAGGGATGGTGCTAAACCATTCATGAGAAATTCGCCCTCATGATACAATCACCTCTCACCAAGCCCCACTTCCAACACTGGGGATTACATTTCAGTATGAGAGTTGTGTGGGGACACACATCCAAACTGTATTAATAGCCTACCCAGACAAGACTCTGTCCTGGCCCTGTATTCCTCTTAGAAATTGAAGAAAAGGAAACAAGAAACCCTCTCATACCCTACAACTCCCTGAGCTTTTTAGTTGCCAACTTTAAACAAATTTTCCCACTTACCTAAATAGCAGTCTCCTACTGGTAGCTGAGAATGGTCACATAGATGCCACCTGAGTGCTGCATCTACAACGCTAATTAGAATAGACTATTTTGCACATCAAATAGGAATAGCTCTAAAACATCGAAAAAGGTATCCATTAGAATTTCCACTGAGTGTCATTTAAAAGAGCATGTAAAAAGGTCTTTCAAGTGATGTGCTCTTTATTTGTATTTTATTTATTTATTTATTTATTTATTTATTTATTTATTTATTTTGAGACAGAGTCTCGCTTTGTCACCCAGGCTGGGGTGAAGTGGCATGATCTCAGCTCACTGCAACCTGTACCTCCCGGATTCAAGTGATTCTCCTGCCTTAGCCTCCCAAGTAACTGGAATTACAGGTGCATGCCACCATGCCCAGCTAATTTTTGTATTTTTAGTAGAGACAGGGTTTTGCCATGTTGGCCAGGCTGGTCTTGAACTCCTGACCTCAGGTGATCCGCCCGACTCCCAAAGTGCTGGGATTACAGGCGTGGCGTGCCAGGCCTCTTTATTAGTTCAATACACATTTGTATAGAAGCCATTAGTAAAGGCTTTTGTTTTGTTTTGTTTTGTTTTGTAGTCAGGATATCTGCTATTAGGTGTGCAGTGAAAAACTTTAAAAAATCCTAAATGCAGGCCTGTGACTCAGAGTATGTTGGACGGCCGAGAGAATGGGCCCTGCTGCACGTATTTTTGTAGGGTCCTTTCTTCTCCACACCTGGTTTGTGTGATTCCGTCTCTATTCTGTTTCAAGCCTCTTCCCTGGCTCTTTACGGTATCTCGTCCAGCAGCACCTGGATCTGCTTCACGCACTGCAGGAAAGGGTCCTGAAGTGGCCACGCCAAGGCGTTCTTGGAGATTTATTCCTTAAGTTAACAAATGATGAGGTAAGGTTTTTTCCGCCCCTCCATACATTTTACTTATATGGATTTGTGTCTCATTTGTCTACTTCTCTTAATAGAGAATCTAGAAGCAATGAATTTCAGAGCTAGAAAAAATACTGAGATCTAGTCTAACTTTCTCATTCTACATGCAGATCATAGAATGATTCAGAGAGATTTAAAAGCCTTGCTGAAATCACCCTGCTAGCTAGGTAGTTGGAGATGAGTGACTTTCAGAACCCTAAGTTAGGTCTTCTGACTTCTAGTTCATAACTTTCCACTGTACTATAACTGCCTCTGTCTAATATGCATGTGGATGTGTGTACATATTGTGTGTGTGTTTGTGTTTATATAAATGTATGTATATATATTTGTGGGCCGGGTGTAGTGGCTCATGCCTGTAATCCCAATACAGCCTCCCTTTGGGAGGCTGAGGCAGGGGAATTGTTTGAACCCAGGACTTCAGAACTAGCCTGAGCAACACAGCAAGACCCTGTCTCTATTAAATTAAAAAAAGGAAAAATGTATATATACATTAAAACATGTATATATATGCATGTGTATATATATACACACATATACACACATGAAATATATACACACACATGCATATATATACATATGAGAGTTTGTATATACATGTGTATTTTCACACACAATTTTCATTCCTTGGAGATTTTTTAAAAAATGTGATGGGTGGCTTTTATCTTGAATTTTGCAATCTCTATAATATCCTACAAAGGAAATATGATCCAAGCCAGAGGCTGCAAACTCAAATGCCTACAGGGCCAGACAGTGGCATAAATGAGTGAAGTGAACACAGTATGGACTGGTGTGAAGTGTGAGCTGCGGTAGAGCAGCTGTGTTGTTTTACAAGGAATAGCTACTTAGCTTTGTCCAATCATTATGCAGGAAAAAAGGACTAGAGTTGCCAGAGCTTCTGATATTTTAAGAAAAGCTGGAAATCCAGAATTTTGTGGGAAATTTTCTTATTTTTAAAAGATTGTGTGGGCTAATTAAAATTGGTCTGCAAGCCAGACTTTGCCTGAAATCAATTTTTGTGTATCAATTATTCTCATCTGTGGGTAACAATACAAAGTTTACAAATTATTTTCTTCTATAGACTAGAGTGGATATAATGTACTAATATCCTCTAATATCACTTTTACTTACTTGTGTTCCATATTCTTCCTTTTGCTGAGAATTATTATAACTTTATAAGCTGAGAATGATTTTCCTAAGGGGATAATGCATAGATAAATATGCAGTTAGTGGAAATATGCAATTACTAGAAAATGTTGTGAACTACTGATCTGGATGATATGAAGTGGGATGGGCAGAGTCCCTCATCTGGACGTAGATGATTGACTGAAATGAAACGAATTACAAAAATAAAATATACATTTTTATTGTTAAATGACTAAAAAAAAAATACATTTTCAACTTACATGAACCTCCCTCCTCCCTGGGTTTATTATTTCACTTTCTCTCATTAGGGAGGGGATGCTGAGTTTGGATTCCAAAGCAGTAGGGATGTTTACCTTAAAACCAAAATTTTTTTTAAAAAAAATTTTTTTTTTTTTTTTTTGAGACAGAGTCTCGCTCTGTCCCCCAGGCTGGAGTGCAGTGGCACAATCTCGGCTCACTGCAAGGTCTGCCTCCCGGGTTCTAGCAATTCTCCTGCCTCAGCCTCCCAAGTAGCTGAGATTACAGGCACCCGCCATCATGCCCAGCTAATTTTTTGTATTTTAGTAGAGACGGGGTTTCACCGTGTTGCCCAGGCTGGTCTCAAACTCCTGAGCTCAGGCAATCCACCCGCCTTGGCCTCCCAAAGTGCTAGGATTACAGGAGTGAGCCACTGTGCCCGGTCAAAATATATAAAATAAAGAACATATTAAATGAATAAGATAATCTCTGCAAAGTACTCTTCTTTTATATANGCAGTGGCACAATCTCGGCTCACTGCAAGGTCTGCCTCCCGGGTTCTAGCAATTCTCCTGCCTCAGCCTCCCAAGTAGCTGAGATTACAGGCACCCGCCATCATGCCCAGCTAATTTTTTGTATTTTAGTAGAGACGGGGTTTCACCGTGTTGCCCAGGCTGGTCTCAAACTCCTGAGCTCAGGCAATCCACCCGCCTTGGCCTCCCAAAGTGCTAGGATTACAGGAGTGAGCCACTGTGCCCGGTCAAAATATATAAAATAAAGAACATATTAAATGAATAAGATAATCTCTGCAAAGTACTCTTCTTTTATATATATGACTCTATAAATATATTATAGATGCTGTTTTCAGGTTCTTACCATGCATTTTTATGTTTGTTTTAAAGAATAATTTCTTGGATTATTATGTTGCCTACCTAAGGGACCTGCCTGAGTGCATCTCATTGGTTCATGTTGTAGTCCTGAAAGAGGTGAGTTAACGCCATGTATATGCTATCCTTCATCTGCACGTGGTATCGTATGATGTTGCTCATCCACCCAGTCAATACAGCACATGCACTCTGCTTTCTAGGCTGGGGAATGGCCCGAACACAGCCACTAGTACTACTACCTTGCGTTAAAGGAACTCACTTGAGGACCAGTGCCATTTTGTTGGTCCTCTCCCTGCCTTACTGACCCTCTGTTCCATTCCGTTGGAACTATAGACAAACTATAGTTCTATAATGGGCGTTCTCTGCAGAGATCTCTAGGCTGCAGCTCACCTGCTATATGTGGTGGGTTTTTTTTTCAGTCTCAGAAGAGATGAATCCGAATATTAAACTTCAGTCATCCTTTGTCAGTTTATAAGATCATAAGGTGGCTCTAGTCATGTTGCTTGAAGTATTGCTACTGCAATGATGCATTAGGTGCTCAGTAAGCACATATACATGTATAACAGCTTAGTTATTTCAGATCAATAGGAACAGACAGTATCAGAAGCCCCAACACTAAGAGTTAATCAAATTTCACAAGAGATAAGAGGCTCTGTCTTATTAAGTTTCTACTTCAACCCCCTACTACTGCCAACCCAGTATAATGCCTACCATGTTAGCTTTCAGCAAATACCTGGGAAAGAGAAGAGAAAGAAAAGGAAGGGACATGGAGAAAGTACAGCATGTTTTCCGCGGCCAGGCCAGCTGACTAGTTTCTAATGACACTCCCTTTTCCACTCTCCTGAGGCGCCAAGTCTCCCTTAGAGCCTATTACTACACCATTGTCATGATTACTTGCTGGAGAGTCTTAATGAATTAATTCAACTCAAATAGAGGTTATTGAGTGCTGGCTTCTGTCTGGAACTGCGCTGAGTGGAAGGAGAGGGTAGTTTGGAAATTTGGGTGGATTCAAAAGAAGTATATGATATGCTCCCCGTGGGAGAAGAGCTGTCTCCTAGGGCATGTCCCTGAACATGTGGCCTCTCCCATGAGAGGTCAGTGCTCTGTGACAATCTCCGGGAAGAAAATGCTCCGGGAGGAAACCCTTCCTACTCTGGTGGGACCGACTCAGGTTCTGCTGCCACAGCTGGAGGAACACTGAAGAGTGACCTGACCTTTTTTTCATTCAGGGTGATGAAGAGATTAAATCTGACATCTACACGTTGTTTTTTCACATAGTCCAGCGCATCCCTGAATATCTGATACATCTGCAGGTAGGCATGGGTGGGAAAGCCACCAAACTGATTTGCATGCTAAATAATTATTGGTTTTGGCTCCCAACTGAGAAATACTGTAAAGTCTCAAGAATCATTAATATTTCTAAGAAATGTTTGCTTTGATTGCTATGATTACCCCATAAACCATGATACCCTGTGGTATGACCTAAAATCTCTCTCTCTTTTTTTTTTTCCTTTGAAACAGAGTCTTGCTGTGTCACCCAGGCTGGAGTTCAGTGGTGCGATCTTGGCTCACTGCAACCTCTGCCTCCTGGGTTCAAGCGACTCTTCTGCTTCAGCCTCCTGAGTAGCTGGGACTACAGGCATGTGCCACCATGCCCAGCTAATTTTGTATTTTAGTAGAGACGGGGTTTCACCATGTTGGCCATGCTGGTCTTGAACTCCTGACCTCAAGTGATTCACCCGCCTCAGCCTCCCAAAGTGGTGGGATTACAGGTGTGAGCCACTGCGCCCAGCCTAAAATCTTTATTTCTAAAAATGTTCAGCTCATGATGCTTACCTCTGAAGTTCTATCTTTACTTACCAGCAACTTCCACCTCAGCTGATACAGGATCTTTCTATAACCACTCCTGCTAGATTCTAAGCACTTCATTCAGTTCTTTCCATTTTGGTTTTACAGCTATCTAAATGCCACCACCTGACATCTAAATATCCATCTAACCTGCTCACTTAACTGCTATCATGACTACTTTCTTTTGGCATGGGTCCAAGGTTCTACCATGCCATGTTTAAGCTTTATGTCATAGAAGAGGCATGAAGATGATGAGCTGATTTCTTCACACCATTTTCCTGCAGGGCTTGTGATATCCTGGAGGAAGAAGAGTTGAAAGAGAGGCTCACTAACCCCCACCAGATCCTCTTCTTCCCACCACCCACCTGTTCTGGTTTAATTGCTGACTGATCTTCTTAAGTAATGAAAGCATCTTAGAAATGCTTGGGACTAATCTCAGGTAGAAGTAGTCCAGTAGTCCAGTATCAAAGTATCAAAATTGAAAAGACTTTTTTTTTTTTTTGAGACAGAGTCTGGCTCTGTTGCCCAGGCCGGAGTGCAGTGGTGTGATCTTGATTTGATCTTGGCTCACTGCATCCTCAACCTCCCAGGCTCAAGCAATGCTCCCACCTCAGCCTCCTGAGTAGCTGAGACTATAGGCACTTGCCATTATGCCTGACTTACTTTTGTATTTTTTTTTTTCTTTGAGACGGAGTCTCACTCTGTCGCCCAGGCTGGAGTGCAGTGGCACAATCTCGGCTCACTGCAACCTCCGCCACCCAGGTTCACGCCATTTTCCTGCCTCAGCCTCCCGAGTAGCTGGGACTACAGGCGCCCACCACCACACCCGGCTAATTTTGTGTTTTTAGTGGAGACAGGGTTTCACCGTGTTAGCCAGGATGGCCTCAATCTCCTGACCTCGTGATCTGCCCACCTTGGTCTCCCAAAGTGCTGGGATTACAGGCGTGAGCCACCACCTGTGCCCTGAAAAGACTTTCAACTGTATATAGCTTTAGATTCTAAAAGCATTTTCTCACAATAATGATCTTATTTAATCTTTTCAACAATCCCATGAATTAGGTATTATTGTTGTCACATTTTACATGAGAAAATGCAGGGCCAAAAAAGTTAACAATTTACCCAAGTTAACACACCTAGTAGGTAAAAAAAAACTAGGACTGAAACCCAGGTTTTGCAAATAGTAGAATATGGCAAACAAGACCTGGTTCTACTCTCTGACTTGAGTTCAAACCTTGCCTCCGTTATTTACTAGATGTGTAACCTGATGAAGATCATGTACCTTCTTTGTACCTCAATTTCCTTATTTGTTAAATGGAGTTTATAATAGTACCTATTTAAGCAGGTTGAAGTAAAAATTAAATGAAATAGTATACATAAAGGGCTCACTACCTGGCAATAGGAAGTACTAGATACATTTTAGCTTTCCCAAATCCAAGTCACACGCATGTTCCACTACAGCACAGCGGGGAATGTAACAGGAGGGGCCACCAGGCTTGATCATAAACATCCCCCTCCCTCGCCTGCCTTGATGCTTGACGTTGTCAACATTGGTCTGGCTCTTTTGAGTTAAGGCACTGCTTATAGACAGTAATTGTTAGAATGCCGCTATTACTTCAGAGGTCTAATTAGGAGATGCTTCTGACTTTTCAGATGAAATTATTTTATGTTCACATTCAACTCAAACAGGTCCGATAGTAACTTATTTTCCCTTGATATGAGAGAAAGCAGCCAGCGTATGGTCATACTTTCAGCGTATAATTAGATGGGTCATGTGTATTGTTCATTGTTTTGATTAAATGGCTATCAATCTCCCACAATAGATCAAGGTGAGGTGCAGAAGAGACAAAACAAATTTTCTTGCTAATTATGCAATGCTGCTTCCTTTTCCCCTCCATCCAGAACGTCCTGAAGTTCACAGAGCAGGAGCACCCTGACTATTATCTACTACTGGTGTGTGTCCAGCGCCTCCGAGTATTTATCTCACACTACACCCTGCTGTTTCAGTGCAATGAAGATTTGCTTATTCAGAAACGGAAAAAGCTCAAGAAGTAAGGTTCTGATGGTGTGGTCTAGAGGGTCAAAGACCAGTTACTCTGGGTGTCTTTCACAAGTAACCACGTTGTGTGTTAAGTAGCTGAAATGCAGTGGTGGGAGGTAGAAGGGAAGAGAGAAGGGGAGAGAAAGAGCTAGTCAAACTGGCTACAGGAGCAAGTCACTGACTACCCGGTGGAAATTATTTTAGCAGAATAACACTTCACTCTACTGCTTACATAGACCCCCTCTCATCCCATGTTGCTAACCACCTCAAAAATAGTTCAACTACTCTAAACTTGCCTGGTTCAAAATTGCAGTTAAAAGGCCACAACATAGTTTTCTTTATCAATTCAACAAGTATTTACTGAGCACCTATTGTGTGTCAGGCACTGTTCCATGCACTGAATATACTGAAAGGAACAAAGCGGCCCCAACCAAATCTTTGCCACGTGGAGCTTCCTTTTTAGAGTTGGACAGTGAACAAATAAATAAGATGGTGATATGTGATATGGACAAAAATAAAGCAAATAAGGGAGAGGAATTTCGAATAGGTTTTATATTAGGGAGAAATAGGAAGGGTTTATTAGGGAGAATCTGAGCTTCGGAGGGAACAGAAGCAGCCCACAGCACAGCTTCCTAATGACCTGAATTTCCTTCAATTTCATCCCAACTCCTGTGGAGGAAAACAGAATCATTTCTGTGGAAGCTTCAGACCAGAAAAAGATGCTGTCTCCCAAGCCAGGGCTCCTGTGATGGAAGATGTCTCTCCATACCCCCAACCCTTTCCCCCAAGTTCTTTTCAGCCAGTGAATCAGCTTCCTTACTCTTGCCAGCTTGCACCCTATTAAGCAAAGCAACTTAGTTTGCAAAGGCCCCTGGAGATAGAGACCTTCACAGCAAACTTTATCTGAGACATCTTTCCATCTTTTTTGGCATAATCTGTGTTCAGAGAGCCAGTTTGCCACTGTACAACCTGAGAACTGTTACTTCCATTCTGTTAGGTCATCCATGGCGAAGCTGTACAAAGGTCTGGCTTCCCAGTGTGCCAATGCCGGGCAAGATGCTTCCCCCACTGCAGGTCCTGAGGTTGTCCGTGACACCGGGATCCACTCAGAAGAGATGCTGCAACCCTACCCTTCTGCTCCCAGTTCTGGCCCTGCTGTCACGTAAGCACCTGCTGCTGTGGGAAGATTAAGGTCAATGCCTTTGGGACCCAGCCAGTCTGTGTGGGTTAGCAGGGCAGCCTAGATTCCACCGTCCCCTTTCCCTATCAGGCCTATATGTGCCAGCCAAGCAGCCAACCCAATGCTCGGGTCCCAGAGGAAGGCACTAATGTTAAGGGACAGGTGTAGAAAGTGGGAAGAGAGGCAGAAAGTAGATACTTATTTCATGGATCACTTCAACTCTTGAGGCAGTTATGAAACTTCATCTTTGAAATGCAACAAATAGAGTCAAAATATGAAACCCCTGGAGATTATACCCAGATTGAACAATATGGCTGCCACTGCACTCTGTGTATGGAAAATAAAACCCCCAATCTTTCTTCCAAGTTAAATGAGAATTCAAATGAGGTCAATATTTTGTCTCACTCTTGCACATGTTAACGTGAGACCTAATTTTCATTTTAAGACCACCAGAGTAAAATATTGGTTTTAGCATTTATATTTGCTTTTTTTGGGGGGGGGGGACTGAAGTACAATGGCATGATCTCAGCTCACTGCAACCTCCACCTTCCAGGTTCAAGGGATTCTCCTGCCTCAGCCTACAGACTAGCTGGGATTACAGGCACATGCCACCATGCCCGGCTAATTTTTGCAGTTTTAGTAGAGACAGGGTTTTACCATGTTGGCCAGGCTGGTCTCGATCTCCTGACCTCAGGTGATCCGTCTGCCTCGGCCTCCCAAAGTCTTTGTGCATTTTTGTGGTAGAATTAAAATATGAATACATAAACTAGCAGAATAACCACTTCTGGTCAGTGTCCATTTACATCTGTCAATGTAAGTCCAGCACAACTGGCCATCCCATCTGATGATACCCTATCCTAGTTTGTAAACTGTGTAAATTATGCATTACCCATGACTCCAAAACCAAAAACCCTCCATGAAATTGGGCATATCGAGTGACAGCTTTTTTTTTTTTACATGTTGGTAATTCTTTGTGGGTGGAAGTTTGAGATGAATTATATAGCATGCTTTACAGTGACAAGGAATATTTTTAAAATTTTATTATGAAAATTTCAAATTTACATAGAAGAGTACAGCGAACTCCATATGCCCTCATTCAGAAGTTATCAAGATCATGCCACGTTTACTTTATCTAGGAACGTAATTTGTTTCTGAGTGTGAAGATCCGCAAGTCGAACAAAAGTTGAGTTTCCATTATTTTGTATGACTCTGCTAGAGCAAGCAAGGGAGAGAAGAGAGTTGAAGGTGTGCCTTGGAGCACCGCAGGTGGTGAGGAGGGTCAGGGCTTCCACGCCGGGTGATGCCCGTCCCTGGCCCGCAGGCCATTTCCCAGAGGCTCAGACAATACCTTCGGGTCTCCGCTCAACGGACTGCCTTGTCCACTCTCCGCCTGGGGACGGGGGTTCGTGGGAGCGCCTTAGTGGAAGTTTGTGGAGCTTGGGACGTGGCATGCGCAGGCTCCTTGGGAGGGCGGCCAGGAGGGAGGCGGGCAGGCGAGAGGCCTGCACTAACCCGCCGTAAGCACACCTCTTTCGTACTCTGTTTCCCCCCTAAAGCCATCTGATGCCCCCAGTGAAGAAAAGTCAACAGCAGCAAAGCCTGATGGAGAGCATGCAGCCCGGGAAGCCCAGTGACTGGGAGCTGGAGGGCAGGAAGCACGAGCGTCCCGAGAGCCTTCTGGCACCGACGCAGTTCTGCGCGGCCGAGCAGGACGTGAAGGCGCTGGCCGGGCCCCTGCAGGCCATCCCGGAGATGGACTTCGAGCCCTCTCCGGCCGAGCCGCTGGGCAACGTAGAGCGCTCCCTGCGCGCCCAGGCCGAGCTCCTGCCCGATGCCCGCGGCTTCGTGCCCGCGGCCTACGAAGAGTTCGAGTACGGCGGCGAGATCTTTGCGCTGCCCGCGCCCTACGACGAGGAGCCGTTCCAGGCTCCGGCCCTCTTCGAGAACTGCTCGCCCGCCTCCTCCGAGTCCAGCCTGGACATCTGCTTCCTGCGGCCCGTCAGCTTCGCCATGGAGGCCGAGCGGCCGGAGCACCCGCTGCAGCCACTGCCCAAGAGCGCCACGTCGCCGGCGGGCAGCAGCGGCGCCTACAAGCTGGAGGCGGCGACGCAGGCGCAGGTGCACGGCAAGGCCAAGCCGCTGAGCCGCTCTCTCAAGGAGTTTCCGCGTGCACCGCCCGCCGACGGCGTGGCCCCACGCCTCTACAGCACGCGCAGCAGCAGCGGCGGCCGCGCGCCCATCAAGGCCGAGCGCGCCGCGCAGCCGCACGGCCCGGCAGCCGCCGCTGTAGCCGCTCGCGGCG
>NW_016821592.1:115664-141659 GCF_001698545.2 Rhinopithecus bieti | reverse complement strand
CGCCGCGCAGCCGCACGGCCCGGCAGCCGCCGCTGTAGCCGCTCGCGGCGCGCCCCGGACCTTCTTCCCCAACAGAGGTCCCAAAGCGAAAAACAGACCTATTTGGAAGTAAGGAGGGTAAAGTAAAACCGAATCGAAACCCACAGCGTCGACGGCCCCAGGCCTAGATCTGCAGGAAGCATCCTGAGTTCTCCTAGGGTGGAGGGGAGCGGGGCCGGGCGAGGCTAGGGGCTCGGGAGCGCGCTCAGGGGCGGCTGCGCGAGCCGTCGACGGGCGGAGGCGGAGACAGAGGGAGAGCAGGGGCAGCCGCCGCGCCCTGCAAGCTGTAGACTGCTGGGCCCTGGAAGGCAAGTGGCAGCGCCTGTTCTCCAGTACCAGGACCCAAAGAGCATTCCTCATATGGTACACGAGGGACGGCAGAGGTAGCAGAGAAGCCCGTGACTCTTTAGACCTGATTTATCACTCACACATTTAGGGAGTTATGGGGAATCTCTTCCTGCTTTTGTGAAGAGTTGCCCTTTTTTCGGAGCACTGCACGCTGCGCAGGTCCCGGCCAGTGTGTTTCTTCTCCCTGTGAGGTGTCGTTTCTATGTTGAGAATATGGAACACGGTGCGCCAGCGTACCCCACTTCCTCCGGGAAGCATTCTTGCTTGTAGCTAGGGAGGAGGCAAGTTGCCCTAGTTCAAGGTAGACTTGCTGCGCAGTTTGCTGCAAAGCCAGCTTTATTTCTGCTTGCTTTGCTTTTGACTGGAAAAAAGTGTTCTATTAATTTGCAAACTTCTTTGGGACAGGGACATCCCAAAATAGAAACACCTTCTTTGACCTCAGTGAATGTTGAGGTATTTTGATGGCCAACCTCTGTGTCGACAGGTCTACCGGTGTTTGATATTTTGATGTCTAATTGTGGTGTCTGCAAGCCTGGAGGGCATTTAAAGGGGTCTTTAAATACTTATCCAGGAAGTGCTAATAGTTTCTGAGCAAATAATTGCTCTGATCTGATTAAGCAGAGCATAAGTAACATGATAGCTCTGACCTGTGCGACCACCCTTCCGGTCCAACTATTCTCATTTTCGAATGGAAACATTGATGATCACTGACTTTTTTCCTTCATTCATTTTTCAGCAAACACTGAGTGCTTGTCTTGTACCAGGCTCTGTGCTAATTGCTGAAAACTCAGAAATAAACCAGTCTCTATCCTCCGGGACCCCTGGCTTAGTATAGGAAGGAGACACAGGAACACAGAATTATGTAATAAACTGTGGGAGCACATGGGAGGGATATTTTAAAACCTTTGGGGTCATGGTGGTCAGAGAAGGCCTCCTAGAGAAGTTGAATGTCTGAATTAGATTGTAAAAGCTGCCTAGAAGTTGGCTAGGGGAAGAGTGAGGTAGGGAAGCGTGAGAAAAACTGGGTGATGCCTTTTCTCTGGCGTACTGTGCCAGGTCAGAGTGGTGGAAATTAGGCCAGAGGAACAGGAAGGGGCGGGATCATGAAGAGCCTTGGAGCTTGCTGCCCACCTGCACTCCAGCAAAGTCTGTGTCTGGTCCCTGCAGAGGACAAAAAGGTGATAGTGTGCTCAGCCAAAGCTGCTGAAGTTCCCTGGGGTTCTCAGATTTTCCTGTAGCTCTGATTTTCAACTCCAAGCTTCGTAAAATTTGATTAGGCAGAATTTTTTGGAAAAATCAATCTTAGGCATGTGTCAGAGTTTAGAAGTTTATTGAAAGGGGAAGTAAATGGAAATTATAGTGACAATTCAGTGTGACTTAGGATGAGCAGAGGTTTACATACAAAACCTTCTAACTAGTATAGTCTGTACTGTAAAGAACTTTTATTTCATATGTAATAACAATGTCCTTTTGTAGTTGATTTGTGAAAAATTTGGGGTTCAACAATTGCAAGGCAAAAACCATTAATCAGAAATAACAATATATTTGAGAAGCAAACAATGAGTAATATATTTGTGGCTGTTTACCAGACATACCAAATAACAATAAACAGTGTATCAGAAACTGTTAATTGCACATACTGGACAGCAAGTTTCATCTCCTAATAGTGTCAGACATGTGTCAAGTCAGTTCAAAATGAGATACCAAGGAAATGTCAAATGGAAGTCAGTTAAAAGAGGCATTTTCTCTAGCAATATCATTAAAATTTTCAAGCATGCAGAGTTCCCATTACTAGTTGCTGTTTCTGGACACAATTTTTCTATCTAAAAACTTAAAATGGCCTGGTTGTTAGGAGTCCTAGAGAGAGGTTGCATGCAGAGTGCAGGTGGGCAGAGACCATGTGGGCATACATATGTGCATGGGCATGTATGTGCATGTCTGCATGTCTAAGTATATATGTGCATGTTTGTGTGTGTTGGAGGTGGTGGTGGGATGGGGTTTTAGTTGCAAAAGATAAATCCCTCAAAAACTCTATCCTTAAAGGTATTAACTCTTTGCTTTTGAGATGTGCAAAACTCCTAGTGTTTCATCCCTTTGTATACCTTTCACCCAGCCCAGCAGAGCCAGCTGAGTCCTAGTCTTTAGTGTTCTATCTCTGTTAGAGTCAAGAAAGAAGATGGTATGCTCTAGTGAGAACACATGATTGTCAGGAGATCTAGGTTCTAGTCCTGACTCTGCTGCCCAGTAGTTGTGTGCTTTTGGACAAGTCACTTGACTTCTCTGTGCCTCCAGTTATCTCAAAATAAGACAACCTATCTCACAGGGTTGTTGGGAGGATCAGGCCAAAGAAGATACAATTTTTGAGTAGGCTTTATAAAGTATGAAATGCTATTGAGATCATGGTTCCATAGAGAGATTTTCCTTAAACCATTACTAGATTTAGTCACTAAATAGTCTCTAAAAGCGCATTTCTCAAAATACGGTCCTTGGGGGCAGTAGCAAATGCATTGCCTGGGAACTTGTTATAAATGCAGAATTTGCACCCCAGACCTACTGAATCAGAATTTAGGATAATTCCCAGGTGATTGATATAAACATTAAGTGTAGGTGGGCAGAAGCATGCCTTAAGTCAGTGGTCCCCGACCTTTTTGGTACCAGGGACCAGTTTTGGGAAAGGCAATTTTTCCACAGACTGCGGAGGGGGAGGTGGTTTCGGGATGATTCAAGTGCGTTACATTTATTGGGTACTTTGTTTCTATTATTATTACATTGTAATATATAATGAAATAATTATACAACTCACCATAATCCAGGATCAGTGGGAGCCCTGAGCTTGTTTTCCGGCAACTAGATGGTCCTATCTGGGGGTGATGGGTGACACTGACACCCAAAGTGTGTCACATCCAGTCTACTCTGTAATCTCATTTTGGTTGCTGTCACTGCAGAAAACCCCACTTCACAAAGATCGAATGCTGAAAATGGAAGCAGGCTTTTCAGTGCTTTGTGGCAATCTCATGATATTCTGCCTTGACTTTAATCCAGAACATATGGAGATCTGAAATTGTCTCAAACCTACTTTTAAGGCCACCAGATGCAGCTGTACCATTGAAGTTCATCAACTCACTTGCCACTATAAAGCCTGCCACCAGATGCAGCTTAATTGTCACTTGCCACTTACTGATAGGGTTTTGATATGAGTCTGCAAGCAATTGATTAATTATGGTCTCTGTGCAGTCAAACCTCTCTGCTAATGTTCATCTGTCTTTTCAGCCACTCCCCAGCATTAGCATCACTGTCTCAGCTCCACCTCGGATCATCAGGCATTAGATTCCCACAAGGAGTGGGCAACCTAGATCCCTTTTATGTGCATTTCACAATAGGGTTTGTGCACCTGTGAAAATCTAATGCCACTGCCGATCTGACAGAAGGTGGAGCTCATGCAGTAATGCAGGCAATGGGGAACGGCTATAAATACAGATGAAGCTTCGCTCGCTCACCCACCCCACTGCTCACCTTCTGCTGTGCGGCCCAGTTCCTCACAGGTCACAGACCAGTACTGGGAGTTGGGGACCCCTCCCTTAAATCATTCGTTTTCAAATCTAAGTGTGCGTAAGGATTACCTAGGCCTCACTGCAAAGATTCTGATTCAGAAAGTCTGGGATGGGGCTCAAGAAGCTACCTTTTAAATAAAGGCCCAACCTGATCCTGTAGTGGCGGGACCACACTTTAAGAAACACTACATGTCTATCTCCATGGTCTAGTTATGAATCTTAGTAGAATCTCAGAGAATTTCTGTATCTGCAACCCCCAGTTCTCAAAGTCAGACTCATATGTTTCCTAGGAAAAAAAAAAATCCATCCTCACACTTTGCTTCTCTGTCAGCAAGCAGTCACCCATCTAATTCATGAGACTTCTAGGGCATCATTGGTGTGGTTTTTGCTTTGACTACTTGGGGTTTTCTAAAGGTTATTCAAAATTCAGCAGCTGTTTTTAAAGTTGCTTTTAAATTATAGTCACCTCAAGGTGAATACTTTGTTCATATGGAATATAAACATATATAAGTGCATATCTGGCTTGTATGCGTATAAATATACATGCACTTCTATTTAGCACATCTCACACTTAAAAAACTAGAGAGGTCACAAAAGATGCAGCCTTATTTTTAACTTATTTTACTTTATACTCCAAATAGCATAGGTTAAGAATTGTAAAAACTGTATTACAGGCATATTTTCAGGTTGAAAGTATTAGTTGACATTTTCTTCTAAACAGGTCTGACTTCTCAAAAATGCCTTCCCTCGTTTATGCTTAAAATGGAGAGTTAGGAATATGAGTTTAAAACTAGCATTACAAGTAAGGAACATCCTTATTTTGTAGAAAGAGAAACACCTGGAGATATGAGGGTTTTCTAGCACAACAGGGTTGGTGTCAAAATAAGAATTTATTTACTCGTAGAGGATGTTCTTGCAGTCCTCTTTTAAAACATTAGCTAATTTTATTTCCTTATCTTTAATTATTGTTATATATTACACTAGACTATTTGCCTTGATACATAGAAAATACTACACTCAGCAGGAAATTATCCTCTTTTCACCTACTGGTTTCTTCATTAGCCTAGGTTTGCTTTAGTTGGGATTGGGTGCCCACTGGTAATCTTTTGGCATGGGAGAGGAAAGTCACAACACCACAAAATTGTCCCATAGTCAGGATCCATAATAACGTTGGAAAGGAGTAAAGAAAAAAATCCCTCTTTTTTGTTTCCAGGAGATGCATTTAGAAGATACTACCAGATTCTGTCCCAAAGAAGAAAGAGAAAGTGAACAAACATCTTTCAGCGATCAAAATCCCAGGCAAGACCAGAAAGGGGGCTTTCGCAGCTCCTTCCGCAAGCTCTTTAAAAAGAAGTGAGTAGCCCTTAGACAAGACAGCATTGTAACTCATTTCCCTTTGGGCTAAATCTTGAGGTTTTAACAATAATAAGTATCAAGTACCCTGGTCTCACACAACTGCTTCAAGTACAGTGCCTGCACCCAGTAGCCACAATTCTGGCGGGGTGAAGATGTTTCTCATTGTAATCTCCCAGAGTAGAAGCAAACTCAGCTGTCTGCCCTGCCTCTTCTGTCTTTTATCCCTTCTTCCTTGTTCCCAAAGTCATGGGTCCCGAGAGGAGTGGGCAGAGGTGGTTCCCTTGAGAAATGAGCTGGTGACAATCAAAGCCCCTTTAGACTGGGAGGAGTGGGATCCGCTATTGGGGTTGGGTGTCCTGGGTGCTCCATCACATCTCCCAATCTGTGGAAAGTTGTCTAAGGGATCTCAGTACATCTGCATTTGGGGGCCCGTTGTCATCCTGGGTGCTAATTCATGTTTATTGGGACTTCTGTTAGTGCTTTCCCTGAATGAGTAGATTTGGCTTGGCCCTAGTTAGAAATCACTTTAATGGAGTTTCTGTATTCCATAGGAGGCAAAAACAAGGCATTTTCCTCCTGTGGTCCTTCTGAGATTCGAAGTCGTTGTTGTATAAAACATCACCCACCAGGCATTTTGGTCAGCACTGTCTTACAGTCTAGGAGGCAGTGGCCACACCCCAGCATAAAATACAAGGAAGAGAGAGGTGAGCATTAGCATTTGACCGTAGAGGGATTTACCAGTCCAGCCACTGCCTGCCTGAGAGACTGCTGTTTCAATCTCCACTGGCTCAGCCTACCTCTCTCTCCCTTAGATTTTTCCTGCTGCTTAGTTACTCTTGGTGGAGGATGTTCTTGCAGTCAGTTTTAAATAACAAGTCTTCATATTTTAATAGATGGAAAAGTTAAACAGAGGCATTATTGCTGCCTTTGGAGAGTTGCCGATAAGTGAGGAAGCGCAGGGAAATCACCTTTTCCTTGAAGGTCAAGGTCACTGGCTGATTTAGATTATGGTCCTGATGGAGGAATTGGGGGCAGCCCTGGAGTGAGGACTTTGTTTTTGCTGGTTTGTCTCATTGTAATTATCCTCCTGTGGGGAGGGTGGTACTGAGATTAGTGGGCCTCTGACTGTTGGTCTCTGCCTGTTGTTACTGGAAATGGGGGAATAGGAAGGAAGAGCAACAGCTCTGCACTTAGCCATAGCCCTGCATTTTCTCTCAGTTTTGCTAAGGAACCCAGTGTATGCTTGCAAGCTGTTGCAGGATCCTCAACCCACCTTATTCAGGGTTTGAAGAATTGAGAATTGTATTCCTCTTTCTAGGATCATAGACTTACATCTTTCTTGACCCAGTGCCAACATCTGTCAAATTGACAGGGGTGGGAGAACCTGGAAACAGACACCTCTCCATCCCACCCTTGGGATTTAGACTCCTGAATCTTTCTTGAGACGGAGTCTGGCTCTGCTGCCTAGGCTGGAGTGCAGTGTCGCAATCTCAGCTCACTGCAGCCTCCACCTCCCGGGTTCAGGCTATTCTCCTGCCCCTGCCTCCCGAGTAGCTGGGAATACAGGTGCCCGCCACCACCCCCCGGCTATTTTTTTCTTTTTTTTTTTTTGTAGAGATGGGGTTTCACCATGTTGGCCAGGATGGTCTTGAACTCCTGACCTCAAGTGATCCACCTGCCTTGGCCTCCCAGAGTGTTGGGATTATAGGCATGAGCCACCATGGCCGGCCAGACTCCTGAATCTTTCTAAGGACTGCACAATCCTAAGGGCACAGCTTGAGCCTAGCTTTTTTTTTTTTTTTTTTTAATCACAGTATTCCCAAAACAGCCATTTTTTGCCCACTGTCATTTATAATGACTGGGTGCTATCTGTTGGAAAGCAACGAGCAATAGATTCACCAATGGTCCCTTTACAAATTCCTATTTATCAGAGAGATGTAAGAAAATGTTTTACCAGTGACATGAGGCAGAGGGAGTGGATTTGTCCTCTCTGGGTTCAGAGGGCAGAACTGGGAGCAGTGGCTAAGGGGAAGAATTTCCTAAAAATGCAGCTGCATGGAACTGGAGCTGGCTACGGCCTGAGGGAATGGATTCATGAGATGCTTCTGGTCAGGGATGCTATGAAAGTGGTCCCTGCATCGAGTGGGAGATTGTTGAAGAAATCACCAGAGCCCTTTCTAGTGTGGATATTTGCTTTATCTGTAGTTTGACTTTGTTGTAGCTTGATCTGAGTAATCACATCTTTTTATCACCTGAAACAAGAAATTAATGAAGCCTTCGGACCTATACTTTTAAAGTCCTAGCATGTAGAAGGCCAGGTTTTATCTTTCTGTAGCTCCCCACCGACCTTGGTATAATGTAGAGGACTTGCTATGGGCTCTCCAAGTTCATGTTGGTTAATTGCTGTCAGTCTTCTTGTGGCTGTTCGGGATTCTCCTTAGATAAAGAGCCAGTGGATTCCCTTAGTCCTCTTGCCCTTTCTCACAGATCAGTCCCTCCTGCATCAATCATGTTGCCGCCACCAATACTGGTGCTGTCCTTTGTATTTAAAATCCGAAGTGTTGTCTGAGTGGAAGTAAAGGTGGAGCCACACAGATGACTGTCAGTCTGGCAGGCTTTCCTGGCTTTTTAGATCTGGCCTAGGGCAGTCAGTACCATCAGGCGCTTAGGGTGCTGCAGTGGGCACGTTGGAGACTTTGCATGGGTTGAAGAGGCAGCTTAAGTAGCGTTTTCTGAGTGTTTTCATGTGAGGACCATGGAAAATTTGCTCCATTATAAGGTAGAGAGGAAGGTCAGGGAGGCCCCAGTGTAGCACAGGAAGGGCAGTGGCTTTTAACTCAGATGAGAACACACCATTCTTCTCATCAATTAAGCATTCAATCTTATGTGCATGCACTATGCAAGACACTTGTATAGGAATCATGAGCGACATAGTCGCAGCCATTACACAGGAACTTGCACTCTGAAGTCAGGCCTGTGGACAGTTATAGGAAGGAACCAGAAGAGACATTCAGCCCATTTTCCTCCTGCCTGTCAGGAGGTCAGGCTGGCAGCAAGCCCTGGAACTTTAAGAAGTGGCCAGTCCTGAGTACTGGAACCATTGTAGAGCCTGGTCTCACAGGTCCAAATGGGCCAGTGCCAGCAAAGCCACTTGTGTCATGTCTGGGGCTCGCTGCCTTCCTCCCCCACAGCCCTCTGGAGGCTCATTCCTGTCTACACTGACACACTTTTTGTTCCATAGGGGCTTGTTTGGCTGGTGGCCCCACACACCCAGAATGCTGCTTCGGGATGAAGCTAGGCATGGAGCCAGATGCAACAGAAAACCTGAGAAAGGGTTCTCTTCCCTCTGAGGCTGGGAGGGCCGAAGGCTCATACCCACAAGGATTCAAAAGGGAGAGTCAAGTTGACATCATTAAAAAAATCCTGAAAAATACCCACAATATTTGGGGAAAAGAATGACCTTCTGATTGTTTCCATCTCAGGCACATTTGTCCTGGGCAGATACAAGGTCACATATCCCTGAAAGGTACCCAGAATTGATCAGAATAAAGGCTACATATCTTAAAGTTTGGAAATGTTAAGTGATTTTAAACATTTTAAATGAGGATTCTTAGAGGGAACAGACTTTACTGTGGTAGGCTGATGTTAGCTAGACTGATACTTATTCCCCTGCCTTTGAACAGGATGGAAGGCAAACTGTCCCATTCTAGAAGGATCTATACAGAGGCTGTCAAAGACTTAAGCCTAGATTATTGTGAAGTCTAAGGCAAATGATACTTCATCTCAATATATACATCTTGCAACACTTACGTTAACGTGTATTCTTGATGGCAGATGTGACAGTGGGGAAGAGGATCACGTGAGATAGCTTAGGAGTAGGGAATGTAGATGGTACTCTCTTTTTAGCCTCAAATTTCAGGATAGTAGAAGATAAGGAATATGGCTTCCAAATGATTAATTCTACTTCCTCACTCATTCTCTTCCTCTTTAGCACTTTAAAATTTACATGCGTCAGAGTGTCTCCCTTCTTGTCATCATGCTCCATCAATCCCATCACTGTCTATTTTCTCAATCACACACAGAGAGAGTACTTCTGCAGGTCCCCATATGTAATCATTTTATCTCAGTGAATCCTCTTTTGGTGTCTTCCCAGCCGTTTTTGTATATGCCCAGCCTCAGCTGTTGAACAGACCATGTAATAGAAAGCAGGGCTGCTAAAGAATCCATTGATAACTTTATCTCACCTATTCTCTGTCTCCTTAAAGCTCATTTCAAGTCCCTCTCCCACTCTTACCCACTTTGGAGTTCTCTCTCCTTCTCCATTTCATTTCCTATATAACTTTAACATTAAAGGGGATAGTTGAAGGGGTAAACATTTTAGATTACTTAACCTAAATTACAAATGTTTCTCAATAAGCCATTTGAAATCAACCATTCAGTTAAGGGTCTTCAATATACTAGGTTCTGTCCAGCACAAAAGATGTAAGAGAAATAGTTCCTGCCCATTAGGAGCTTACAGATCAATTTAAGGGTAACCTAACTATTAATACAAGGTATAGTATGTAGCACATAGTAGGCACTCAACAAATATTTATTAAATGAATGCTCATTTGCTTTGGGCTCTCCAAACTCGTGTTGGTTAATTGCTGTCAGTCCTCTTGCAGCTGTTGGGGATTCTCCTTAGGTAAAGGGCCAGTGGATTCCTTTAGTCCTCCTGTCCTTTCTCATATATCAGTCCCTCCTCCGTCAATCAGATTGCCTCCACGATACCGATGCCGGTGCTGTCCTTTGTATTTACAATCTGAAGTGTTGTCTGAGTGGAAGTAAAGGTGGAGTCACACAGGGCTGTTGCTTTGATTACCAGGGCTGACTGACTGGCCGACAGGATGGGTGTTTCCTTGCCCCTTTATTTCTTGAGACAGATGCAAGTCTCCTAAAGCTTTCAAGGAGGATAGCTTTTCCAATGAGAGAACCAAGCCTTCTTAAGTCAGAGGTTTTTGCAGCACTGGATTCAACTACCCCCATCCCCAGCTCCAAACAAGCTTTCAAGGTTTATTAATAGCAAATCTAGACTTGGTATGACCTACTCAATGTGCTATTTTCTTTGTCACTTGAATGAAAGGAAAAGTTAGCAACAGGTCTGTTGTCTTTTCCTCTTTCCATCAAATACTTTGGATGGTTATGTGTCAGTATGTCCTGGCAGCCAATGTACCCTTCCCCAGCGAGTGTTTGCCTGTCCCTATAATGTCTGCTCAGATATGCCCTGCAATCAGCCACAGTGGCTCCAGGAGCTCAAAAGCCATTTCTGTTTTATAGAGAAAGGGAATAAAAGCAAATCTGCTGGCCTTTTCTCCTTGATCCTGCAGGTTATTTCCTAGTAATTTAGGTATGCACTACTTAAGAGCCTAACGGCCACACCTTTGGAAGAGTTCAGGTGGCCATATACATGTAAGCATTATAAAGAGGTCAGTTAAAATGATTTTTACAAGGATGAAAATGAGCTTTTAGTCATGGCTATAGTAGAATGCTGGATTTCGAAAAGGATGAGCAATTTAGCTGTTAGTTTAATTAATATCAAGAAATGCAGAGAAATTCAGACACTGGAGACATAGGGAAGGTACAATTTGTGAGAAGAGCAGTTAAAAAAATTTAAGCTGAGTTTGTGGACTTTGAAAACTAGACAGGGCGATTTTGGCATTTGTTTCAGAAATGGGAACGCAACTGGTGAAGATTTCTGTGGTCCTTGGGGCTGGTGGTGACATCAAAGCTTTCCTATTTTCAGGTAAACACTAAACAGTTGCATGTTGGAACCATCAAAGTGTGACATGTTGGGTTTTGGATAGACCAGATGTAGCTAAGAGGGGAAATATGAGGCAAAGATTTCAAGTTTTGACTAATGACTTTCTGATGAGTAACTGTCCTGTGGGGGAACAAGAAGAAATAGCAGCCCAATTCAAATCCTGCTCCCAACCTCCTGCCCCGGAAACATAGGCATTTCTAGCCTTCTGAATAGTGGAAGACATAGAGAAAGAATGAGATGGTAAAAAATATATCTTCCTAAATTTGGGGCACAACTGCACTAATCAGGGATGATTTGAATTGGAGGTATTGGGGATCTGTGAAAGATGAGAGAAGGCCTGGAGTTTTAGGGTGGGCCATGTGGAGGCTCTTTCAAGGGAGAACTCAGGGGCGTTCCTGAAAAGGAAGAGAACCTCATCCCACCCAGATATCTTGCTTGATGAGTACCCAGATGTACTGGAGTTGAGAGACAGAATAGTTTTTCCTCTCTGCACTGGGATATAGTGGAAAGGTGTTTCTTACCAACCAGAAGTAGAAAGCACGGTGGGCGGCTATGGCTTCATCTGTGATATTGAGTATCGGGGGCAAAGTGAAAATATCTAGTCAGTCATCAGGTTTTCAGATGTTAGGGTTTTTAGTCTTTGTGGATCCAACTTCTTTCCTTGAATAATGTAAAGAGATGTTTGAATTCTGCCCATTAATTCAGTAAATGATAGTCATGATTAACTTATCTAATAACAAGAGTGAGGACTCAACAGTAGCAAACCAATGATAGTGCAAGGACTCGCAGGCCATGGATCCTTCTTTGGTGGATAGTAGAAGCATACCTGACAGCCTCAGCATATGGAGAACTTGGTCAGTTGTATAGGAGCTTTGGACAAGCAACTTCATGTCTAACATCACTTTCATACACCCTGCATGAGGTTTTTTGATATTGGTTCTTAGTGTCTGGACTAGTTTTACCCATTCTAGGTCAGAGTTTAAGCTAGGCAAAGGGCCCCAGTCTAGCTTCTCAGAGGTTATTTCCAGAAAGCCTCCTCCCTCCAGGGACTTCTGACATGAGAAAACTGGAGAAGGTGCAGAGCTGGAATGGATTACCCAAGTGGCTTAACCAAGATAAAGGAAGAATGCACCCTCGACTGGGGACTCAAATGGACTGATTTGAGTTGTTGACTATTGATTGGCTTTGGTCTCTTTTGTGGTGGTTGAGATTATAGTATCTCTGCAATCTGATTACTGTATGAATTTCTGCATTCTACCAAATGTAGCATATATGTGTGGTTGGCTTCAATAAATCTTTCATTTAAAAATGAAAACAAACAAAAGCAAGAGTTTGTAATGTAATGCCAAATTCAGTGAAGGTCCTTGATAACCTTGGTTGAGAACCATGATTTCCATCCATTTTAATTTAAGGTCCTTGGTAATTTGTGGAGTTGTTACTTCATTGAATCAAAAACAGGATTTCTTGAATTTTCTGAGCTTTTGTTCCCCTATTATGATGTAATTACACAATATCTTACACTGACATATACAGTTATCACAATTGTCCCCATAAAGCATTAGAAAGATATTCTCTTTATGTTCAATGCAAATCTTAGATACACATGTCCTAAGTCATGAAATTCAGGGGAGTAAAAAGTATTCCAGTTCTAGGAAGCAACTGTTTTACAAATGCAAAACAATTGGGATAGATAAAATATTTGAAAACAATTAAAACCAAATCAACCTGTACTTTATCTGTGTGCTGAGATTTTAGGTCCAGTGGATCAGAATACAGGGAAAAAACTAATGAGAATCCCTCAATGGATCCTTCACCCACCAAACAAGATTTCTTCAGAAACCGACTTGCTCTTGCAAATGACCTTGACCAAGGAACAGCTGTGTAAAACATACTTAAAGTTGTATTGTCAAGTGGTAAGATGAGGATAAAAAGCTTGTATATATCTGTGTAGGAATATATATATATATATATATATACATATATCGATGTATAAATCCCTGAGGAAAACTAATATAAATACTTACATATGAAACTAAATCAACATACAAGACATTGAAGAGATGAAGATTAGTTTCTGGTTAAGATCTGGCTTTTTGAACCTCAACACTGGGGAAAAGGGAAATGAAGACTTTTCACATCATTACAGAAAAACACAATAAATTTGGAGGAAAATAAACGTTTGTAAGAATGAAAACTTCCACCTTGAAGTCATTCCCCGAGTATAATATTGAGCATGTTCATATTTAACATGGATGTGAATTTTATGCTTCCTAGGCATTTAACTTAACTCATCCAGTGTTCTTAGACTAATATACACTGTTAGGGGCCAGTTCTGTCTTGCTTCGTGTCTTCCAAAAACCCCAAGGCAATATCTAACATCCCTTAAGTCAAAGGATTAATTAACAGAACTGTATTTTATATGTTGCAAATCTTTGAGTTATGGAGAATTTGTGCCTAAACCATGATTCAGAAGGTTCAAAGCTTAAAAACACATTGATCTCCAAACTTGTTCTGTGGTTATGGAAATCAGTAAAGGGAACAAGGATTTCTGTAGAAACTGGGGAGAGAGGAAGGCAAAGAAACATTTTCCAATTGTGTGGGTTGAGCCGAGGATGGAAACAGTCCAGTCTGTGTTTATTGAGTACTCGGTATTCAAGATCCACTAGTGATCTTGAGTGTCACACACACTCATGACCAGATGGACTAGGCAAAAAGCAGTGATTTAGCCACATCCTCTTAAAAAGACTTTCTGCAGCCTGAGAAGAAGGTGGCAACAGCACCAAAACTTCAATGGCTCACACACAGCAGTTGCTACAAACAGCAGGTCAAAGTGAAAATTCAGGATTGCATTACTTGACTGTTTTCCTATTTGGTAAAGAAACCAAGCTCTTAACAGCTCAGATAGAGGAATCAAATTGCAACGAGGCCTGCCTGGCTATGGGGTGATCAAATGTGCTGTGTTTCCACATGGATATGTCTAAGATGGTCAGCATCCTTGATATGCCCCAAACATCAGATTTATAATAGAAAAAAAATTGGGTTTAAACAATTTGTCTTTATTCTCAGGCAGTTCCCTATAGTAAATTAGGGGTATTTGGTTTCTGTTCATTCACAGTCTTGGTACTCAAACTGGTGTCTTCAGAAGCTGTTCCTCTATTGAAGCGTTTGTTGATAAAATAGGCAAAGGTTCACTTCTAAGTGTTGCAAGTTTTCTTCTCCTTGTCTGATGACAAATTAGGAACTCACCTACTGCATTTTGAGCAGTAGTTGTCTGGAACACATAAAGGATCACTGCCAAGTTTTTTGAGTTGCCAGTATTTAAGTTTAAGCTAAGATTTTCATTTCCCTGAAGTTAATGAATGCATTTGAAATTAGATTTTTCTCTTATTATCAGGCTGGCAGTGCTTGAAAGCACAATGCCAAATCGACTGGACATGGAAAGTGAAATACTACAGAAGTCACAACCTATTAAATAAAATGTCAACACAATAAAATTCCTTTCATCAGTTTATCACTAAAATTGACCAGTTACTAGACAGGTTTAAAAACTATCACACACCTCACCAATTTTATTTTGGTAGCATCCTCTGAAAAATCTTGATAACTCCAAAATAATAGAGTTATATTTTATGAAACTAGCTTATGAAACTAGTAATAATTAACGCTGCTACTTACTCTCCAGGTGAGTCCCCATCACTTGATACCTGGAGTTTTCCGGTAGCTTTCTAACTGCCTCCAAGTACTCTTTGCTCCCATCTATCCTGCATGTCTCTAACACAGTATTCCCAAATATTGCTTTATGTGAAACTCTTCTGTTTTAACTTGTCTACAGTGAAATTCCAAACTTCTTGATTTGACATCCAAGGCTTGCTCTCTTCAGTAAGGCTCTTTCTTTCTTTCTGGCTACCATCTCATATTTTTCAGAGTCCTAGGTGAACTGACTTATCTTAAGTAAACTGGGTTTTTACCGTTTCCCAGTCAGCCATGCACCTTGCCCAGGCTCACTCTTGCTTCATGCCCTTTCTGTAGTTCCTTCGTCTCTGCCAATCTTAAGACCCAGTTTAAGTCTCTTCATCTTTTTGTGACTTCTTGTGGTGTAACTTGTTTATCTTTTTATGTGTTTGTCATATGTTCCCAGTAAGAATGCGAATCCCCTCAAGGGCAGGAACTATGCCATATATTTTTAAATTCCTTTCCACCTCTAGAAGACTACATAGTAGGTGCTCAATAAGTAGCCGATGCCAACATTAATGGTGGTGCTTTAATAAGTAGAGAGCTACAGAAAATAATTTTTACTCTTAATTTGACAGAGAATTCAGTTAACACTCTACCTCCCTGCCTTTTTTTTTTTAAGAAAAAATATCAGTCATGAAGGGAATATAGTTGCTTTCAGAAGCAGTTAAAGGCACCACTGCCACTTTCACAGCATCTAGCATTAGAAAACATCTCTCCAATTAAAAAAAGAAAGGTCATAGCTCACTGCAGCCTCAAACTCCTCAAGCAATCCTCCTGCCTCAGCCTCCTGAGTAGCTAGGACTATGGGTGTGCACCACCATACCTGGCTGATTTAAAAATTTTGTAGAGACAAGGTCTCACTATGTTGCCCAGGCTGGTCTCAAACTCCTGGGCTCTAGCCATCCTCCCTCTTCAGCCTCCCAAAGGGCTGGGGTTACGGGTGTGGGCCACCAGGCCTGTAATGTTATGTTGCATTACATTAAATAATGCATGGATGGAGCAGTGTGGAAAAGAACTTGACAATGACTACATCTGTGACCTCCAGCCCTGGAGAAGTGCACTTTACATAGGAGACCACAGATGTCTTTGAGAAGTATTTGGATTGATAATCAGAAAGAAGCACTCTACCAAAAGATGAAGTAGATATTTTGTACAGGCTAGGAGTCGTAATAGGCCTTTTCTATAGCCTTGTGAGATCAGTATGTATAGGCCCAAGCAAGGACTGTCCTTCTCTGACTACAGAATTGGAGCCTTTGAGAACCAAGGATTTGTGGACCAATACTCTAGGGTTCTCCCCAGTGGGCTATTTCATCCCATAAGAAATAGTTTATCTGGGACCTGAAACTAGAACATCAGGGAAACCCTTGAGCAGTGTTTTCTATAGCACCTCATGTCTCATTTCCTCACTGCCTTTAAGTCTAAACTAATACATCACCTCCATGAGGCCTCTTGTAGAAAATGCAGATTCCTGGGCACCACTGCAGTCCCACTGTATTAGAATATCTGGAGGTGGGGTCCCGGAATCTGCATTTTTAAACTTTTAGGTTCGGGGTACATGTGCAGGGTTGTTATATGTTAAATTGTATGTCATGGGGGTTTGGTTTACAGATTATTTTGTCACCTAGGTAATAAGCATAGGACCTGATAGGTAGTTTCCCAAAGGAATCTGCATTTTAATGCAGTCCTGCAAGTCATTTTCCCACTGAAATTTTAGAGATACCACCTATTAGACCAATAATGTAAGTTTTAGCACTCAGATTCTATTCATAGATTGGATTTTAAAACAGAATAAAGAACTGATTATCTTGAGATACAGAAAACAAATTGTTCGTTGAAACCCAGTATTTTGTATTCGTAATTATCTGTGACCTTTACTGTCACACACAGTAAGATTCTGATTTAAGAATATACATATGCACATGATCATCACTTTATAAATTGGTAAAACTGACTGTATATTCCAGATAACCAATTGCATGCACTTAGAAAAATGACAGATTTTTCTGCATCAAGTTGTATCATAAAATTAGGTCTAGTTTTCAGATTAAACTTTTTCTTGAAACATCACCATTGATAACTTTCCGCCTGAGCCTAGAAAAATAATGCTTTTGGTAAGGCTGGGATTCTCTTATCCTGAAGGTTCATTTGGAGGTGTGACAGCAGCATTCTCAGCATCTGAGCAGCCTGGATGCTGGTATTTATAGTCTATGGGCCAGTGAGTCTCAGCTGGTGGGGATGGGTTGGGAGGAAAGGAAGGGAGAGGTACAGTTTTTCAAATAGGGATATGGGTTAAAAGAAGGTTGAGAAAACTGATGGAGACCTATATATTTTAAGGGCAAAAAATAGAAATTGATGTGTAACATTACAGCTGAGTTTTAAATATAGAACATAAAGGGATGAATTTAGGCAATGCTAAAAGTATCTTTGTGGGAGATTGTCAGATGTTCAAAATAATCAAAATTTTTATTCCCAAACCGAGTAACTTTAAAATCTGTTGTTTTCTAAGAGCTTAGTATATACATAATCTTTAATAAGTCATCTAAACTTGTTCCTTATCTACAAAATAGAGATTTTTATTCCTTCTTGCCTCATTCCCTGAATTAGTAGCAGTAAATGCTCTTCTTATCAAGAAAACTGAATGTGTTGGATTTCCTCTCATGTATGTAAGCCTATCTGAAGATATTAATAGGATCTACTGTAAAGGACTGTTGGTAGATACCATCTGTGCTGCTTTCTCTTCTCATTATCACATTTTTCTTTTCAACTGGGACAAACCCTTCAGCATACAAACATGTTCTTATTTCTCTAAAGCAAAAGAAATCCTCTCTTGACGGTTCTAGCTATGCCCGTTTTCTGCTTCCCTTTCGTAAAACTTCAAAGAGGAAACTTCTCCAGTTCCTCTCTTGCCACTCTTTATCAAACTAGGGCCCAGGCTTTTGCCCACACCACTGAACTGCTTGTGTCAAGATCACCAATGACTTCCACATTGTCAAACAAAAGGTCCCTTCTCAGTCATCTTACTCTATCAAATAGCATTTGACAGGCTGAACACGTCCTCCCATCTTAACTAGGCCTCAAAGACACAACATACTCCTGGTTTTCGTTTTTCTTCACTGGGAGTCTCTTCTTGGTCTCCTTGCTGATTCCCTATCTATCTCCACTCCCCACCATTTTTTCTTCTTTTTTCTTTAAAAAATTTTTTTTTTTATTTTAGAGATAGGATCTCTGTGTTGCCCAGGCTGGAGTGCAGTGGCTACTCACAGGCACGATCATAGCTCACTGTAACCTTAAACTCCTGGGCTCAAGTGATCCTTTCGCCCCAGCCTCCAGAGTAGCTGGTGCTACCAGGCCTGGCTTGTCCCCCCTCTTTTAACATTAGAACCCCCAGGGCTCTCCTTTGCTTAGAGCTCTTCTTTTTCTAGTCTATACGCAGTTCCTTTGTGATTTTATCCAGTCTGCTAGCTTTAATATCTTTATGAAAGTGACTCCCAATTTACTATCTTTAGCCTATTCTCCCAAACTCCAGACTAACATCTTCAACTGCCTCCTTGACATCTCTTAAGATGTCTAATATATTTATTGAACTTAGTGTGTCCAAGCCTGCTTCAACCGTATGTCCCCCACCTCAGTTAATGGTAAATTTATCCTTCCAGTTGCTCTGGCAAAAACCTTGAAGTCATCTTTAACAATTCTGTTTTTCTTACACCTCACAGTCTATCAGCATATTGGCTGTCTTTCAAACGTATCTAGGCCCTGACCTCTTCTTAGCACCTCCACTGCTATCACCCTGGTCCAAGCCATTTTCTATTGGGTGAGCCTCCCTATTCCCACTATTTTCTTCTCAACAGGGCAGCCAGAGTGCTCCTGTTAAAATGTAAATCAGATCTTGTCACTGGTTACTCTGCCACTAAGAAGTCAAAGTCATCACAAGGGCTTTTGAAGCCTTAAGTGAGCTCTGTCAAACCTCTGGTGGCATCTCCTTCTATTCTGCCCACATTTATTCTTCTCCAGATACAAGCAGCGTCACTCTTCCTCACATATACCAAGTACGCTCCTGCCTCTGGGCTTTTCACTGGCTGTTCCCTGTGACTTGACATAGTCTTCTCCCAGATTTATGCATGTCCTGTTCCCTCACCTCTTCCAAGTCTATTAATGTCATCTCTATGAGGCAGGCTTCTGACCATCCTATTTAAATTTCGCCTCCCCTGGACTCCACATTCCCAGTCACCATATCCTTTTTTGTTCATAAGTGAAAACATTCGAATGTATAATATACTTATTTTATTATGCTTACTACTTTTTATTGTCTGCATCTCCTCACTAGATTATAAACCCCATGATGACATGTACTTTTGCCTGTTTTGTTTATTGCCATATTCCTAATATCAGAATTGTACTTGGAATAAATATTTGTTGAATGCTGAATAGTCAGATGGGCCCTTATCAAATGCTTATAACCTACGGTCACTCAGAACTAATTTAAGTGATGATAAACAGCAAAGGAAGTCATATAGTAAAGAGTCAAATTATGAGGGCTTCAGGATAAGCAACCAACCTCTTAAAAGATACCTAAAAGCCAGTAAGCTTTGACAATGCATCCTTCATAACTTTAGTTAGCATTTACTAAGCACCTACTCTGTGAAAGACATGTGCTTTACACGTATTACCTTTAAACCTCATAATAGACTCAAACAATAGATCTGTTAACCTCCTTGTATTGATGAGAAACAGATTAAATAACTTCTGCAAATTCAGTCATGTAATAAGTAGTGGAACCAGAAGGTGAACACAGACATAATTCCAAAGCACCTGCTTGTTTCTATCACATTGATTCTTCCTTTTCTTGATGAGTTACTGAGGTAGAGAAATTAGCTTTTACATGGCTATAGTTTTTCTTGCCTCCAGTAAGAATCAAGAGTCCCAAAATGTTAGAATGGCCATAAACTGCTTTTTTGGAATTGTACTCTATATTGAAGCCATCCGTCCCTCTGGACACCATGTGCACCTATCAGCAAGAAGGCAGGCTTAACTATGGACTGTATCAAACAGACTGATCTGCGATGACCTAAGAGGATTAAAATAAGTGAAAAAGCAAATCACCAGGTTATAGCTCAAAAGAAGTGACATTTCAAGAGAAAAATTCAGAATCAAGTTTAATAAAAACATTATTTTCCTATAGCTATTAAATTGATTACCTAGAATATACTCGATAATTCATGCTTGGACTGCCACATGGCTAAGTCATCTCACTTCTCCAGGCCTCATCTACCTTAATTTTTACATCAGGGGATTGGCTCTCTAAGGATTCATCAATTTTTACATCCTATAGTTCACATTGAATGACAGTACATTTGCATCATTCTTTAGTTACAACCTTAAACTCATATTTTCATGCAGTGCCTAGAAAGAATTGGTAAAGGTCAGGCTACCTCATTCCAGCAGATCTCAGCAAAAGCTGCCTGTCAGGGCACGTGATATCTCAGAATTTCTTTTATGGAATACAAATGCCTTAGCACTCTGAAACTTCATCCAGGTGACACCCAAGGTCATTTTAAATTACTAATTTTCATCCCAAAGGCCTCCCACTCACTACAATCAGCAGATTTGACACAGAGGGAAATATGGAACTTCTTTTAACCTTTTATAACTAGATACAGGAAAAAGTGCCTCCAAAGAAAGACCACAATAAAATGCAAAATATTTCTATATGGCATATATGAGCTAAATGAGAATCACTAATGATTTCAAAAATACTGCCCTCTAAAATAAATGCATGCAAAAATAATACACTTGTGGGCTATGTAAGGCATTTTCTTTATTATTTTCAGTTTATCTTAGTAATGCCAGAAAAATAACAGCCGTTATTTTCACTTTAAATGCAAACCAAATACTGCTGCACACAGAGTACAAAGATTACCTATGAACATGGTTAGGTACAAAGGCCATATTAGATGTATAGACCACACTTTGTTCTTACATCAAAGTAAGACCGACAGAGCAATTTTTTTGACAATTATTTTAGCAGATAACCGTGCTACTAAACAAAGGCAAATACACATATATACACAAATACGTCTCAACTAAAATTATACATGTCACTTTGACAACCAAATTCTCTGGTGGTTTCACCAGATATTTGCACCCCAAAGTTCCCTGCCCAAATCCCACCCCCAAATGCTGACTTGATCTGAAGAAAAAAATTAGAGATGTTCTTAATTAAAGGCACATTTGGCAGCTACTGAAAGTGGCATGCATCTGGCACAGGTGCGCTCTTCCTAAGCCACACCACATGTACCTTCCATCTGTTATGCATCTTGTTTCTTTGAGTGGTAGTCCAATGTGACCCACCGTTAGCTAACTTGCTTTATAATTCTGCAGCAATTGGCTACTTAATGCACTATTTTCATTAAAGGCAAAAGGGAAATTTGCTCACAGTCGACAGAAAATGCACTTTACGGTGTCAAAAATGGAAAATAAGGCATGGAATTTACTAAACAAGTTACAAGTGCTTTTGTTGTTTAGATTTATAATATAGACTTCATGCTTAAGTAGAGCTCAGAATATTTCATTGGCTCATGTGTAAGGGATTATGAAATAGTTTTAACAGTAATGAGATGTTTCAAAGAAGAAAAATATTGAATAAAGTCATCATGTTCCCTTATAAATAACTTTACTGCATAATTCTTTCAGCCAAACCAATATTAACCTTGTGATGTTTATTTACTGGTAAAGATTAATGTGCAATACAACAGGACCTATACTTGTGTAGTCACACAATATATGTTAAAAGAATAAGTAAACCTGTTCACAGCAGCAGAATACCAAGAAATAAATGGTTAAACTGTTTCTTTCTAAATCTGAAGGAACAAAAAGGTTTTCCTCAATATGTACAACATAATTGGGACACTCCTCCTATTTTGCTGAGCCACTTAAAAATCTGAATTTAAGCTGTCATTAGAAGACAATGAAATACAAGATTAAAGTAAGCTAAACTTGAGAATTAAGATCATGACCATAAATACCAACTAATTTTGGTTTACATAAGGTAATTTTGATTTATGGAGGGAAAAAAACCTTTAAGAATTTAGAATCATAATATAGCCTCCAGCTGACATAGTAATTGTTCTCTGGGCTGTTGTTGACTGTAGTGTTAGTGTGGCATGCTCTTTGTCAAATTCAGATCCATTAAAGCATCCTTGAGTTGTTAGAGAATAGTAACCTACTAAACATAATTTGATGCCCAACAACCTTTAATTAAGCAAACTCTCAATGTATGCTTCCTGATAATGTGTAGTCTTAAAATACATCAGCCTTGAAATATTTTCATTTCTAAGAGAAATGTTCCACATTTTGGAATGTGGTTAACAAAAAGTCATGCTGCATTTACCCCTTGTAATGTCCAGGATTCAAAAGCAGAATTTTGTAATGATGCATTTATCTCCTCTGCCATTTCTGGTCCCTGATTAAATATATTTTCATTACTACAAGGATAAATTTGTCAACTAGTTAATGTTTCATATTGAGAGGAAGGCAAGGATACCATTTTCTCACCTCCACCTAAGGGCATCCAATTGGAATTTTTATAATCAGTTACCACTGCAGAAAATATTTTTACCCAAATGTCACGGTTCAGAATAAAATATCCTCCATCCACAATACATATAAAACTGTTGCACAGTGAAGTGGTCTCCTAGAACCATGGGGTAGAGGAATAGTTCCCTTTGGGAGAAATAAGATTAGAACTTCAAATTTGAATTTTTCCTTTTTATAGACTAGATAGGTTGAAAAGGGGTTATCACCTTATTGAAGGCTAACACATTAGCCGAAGACATACTGAATGGGATCCAATGTGACTTTTACCAGGTTCTCATTTGGAATGGGCCTGGGGCAATTAAAAAGAGAAGTAATCCATGAGACATAAAAAGAGAAATCCTAGGGACAATGAGGCTGGCCCAGTAAAAAGTCCTGGGAGATTCTGGACTGTGTATCATGATTAGTTGTAGTGGCACTAGTAAGTTGGCTTACATAAATACTGTTGAGTGGATGGTCTTAGGGACAGTTTGCATCCAAGAGGAGATTTGAAATTAAATTTTTAGGACACTTTTCAAAGAAGAAATATTTTATAAAGAGAAAAATGGCTACCATCATAGGAATGGTACAGATATTGAACAAAAAGGATTCAACTCTAACAAATAAATAAGAAAATAGGATAGACTGCTTAATGACGGTGCAGTTAACATACCTTCTGGTCTTAAAGGACTACATACTGTACTATCGTGATGTACATTTTACGCTCTAATAAATATCATAGGAAATTATTAAAGTACTAGGTTCCCACCATGTTGCAGCACTTCTACAAATGTCTCTTAATAGCGTGGTTAACAGAATTGCTGAAATGTTGCTTCATTATTCAGAGGATACATGCAGATGCTGATGAACCAGATAACTCTCTAAGGATGGAATACTGCACATTTCACAGACATTATAGTGGAGATTAATAAAATGTTTTTCTCTTCAACAAGGTGCATGCATTTCAGTCACAGTATTTGTTAGACTCAGAAGAACAGTACATACGCTTTATGAATAATCCATATTATGATAGTAATGATGAAGGTAGATGTTCTATTATGAATAGTTTTGATAAAGCAGAAAACCTCAAGCAAGGTAGAATGTTCAATATAAACCTTAACAAACTGTATACATGTTGCTTAGGAACTTAAAACTTACAAAGTTCTGCTTAAAAGATACCCATCCTATTCTAACCAAGTATCTTCCTATATGCCAAGCTATGACTTTAGATCATTCTTTAAGATTAATACATATATCCAGAACTAGAAACCAAGGCGTACCACAAAACGTGCTTTTATGTTTAGTGTTTTGTGTGTTTTCAACTAAAAGAAATAAGAATCAACCATTTTCTTCATATAATAATTTAATATATGCCAGCCAAACAAAGTATTTGTATCTTTATTCAATTAAATTAAAACAGACCTGCCAGGTATATTATATAACATTCACTATATACATATGATTTAGGCAATGCAAGATAATTCTAGATATGCTGATTACTCAACTATGAGTAAAACGTGAGCGGTGTCAGTGATGCCCAGCAAGTGCTCCTTTTCACATTGGGTGTCTGCATTTCCATGGTATGGTTAGAGGGATAGCTACGAGCCATGACATGGACTACCAGTAAACTTTTGTGGGAGAAGGAGGGAAAATGACAATCTAGCATAGATTAACAGTCTCCTAAATGCAAATAGAATACTTGACAGTTATGTTTTTTTAAAAAGTTCTTCTGTCATGTTAATGACACAAAACTTCTTTTTTGAAGGCAACACCACCACATTTTGTTTGGGTGTGTGGGGACAGGTGGGGAATGCTCTTAAAATTGGTATAATTATTCCTAAAAATACAACAACAACAAAAAAGTACCTCTTTGGTGAAGCCTCGGTACCCATTCAGTTCACCGTAATAATCTGTAAACAGGACTGTAGTACAGTGCCGGGCCTTGATTTCAACAAGGTCAGGTACCACAGCCTTTCCTCACAGTCCTTTGAGTGATTTTTAAGAAAATATTCTGAAGTAGAAGAGTAAAGCAAAGGAAAACAAAGGAAGATATTAAGATCCCTGTTTACTTTTTTTTTTTAAAAGTGCATAATTTGAATTACAAAACTGTCATCATGTGGGCCTGCTGGACACTAGACTGTGTTTTCCATCCCTTTAATGATCACTTCACAAAAGATCACTTCACAAACACTTCCCAAAAAGAGGACTCCTGCCTATTGGCCAGAAAAAGTCCCTTTATGATTTTCAGGTGCAATCAGTTGTCCAATTCCTCTAGGTCAGTCTTTCCATATTCTAAACTGGAATCCCATTTCCATTTTATAATTACATCTAGGTTAAAATTCATTGTCTTATACTGCATCTTGAAGAAGAGTCGTTAGTGTTTGGAGTTCTCATTTTAACTCCTCAGTGCTGGCACGTTCAGTGCATCCATTGCCAGCAATGGATTTGGGGCCAGGAAAATATACATCCCAGTACAGAGGAACTCAAGAAGAATGGGCATTCTCCAACAGTGGTGGTCCATCTCTGTGCATGGATGGGTGTGTGTGCTCCCTTTTGTAAGTTTTTGGAGGGAGTTTAGGGATATGTTGAGAAGTGCTTTGTCGTGGAGGAACAGGCGGCCCAGCAATGGAATGAAGGTCCACTTCTTGTGTCAATGGTGGTGATGGCAGATGCCTTCTTGTGCCGTGAGGAGAAGGTGTTTGAGGAGGAGGTGGTGTAAAGGGGGATGGGCTGTTTGGGAAGAAGGCATTGCCATGGTCACTTTTTTTGCCCAAAGGGGGAGGTTGGAGATGTAGTGGTGAGCTTGAGAAAACATCAGGTGTCCTCACAGGTTCTCGTGGTGGTAATAAGGGAGGGCTTTCAGGAGGGTCTGAGATAGAGGTCCGGTCTGATATTGAATATCGTGGTGAATAGGCTTTTGATGTGGGTTGCCTAGGAGGAATGGCTGGGGGGCTGTCCAAATGCTTAGACATAATCTAACAAATGAAAAGAATAAAATACACATTTATTAATAAATTTATGAAGTATCATAAGAATTAAGTTGGGGTTTTCAAACATGCTATTGGCAGGATGCTAAGTGTGGAACAGGGAGTTTTGCCGTATGTTTTCTTTGTAATTAAAAAAAATTTTTTTTGAGACAAGGCCTTGCACTATTGCCCAGACTGGAGTGCAGTGGTGCAATCATGGCTCACTGTAGCCTCAACTTCCTGGGCTCAAGTGATCCCCCAACCTCAGCATCCCAAGCAGCAAGGGCCACTGGCAGGTATCACCATGGCTGGCTAATTTTTTCATTTTTTGTAGTCAAGGTCTAGCTCTGTTGCCAAGGCTGGCATGTGTTTTAAATGGGAGGTTCTGCCAATTCATAGAAAAAAAGTTTGCCAAAGTTTTTACTTAAATTTTTTTCCTCAAATTTTGTTGTTTGCTACTGCTTACTGACTTAGCTTATCAATCAATCAAAGATCATTTCTAATTTAGCATAAATTGCCTATTTTATTATTTTATTTTATTTTATTTTATTTTATTTATTTATTTTTTTGAGACGGAGTCTTGCTCTGTCGCCCAGGCTGGAGTGCAGTGGCCGGATCTCAGCTCACTGCA
>NW_016821592.1:100188-112748 GCF_001698545.2 Rhinopithecus bieti | reverse complement strand
CTAATTTCACTATTAATTATTTTGAGAAAAAAATCTAAAATCAAAAGCGAAAGCCCCAAGAGCACTGAAGTAGGAAAATTGAGACAAAAGGCTAGATGATTTATAGTGATTCTAAATCAATATAGTTGTTTCTGTTACACTGTCTCATATTAACAACATATGGAACAGATAACGTTATAACATCCAAGAGACTAAAATAATACTAGACTGTGCTGATTTTTTAAAAATTCAGATTTCTTTTTTCTTTTTTTGCACAATAGGCAATCCCTCACATAATTTGGAACATTAAGTTTATTCAAGTATATTTGGTCAGAAGGAGGATAATCTCACATTCCAGATTTAGCTGGCATGACTTCTGTTAACTTGTTTATATAGATACAGTAGTCTTATTTTCTAGGCAGCCCTAATTTCAAATAATCTGTTCCATTATTTAATTTCCATATATACTGATATTTATTTGGAACCTGTGATTCCTAAGTGTAGCAATCCAGCTAATTCTAATACTACCTTTCAGAAGATTAAAATTAATTTTTATACTCTGAAATTACATGAAGCTGTTGCTCTGCCAATGATTTTCTTCCCTGTTAGCCACCTATAATTGAAGACTGGTTGTAAAAGGGAGCCAGAGATCTGATGTAATAGAGATTAAATGAGTATCTAGCTCTAGCGTTTACCCACTTATGTCCCACTTTTCTTGGAAAAGAAATCTCCTGGAGATATGCCTCAAGAACATGATAGTACACTTAATACAATACAGGAATAGGAGTAAAATCAAAACACAAAGCTCATGATTGTTAAAACTGTAGTCTTTCTGAAAGAATAATTATACATATGCATGCACACTTGTGTACACAGATGTAAACTTGGCTTTGAGTATATATATATATAGCACAGGCTTAGACTTATGCATTTGGTAAATTTAGGGCACTAGTTGTTTGGTCTTATTGCCTGGAAAATACTATAAAAATTCTTTTAGAATTTTACATGCTCTAATCAAGAAATATATGCTAGAAATTCTTGTCAGTTAGATACTGAGCAAATTTACTGATAATGACTTAGGAGTGAAATCTAATTAATTTAAAAAACACTGTTAATTTATTAAGCATAATCCCAGATGACAAATGGTCCTCAGTCTTAGCTGTACGTTAGAATCCTATGAGAAGTTTTTAAAATATACTGATACCAAGTACCAATGCCAGTCTAGTGTGGGCTGGGCCTACATTTTTTTTTTTTTTTGAGACAGAGTCTCGCTCTGTCACCCAGGCTGGAGTGCAGTGGCCAGATCTCAGCTCACTGCAAGCTCTGCCTCCTGGGTTTACGCCATTCTCCTGCCTCAGCCTCCCGAGTAGCTGGGACTACAGGCGCCCGCCATCACACACCCGGCTAGTTTTTTGTATTTTTTAGTAGAGACGGGGTTTCACCGTGTTAGCCAGGATGGTCTCCATCCCCTGACCTCGTGATCCGCCTGTTTCGGCCTCCCAAAGTGCTGGGATTACAGGCTTGAGCCACTGTGCCCGACCCATATTTTTTTTAAGCTCCTCAACAGATTATATATATTATACAGTCAGGGTTGAAACCACTCTTAAAGATACTCCCCAGTTTATAAAGGAGTCATTCTTGATAGAAACAAGCATTTTCCTATAGAAAAAAAAAAAGATATGATAGACAACTTCTTAAACTCACAAAAGCCTGGTAAATGCAAATATATTTGGGATTAGAAACTCATCACCTTACACCAATCTTCCAGGAGGAAAAGCCTTGTGTATCAGCTTGACATACTTGTAATACATTCTTTTTGTTGTTAAAGGGTCCCCTAAGGGGTAGAGATAGAGAAGTCAGACTTCTGACTCCCTTTTATGACCAGGCAATCTTCAAACAGGAAGGTAACAAGAGCATTTCATCATTTTCTCCTCTCTATTACAGCAGCAGAAACAAGTAGTAAGCCAGTGGTCTTTTCTCTTTTCCCACCAACTGTCATCATTACCTCAAAGGTGGACCTGGCCAGGGCAAGGTGTGGAACAGGGCTTTGAATATATATGTGGCAGCACTAAGTATGAGGACACTTCTCTGCCCTGTCTTTACCACAACGCTTTCCATGAGCACTCTTGCCCATTCTGAGGTCATCTTTCTATAAGCCTCTCCAGTATTTATGTCTTCACCACTTTTTTAGCATTTAACTGTGAATCTCTTTGTACTATGATTATTTTTAATCTCTCAGTAAGACTGCAAGCTTTCCCAATGAAGACGTGTAAGTGTCTAGCAAGGAGTAAGATATGCAGCAGATACTGGCTGAAAGAATAATTATAGGTTTAAAAGTAGATTATTTTGGGAAAAAACCATAAGAGTAAAAAAAGAATAGTATTATAACTGATAAAACAAAATTCTAGTCAAACTTTGCCATTTGAATAACTTAAACAATGGAACTTTGTACTGCTTTGTATTGAGTAGAATATGTTGGGATGACATATGACTGCAGTCAAGGCAGTTCTTTTCTGCCAGGCCCTGAGGGAAACAAGGAAGTAGGTATTCGCTCTGGTGGCAAACCAGTGGGTAGCAAGTTGGAGGCTCTGGGTGATCCTCTGGCACTCGCAGATCTATTAGGCCAAAGTGAAGACAAAAGCACGTGGAGGAGACTTTTAATACACAAAGGCAGCTGACAGGTTTTAAGTAAGGGATGAGCAGAACACATGGGTGGCTTTATATTATGCTTGTTATTTGATTTCAAAATCAGTTATTTTCAGTTTTTAACCAAAAACAAAGGGAGTAGTAATAGGGTTTTTCTTTATCATAAACAGAGAGAAATTGAGAAAACCCTCAAGTCTAAGATTACAAAGCCTAATTCCTGAAACAATGTTTTCTCCAGCTGTCCAGCTGTTAAAATTAATACTGTTAACTTAATACTATTATAACTATAACAAAACAGGATCCAGAGCACTGCATTCTAGAATGATTTCTTCTTCGCTGTTTAGCTAGTCATTTAATGATTCAGCACTAGTAGAGAATTTTAATATGCTCATTTACTGTTTTTCCACCACTTTCATTTTTAGCTACTTAAACAAAGAGAAGTAGAATTTGCAATTGACGGCTTTTATGTGGCTTCAATAATTCACTTATTTGAGAATCCTTAATGATACAGACCTATAGCTGTCTGCTCTAGGGAAAAAATCCTGCAGTTAAATGGGTCAGAATAAATAATGATTTTAAGTCAGATATACTGAAAACGTGCTGGTTTCATTTCATTACTTAATTTAGGGGGTTGGCAAGTTGGGGAGAATAAATGGGAATCTTTTTATACTTGGTGTCTATTTGAACTTATCAAATATATCTGACGGCTTACTATGTGTGTCACATGACTCCATGGCAGGGCACAGTGGCTCGTCTATAATCCCAGCACTTTGGAAGGTTGAGAGAGGAGGTTTATTTGAGGCCAGAAGTTTGAGATCAGCCTTGGCAACACAGCGAGACCCTATCTCTACCAAAAATTTTATAAAATTAAAAAAAAAAATTACTCCATGACTTTCAGTCACCAAATAATGCCAAGTCATAGTATTCTCAAGACAAATACACTTTATTTATTTTGAGACGGTCTCATTCTGTTGCCCAGGCTGGAGTGCAGTGGCATGATCACAGCTCACTGCAGCCTCAAACTCTTGGGCTCAAGCGATCCTCCCACTTCAGCCTCCCAAGTAGCAGGGACTACAGGTGTACACCACCACTCTCAGCTAATTTTTTTATTTTTTAGGAGAGATGGGGTCTCGCTGTGTTGCCCAGGCTGATGTCAAAGTCCTGGCCTCAAGTGATTTTCCCACCTTGGCCTTCCAAAGTGTTGAGATTACAGGTGTGAGCCACCATGCCCAGCCCAAATATACTTTAGATGGCCCAAAGACAACAAAGACTACTGGGTAACTACAAATGTATGTATACTACAGGAATAAACAAATAGGATTCTGGAACACATTTCGAAATAATACACTACCAAAGAATTATTTTAAGTATATTTTTAGTTACATTTCTTCCAACTGAGAGAATCTTAAAAATCGAATTTGACCCCAGAAGGCACAGAAAAGTATTTTATCTTAAATCAGAAAGCTAATTAGCAGAGTGGGATGACAAACCAGAAATTCTAACTTCGGGGTTAGTGCTTCTCAACCTCCTCCCCCATAATAATGTCATGCTGCCTCTAGTATTAGATTCTAGTATGTCAAATATTAGGGGGAACTTGATTAGCACATCGAGCTGAGACAGCCAACGGCAAGAGCATGTGGAAATGGTCATGGTGATCTAGATTGAAAAGGTAGCCTTTCAAAAGGTGACCTGTATAGTCTGGCAACCACTAGCCACACGTGATTACTGAGCATCTGATTGTGGCTTGTCTGAACTGAGATGTGCTGTAAGTGTAAAATGCACACTGGATTTTAAAGATTTGGAACAAAAAAAGGGAATGTAAAATATCTCAATCATAAATTTTTATATTGATTTCATGTTGACATGACAATATTTCTGATATGCTGGGTTAAATAAAATGTATTAAACTTATTTTTGCTTTTTCTAATGTGGCTACTAGACATCTGAAGTTATACAAGTGGCTCACATGTTTCTACAGAACAGTGCTGGTTTAAAAATAAGAGGTGGATAAGCAGTAATGTGCAGTCTGTGAGATTTGTTTTGCTGCACTGAAAAGCATAGACAGTGTATTAGCAACCAATATATACCATTAGGGGACCACTGGGTAGACAAAAAGGGCTTAAATCTGATACATTACAAAATTAAAAGCTACTAAAGAATTTGGTGGGGAGTAGGTGGTGTACCCTGGCTAGTATTCAAATACATGTTAAGTATCCTTTATCTGAAATGCTTGGGACCAAAAGTGTTTTGGATTTCAGAATATTACATCATACTTACTGGTTTAGCATCCCTAATCGAAAAATCTGAAATCTTCTAATGAGCATTTCCTTTGAGCGTCATTTTGACACTCAAAAAGTTTTGGGTTTTAGAACATTTTGGATTTTGGATTAGAGACATTCATCCTGTATAATAATTTTGGAGCCAGGCAGCATTTGAAACATGGGACTAAAATTACTTGCAGATTTTAAGAGTGATCTTAGTTTCTTTTGGATAAGAGGAATGCATTTGCAAAGCTCAAATGAAATTTAAGCTGCCAATTTTACCACTAGGCCTTTCATTAAAGTATAATACATTTAAAGAGGGCTGTTCCAGCAGATTTTTAAGAAATTTCAAGTTGGTGGAGTTTAGAATTTGTCTTGTATTTTTATAATATTATCTTTTGAAATGGCATTTGACTCATCTACAAGTTCACACATACACAAAAATAACAGAAATTCTTTTTTACCTCTAGCATGTATAATACTAACAAATACCTTAATGCACTTAGAATTTTTGCACCTACTTGAGTGAAAAGGGCTCGAATGATCGGAATCAAATACACTGCAAACATCTGTGGTACTGGAAGCACCAGAAGCAGGCGGAGGTGTTAACGGTGTTCTTGGAGAATTTGGTGCAGATGCTGTACTTTCTGTTTCACTTTCAGGGATCCTACTATAACTAATTTTCCTTGGCTCCTGCTGCAGAGGTGTGGGATGCCTCATGGTACCTGGTCTTGGGTTTGATGGACGAACACCAGGAGATTTTAGGGGATAGCTATATTTTTTTGGCTGTAGACATATCAAAAGAAACACAATACTTTAAATACTATAGTAGAAAGGAAGGTTTTTCTATATGTGCCTGGTAAAATTCAGCTAATATATAGGAAAATCATAATTCACTAATAAGGACATAATTATTCAAATAAAAGTAGAAAATTTAAAGCGTTAACATTCTATTTTGCTAAAGCCCTGGGTATCTAAATTGTTAAAGAATGCATTTCTTTAAATAACTAGGTTTTAGTCCTATAAATACTAGAGTATTTATTTTAATATATTTGGGTGGAAGTTTTTCTAAAATGTATTGTGTATTTCCCTGGTTTTTAAAACAGACTATTTTGAGCAAATTTAACTTTGCTGAAAAGCCAGGATCATCACTGTGAATTATAATACCTTCCTATTCTGTAATACAGTGATCCCATCAGGACCATTTGAGATATTTACAAATGCATTAAATTGCCCAATTTTCATTTGTGTATATGTATGTATGTTCTATTGCATTTTCCTTGCAATAAAACTCATTTCTCAGTGCTATATCAGAGTGCTTCGTTGGAGCAGATTATATACCTATTTCTCATTTTCTATTTTTAATCCAGCTTATTAAAAACTGAACAAGGGCTTGAGAAATGTTGCTGTCAGGCAATTGCATACACTTTAATTAAAAGACATTATGTGATTTATCTTGGTCACTTAGAAGCCATCTATGTTTAATTCAGGATTCTTGACTCTTTTTTTTTTGAGACGAGTCTTGCTCTGTCTCCCAGGCTGGAGCTGGACAGCCGTGGCATGATCTTGGCTTACTGCAACCTCCGCCTCCCAGGTTCAAGTGATTCTTCTGCCTCAGCCTCCCAAGTGGCTGGGACTGTAGGCACTCGCCACCATGCTCGGCTAAGTTTTGTACTTCATTAGAGACAGGGTTTTCACCATGTTGGCCAGGTTGGTCTCAAACTCCTGACCTCAGGTGATCCACCCACCGCGGCTTCCCAAAGTGTTGGGATTACAGGCACGAGCCACCGCACCTGGCAGACTTTTGACTTTTTTATGAACAAGAGAGTACACAGTCAAATCAGTGAGTTTGTGATTCTGTACATAAATTTGGCTGGGCATTGACAAGTAACGAAAAACAATGGAAACTTTATTTTCCCAAGAAAGTATTGTTAGCAAAACTTGATATTTTATAGCTAATGATTCATGGTTGAAAGCTGTAATAAGTCATTACTTTTAAAATGTCATAAGTAGATATATTTGTTACAAGTGAATTCGTATCAATTCATTAAATTTCCTGTCTTTAAAATCTTAAATAACATTTTTTGGGGTAAAAAAATTAAAAACTTACATAATATTTGCTCAATTTCATCATCTTTGATACCAGGATTTACTCAAATTAATATTAACATTCATTTATTTGGAAACAAGTGGGATGCTCCTGGACATAATTATTAAGTACTTTTTCATTACTTTTAACTATCACATGTATACTTCATCCCTGAATACCTTTATGGAAAACTAATCTATATAACACATATGGTAGTAATGATATCACCAGATGTAGATGACAACTGAAAAAAGTATTTAACTGTAAAATAAATATGAATATACAAATGCTTACAAATCTTGGGAGAGGCTTAGGGTTTCGTGGTTCTATTTCTAGGGATTTGTTGAAAAGATAATCTGTAAATTCTTTTTCCATGCTGTTTCCCATCGGATTCAAGTTTTCAAAGAATCTCTAAAATAAATGCAAAGAAAAAAAATTAATATTAAAAATTATAAATTCAGTTTGAAATTCATGGAAAGTTAAGAAAACATTTAATACAAGTAAATTTGAATTATTTCTTTTAAGGTTTATTTTACTTTTTCTCCCCTATAAAATAAACCTGCCTTTTATCAGGTAGTTTATAAACTTAATCAGAAGTATGAATCTTTAAATAATTCAACTTACTTTGATATCTGATTCTACTCGTAAACAGTAAGGCTGATTTTGGTACTGCTGGATCTCTCCTGTTATTTCTGCTACTTTTCTCCTTTTGCTAAAGTTTATAAGCTCTTTTCCATGTCTTTTTAGGACCTCAGGGTTGCCTTCTTCTGTTTTCAAGATATTAGTGAGATAAATTCCTAGAAGATATAATGGAATGATTTCAAGGATAAAGAAGGAAAATGCAAGTTTTTTTCCTGTTTCATTAATTGTGGGTATATTACACTGTACCATCTCAATTGCCATAACAAAAGAATCAAGGCTCAGATTTCCATGATATGAAAAACAGCAGCTTAAGAGAAAGTATCTGTGAAAGACTTAAATTTTATAAACATCCAAGAAAAAGAGAGGGAGGCCAAGTTTAATAAAATTAATAGATTTGTTAGGAAGAATAATCAATCTGACACACCCCCTCCAAACCATTGTTATTTGATATAAATCAGTTTTATTAAAGGAACTTTAAGAATAACTTCGTCACTAATGACACATAATTTCTGGCAAACAGGAAAAATACTAAATTCAGAGGATCATGGCTTCTGCTTAGTCAGCTCTGATGGCCCCACAAGAGGTTGTTATGATTTGCAATTGAGAAGTAGTACTATTTGGACAGGCTTACTCATGGAAATGTGGAAGGTTTTGCAAGCCTGTCAAATGCAGGACTGCATACAATTTATGTAAATTCTGGTCTTCAATAGTTTCTAGACTTAGTGGCAACCTGGTAATTGATTTCCTGTTTCCCCATCACTACAGTCGTACACTGGACGAGGAGGAGAAGGAACAAAATAACAGGCACTTTCTCTTCTAGCATAAAGGCTCTGGAACCAGTTCTGCTGCTTTCTTTGTGTGTGATCTTATTAGTACTTTTTAATATTTTATATTTTTTATTTTTTGAGATGGAGTCTCACTCTGTCTCCCAGGCTAGAGTGCAATGGCACGATCTTGGTTCACTGCAATCTCCGCTTCCTGGGTTCAAGTGATTCTCCTGTCTCAGCCTCCCGAGTAGCTGGGATTACAGGCATGTGCCACCACACCCAGCTAATTTTTGTATTTTAGTAGAGATGGGGTTTCACCATGTTGGCCAGGCTGGTCTCGAACTCCTGACCTCAGGTGATCCACCCACCTTGGCCTCCCAAAGTGCTGGGATTACAGGCGTGAGTCACCGCGATCAGCCTGTGTGTGTGATCTTGTGCAAATTGCTTAATTAGTCTCTCTGTGCCTCAGTTTTTCTCATCTGTAAAGTGAGGACAGGAGGGTTGCTGTGAGAAACAAATGAGTGAATATACGTATGAGCTTAGAATAGAGCCTGACAAAAGTTAAGTATTCATTAGCCATGGTTGTGATTGTTGATGCTGTTGTTGCATCTTGCCCTAATATTATGCTTCTACCTTTTCCCCTAAAGTACTGATTACGACGCTTGGGGAGAAAAAAGGAGTGTGAATATCTGAGTTCGTTCACTCCCCACACGTGTAGGGATTCTCTGCTGTAAGCCAAGTCCTGCATTAGGTACTGCAGGTACAAAGATGAGGAAGACCTCCAGCAGTCCAGTGCTTAAAGAGTTCCTGACCTCAGGGATCCAGAGCTTTGAACTGTTGGCTACTACGGTATAATCTGCTAAGTGCTACATACTAGGAGGTGCTATATTAGTAGTAATGCATAAGATGCTATGAGAGCAAAAAGGAGGCATTCTGTCTTGAGCTGGGAGAATTAGAAAAAGCATCACAGATGAGATAATGCTTAGAATAAGTCTCAAAAAATGAGAAGTGTAATGAGTAGAATAAGATAGAAGAGCAGTCTAAGCAAAGCAGCAATGTGTATAAAGGCACTGATTCATGATGAAGCTTGCTTGAAAGACATATATAGAGATAATTTGCTCTTTAGTATGGCTAGACCATAGGGGTTTGGTGTGTGGGGTAGAGAAAGAGTGGCAGGGTATGAGGATAGACATAGGCAAGGGCTGGGTTTGTACTTCTAAATGCTTTTGTGGTAGAGGCATACCACAGAAATCTTTGGCCACATCCTTGGAAAGATAAAAGGATCCAAATCAATATTGAACAGATCAGCAATAATGAAATCTAACTGACATCAATGCCCGTTTGGTTTTTAAAAGGATCCAGTTATTAAGTGCGTTAGTTACTTGGTTATTTCTCAGCACCTAGGCTATGCCTGATGATACATTCATAAGACAAAGTGACTGTATGTTCTAGTAAGCACAGGCTTTTTTATTTTCACATCTGCCTGTCATTTGGCTTTTACTTTCAGCCATTTGTACTCTCCTCTACACAAGCTGCATGATCCACTCAGCTCAGTGTTCAGTCTGACAAACATGTCCATAAGAGTATGCATTTCAGTGGCAGCCCAAATCAACCTTGGTCACAAACTGATGGCCCATCTGTGAAGAGTTTTAGGTATTAGCACTTGGACTGGGTCATGAAGTGCCTTTTGTTAAATAGCTTAACTTTTATCTAGGAGATAATTAGGGAATTATAAGGATCTTTGTTTGCATTCTAGAAGGATTACTATAGTTGTACTATGAAGCCAGATGGGTTGGAAGGAGTTAAGAGCAGTTAGTAGGCTAACAATAGTCCTGGTGAGATGATGATGGCTGCCCTAGTATCTATGGGGATAATTGGGAGTGGATAAATATTTAAGAGGTAGACTCCCCAAGAACTGATTAACTGGTTTGGGGAGGAAACGGGGGCAGTGGGAATGAAGACTCACAGCTTTGTTCTTGAAAGCACACTTGAATGAAGCTGTGAAAATGCTTATAAGTAGCACTTTGGTACTGTTCGGGGTGAAATTTGGAAATTATTTTATGCCTAACTGATGGCTAGCTAAAAGAACAAATGATCACAGCAGTGGTGTCCCAACTTTGATCTTACGCTGCATCAGTAAAAAATATTTAAGCACATATCCTCGCTTTCTCCTTATATACACATATATAGTTTAATAAAAACATAGCATATATGTATGTATGTATAACATAAACCTGAGAATTATATACTAGTAAAGCTTAGGGTTTTTTTTCATGTTTTAAAAATAGATAAATAGAAAGTCTAGTTATTCCTGTACTTCAATACATCATTTAACATACCCTACCTCTGGAGGCAGCTCTTCTAGGGAAAAGGGAAAACAGAGCATTATGACAAAGAAAAAGGCTGACGTTTCACCTTTTTGCTGTTGTCTTTCCCATCCTTCCCAGGACAAAGCTGCTTAGGATTCTAGGCTTCTATAGCATTTGTCCACACTTCAATCTAAACTTTTCTGCAATACAGTGTTATACTTACTACACAGTGCTGTGACTTAACTTCTGTGCTCTTTCAAGGGAGCAGAAACTATGGAACTGTATCTTATTTGTCTATGCTTAGCATGTAGCCCTGGGCATAACACATAGGGGCATTCAACAAATGTTTTTGACTGAATGAAGAAACATATTATTTCAAAATAGAAGAGAGGCATTTAATAGATAAGCCAGGATATGAGAATCAATTCTAAAATAGCTGGAAAGCAAGAATGGAGACAAAGCAAATTTACACATAACAGAAGGAGGACACAAGATCAGAGCTGCGTAAAAGCAAAGGGCAAAGTCAATGCTAAAGGCTTGGATGTCTGATGACAAATCTGATTAAGGTACATCCTTTTACCTTAGAAAAAATTCTATTTTTGAGACAGAGTCTCGCCTCATCACCCAGGCTGGAGTACAGCGGTGTGATCTTGGCTCACTGCAACCTCTGCCTCCTGGGTTCAAGCAATTCTTCTGCTTCTGCCTCCTGAGTAGCTGGGACTACAGGAATTGTACCACCATGCCTGGCTAACTTTTGTATTTTTAGTAGAGATGGGGTTTTGCCATGTTGGCCAGGCTGGTCTCGAACTCCTGGCCCCAAGCAATTCACTCACCTCAACCTCTCAAAGTGCTGGGATTATCGGCGTAAGCCACTGCGCCCGGCTGAAAAAATTCGTTTCTTAGCCCACCTATCCATTCTACCTATCAGAATATTTTAGTTTATGGAGAAAAACTGTGTTATAGACCTGAAACATCTGGCAGAGCGTTGGAAGGAGTAACTGCCTTACTTTTATTCTGTAAATGGTGGTACTGCCAGCAAAAGATGGGAATAATGCTTGTAAAATAATAGAGGAACTATCAGGTACTATCTCTGACCCTCCCCCAAAGAAGGCGTTTGAAAACCAGTATCCAGAATTTAGGAAAAGAATCTGGAAGAAGTTTCTATAAACTACCATATAGACAGGATGGAATTCAGAAGCAGCAATAACATCTGGCTTTATTTACCCACTGGGTTAGAACTGTACAAAAGGCTGTCTAACTCCAGAGACTGATAACTTTTAGCTTAAGAACAGCAAAGACAGGGCACCAAAACTGACCAGGGTCAGTTGTAGATAAACTACCTTAAAGGAGCAGAAGCTCAGTAGGAAGATGAGCAAGAAGAAAGGTGTATGAAGGCTGGCAGATAGGCTGTACCTATTAAACTTTGTGTGCCTATCAAACTACCTACATGTTTGTATTCACTCAATAAATCACACAGCTCACTTTAAAATCCCTTATGAAATCATACTCTAAAGTAGGTCTGAAACTTCCTTCCTTCATTTAAAAACATGTTATGGCTGGGTGCGGTGGCTCACACCTGTAATCCCAGCACTTTGGGAGGCTGAGGCGGGTGGATCACCTGAGGTCAGGAGTTTGAGACCAGCCTGGCCAGCCTGACCAACATGGTGAAACCTCATCTCTAGTAAAAATACAAAAATTAGCCAGGCGTGGTGGTGGGTGCCTGTAATCCCAGCTACTTGGAAGGCTGAGGCAGGAGAATCGCTTGAACCCGGGAGGCAGAGGTGGCAGTGAGCCGAGATGGTGCCACTGCACTCCAGCCTGGGCAATAAAAGCGAGACTCTGGCTCAAAAAAAAAAAAAAAAAAAAA
>NW_016821592.1:91159-99143 GCF_001698545.2 Rhinopithecus bieti | reverse complement strand
TAAAAAAACATGTTTGTAGATATAAATTGAAGGCTAGTATTTTTAAAATAATGAAATGAAGCAATTCTGTAGCAAGAATGATGCTTTCTTAAAAGGATAAAAACCATCTAATCGAGCAAGTAGTAAAATTATACTTTATCCCTGCTAAAACTGAGTTTAAAACAAGCTGCTTATTTCTGCCATTATTTTTAAAGCTTTGTTTGGGAAGTTAATGACCAGTTATGTAAGGCATAACACAGAAATCAGGTCCAAGGAAGAGACACTGTATTATATTTTGTAAACATGATTAAATATTTAGAAAACCCAAGGAAATTAAAATTCTTGGAGTTAAAGGTAACTGAATGAATACCATTCAAACCAAAATACCCAGGAAAATAATAAGGGGAAATGCTAAATATAATAAATGGTCTTTAGAAATTAATTAATAGATTGTTCCAGTTACATTTGGGGTCATCTCCCCCCACCCAAACTTATAAAGTTCATTTGGAAAAATAAACAGGCAAAATTGGCCAAAAAAAAAAAGGACTGAAACCCTGAAGAACCAACTCTTTATCATCTGTGAAAACGCTATATAAAGCAGGGTTTCTCTGTCTCAGCACCACTGACTTCTTGGACTGGATACTAATTGGCTGTGGGGAAGTGTCCTGTGCATTGTGGTGTGTTAGCATTATCTCTATCCTCTACCCACTAGATGCCTGTAGCACCATCCCAATTAGGACAGTTAAAAAAAATTGTCTCCAGGCATTGCTAAATGTTCCCCAGGGGGGCAAAAACTGCCCCCTGCTGAGAATCATTGATTATAAAGTGATAATCCTTAAAACTGTGGCAGGGGTATAGGAAGTCAGTGAGATACAATACATATTAAAGAAAGAGGTCCCTGGCCGGGTGCAGTGGCTCAAGCCTGTAATCCCAGCACTTTGGGAGGCCAAGGCGGGCGGATCGTGAGGTCAGGAGATCAAGACCATCCTGGCTAACACGGTGAAACCCTGTCTCTACTAAAAATACAAAACAAAATTACTTGGGCGTGGTGGCAGGTGCCTGCAGTCCCAGCTACTCAGAGGCTGAGGCAGGAGAATGGCGTGAACCCGGGAGGTGGAGCTTGCAGTGAGCCAAGACGGCAGCTACTGCACTCCAACCTGGGTGACAAAGCGAGACTCTGTCTCAAAAAACAACAACAACAAAGGAAGGAGGTCCCATATGTAAACAGGGAAAAAGAAGAATCATTCAATAAACCTGGATTAACAAATAAATAATTTGGGTGAGGAAATAAATTTGAGTATTTCATAAGATATCAAAGATACTTCAGTTTGATATTAGAGTTAACTATAATTTTGAAAGTCATAAAAAAGCTAGAGGAAAATATGATTATTAAATTACTAGATTATATGAACTTTCTAAGGTTAGAAACAATAGAAACCAGAATGAGAAAGGACAGATGGTAGAATTTAAAACAAATACACGTCAATGAATAAAAAGTACAAGGCAGACTGTTTGCAGGAGATACAAAAAAGGACATGGACAAGAGGCAATGCAAATATTGAAGAAATGTTTGGAAAAAAAAATCTCCACAGTCATCAAAGAATGGAAATTATTGCAACAAATAGCTTAGTAGTTGTAATAACAGAAATGAAAAAAAAAAAAAAAAAGGGAGTATCCAAAATTGGAAACCATGGGATGAAATTTCCTTTGTCATACACTTGATGACAGCATAAATGTCATACACTTCTCATGGCAGCCTTTCAGAAAGCAACTTAAAAATACATATCAACAGTTTAAAGATGGACACCTTTTGACCTATGTATAGTAGTCCCTCCCTTATCCAAAGGTGATAAGATCCCCAGTGGATACCTGAAACTATGGATAGTACTAAACCCTGTACATGCATATACACATACATACATACCTATGAGCTTAATTTATAAATTAGGCACAGTAAGACTAAAAATAGCTAATAATAAAATGGAACAATTATAACAATCTATTGTAATAAAAGTTACATGAATGTGGTCTTCAAAATATCTCATGTTTTTAGACCACAGTTGACCATGGATAACTGAAACCGTGGAAAGTGAAACCATGGAGATGGGAGCACTACTGTAATTCCTCCTCTGGTTATCTATCTCAAGAAGATATTTTCAAATACAGAAAAATAGTATAAATGAAAATCTGAATCAGAAAATTATTTGGAAAGCAAAAAAGCTGGAAACAATGTGTCCAATCACAGGGTAATGGTTAAACAAATTGTCCAATTTTATGGATTATTGTGCAGCCATTATAAATAATTAAGATTAATAAAATACAAAAAAATAAGATACGGTACGTGAATAACCTTAATATGCACATGATACAATTACAATTATATACCATGTGCACAGCAAAAAGATTAGAAGTAAATACAAAAATGGTTGCTATAAAGGCCAAACAATAAAATGTGGGAAAAGATATTAAAAGTATCAGGACATAACACTGTTATATGCAGTGGAATTTGAAACTATATAAAAAAATAGATATAGATGAGGAAAAGGCTAGAAGAAACTATAGCACATACTAAAGAGACTAGAGAAAGACCATAATTTCTATAAGCATTCAAAAGAAGAAACATCAGGGCATATATATACTCAGGCAGAAGAAAGACAAGAGTAGGAAAGACATATTGAATACATGAAAATACAGGAAATAAAGAATGGAAAAAGGTAGAGGAACCTACAGAAAGGGAGATTCAGGTGGTAGATTCAGTCCTAACAAGGAAGGAAAAGGTACTTCCTTCCTCTGATGCAGATGGGGAAAAATAAAAGAGGATGAAGAGAATTAAAATTCTGATGTGCCAGAGGTGTGGGCCCAAAGACACAGCAGGCACACTATGATTTTAGCCATGTGAAACTGTTTACAAAATGGTTATAAATATGCCTCTGCTGTATTTAGTTTATTAAAATTCAATTAAAAAGGCTTTTATAAATATAAAAACACAAGTATTATATAATATCTAATGGCTGCCTAAGATGAAAATAGAAAATGAAATGTATATTAGACTTGACCTTAAGTCTTAATGAGAAAAATTCTAAAGGGTTTCAGGTGCTAAATATTGGTCAGACAAGTATTTTCTGCTGGCATATTAGACATGTAATTATTCAGTCATTTAATGAAATAAGTGTTTTATCCAGAAATGCAATAAAAATTCAGAAATACTTACCAAAGAAAGGCACACATGGTGGATTAATAGACCTGAGTTTTGCCAAATATTTCTTATAGTGATCTTCACTCAATTCATGAGCTTCTTCTAAAATTTTCTTCTGGCGACTTGGTATTTGCTATAAGGAAAAAAAAAATAGGAGGCATAAGTTTACAATAGGAATCAAAGGTCTTGTCAAAAAAAAAAAGCTAGGCTAACAGAAAGGCCCAAATACAACAGTATCAATTTGATTTTATGACTGTAACACTGCTTCAAATAAATTGTCTTCATAGACCTCAGTATAAACTTAAAGTGTGTGTGTGTGTGTGTGTGTGTGTGTGTGTGTGAGAGAGAGAGAGAGAGATCTAGTTTATCATGTCATTCCTTACAAAATTATGTGAACATTTAATTTACATTATCTTACAAATTCAGTGCCAAAAGTTTTTTCTTCTTCTACCTTAGGCTGGGACCTGTGAATACATTTTAATAGAAATGCTTAATTTTTAAAAAGCAACCAACTCATTACAAAACTTAGATAATTCAGTCTTTTAATCTCCTGAAAAGACAAATGAAACATTTAAAATTAAAGATAATAATTGTTAAAAATCTGATGTTTATAATAGGGAATGAAAGTTCATTCTAAAAACACATGTAGAAACCTACCTCAAATGTGTGGTCTAGTCTGTAAACAGGTGAGGAATTCATAGCACTGACAACCTCAAGGACACCATTAAAGTTGTTCAACTCTTGAAAGACTTGTAGAATCTCAATTATTCGACTCACCACAGCTACTCTTTCTTCTAAATTTTCAGTTTCTACAATACATCTGGGAATTAAAAAAAAAAGTGAACTAAACGTTCTAGAGTTTTTCCAATAAAGTTATAAAGAATTTAGTAAATAAAATAATGTAGAGAGTGGGGGACGGATGGCTATAGTATAACTACTAGAGAGAAGACACATTCAGGGTGACTGATAGAAGAAAGGCAGTGCCTCCAGTCAGGCATACTGCTCTTTTCTTTTTTCTAGACTGGTACAGTCAAACAATCATTTTCCTACTGTATTTGGTGCATCCTCTATTAGCATTAGAATTAACTGGTGAGGCTACTATCTTGTGGTATGTATATAAGTCTTTGTGAGGTCTTTGTGATGTGGGTGTATTCTAGTAGAATTCAAGAATTAGTGATTGATGCTCAATTTCTTTCTTTCATATATAATTGGCTGCATACATTTCTAGGAACAGCTCTGTTCCTATGTTTCTTACATTTCTAGGAACAGTATTAAATGTAATGGCAAAAGCCACAATTACTTTTGCACCAACCTAATATATAATTGCATTGAGATTCTGGACTTGTGGTATGATAGTATGAGGAGTTTCACTGAGTGAAACTGGTAAAAATTATTAAAACACACACACACACATGCATATGTACACACACGCACATGTACACACACACATTTAAAGTCTCTAGTAATGGTCCTGAGAGCAAATGGCAAAAGAAACATCTATTCAGGAAAACCTACAAAAATTTGGTAAGAGAGGGGAGACAGTCTGTGGTATGTGAACCACGACTGGCCCCTCCCTTCTTTCTCCCAGCTCAGTGAGGGCGAACTGAGCATCTACTCCAGATTCCTGCAGTCAAGAACACCTAGCTCCCAGTGAGGTGCAGGAGCAAGACTTTAGTTTTCTCATCCTGTCCCTGCTGCCTGTTGCTGAGGCCAAGTCCCAGTTGAGTGCAGCTGAGAAGTGGGAAGACCCTTCCTTGCCCAACTTCCATTTGTGGAACGGAGACTCTACCTTGGGTATGATATTTTGAGAATACTGAGAAAAGAGCCCTTCCTCTGGTTCCTGAAGGCGTGGTTCCATGTCAGAAGAGGCAGGTAAGGAGATCTCAGGCTATAGTACCATCGTTTGCCACTCTACCTGCTTAACCAAGCACTCAGCTTCTAGGGCAGAAGTGTCACTCAGAGAAAAGCTTGCCATTATCCCAAGCCTCAGAGCCCTGTTTCAAACAGATAGCTCCCTAATCTCGTCATTTGCAACAAAGTATAAAGTAGTTTAAATTTAATGGTGCCCTTAAGAACAGAGGAAATTGTGGTGAAAGGCAATGGGGAAGAGATTTGTGGATCTAATGAAGATACACCCTAGACTGTAGGCAGAGTAGTATGCAGGGGAGAACTAGGAAATAAGACAACTGAGAGAAGCCCTCCTGGGGTCAGAACAAGTATCAAACAGAAATCTCAGAAAACCATTCCTTCAAAGGAGCCACAATCTGATTGCATTATTTTGTATAGCATTTATGCCACCAGGAAATTGTTGAAAACATCAGAGCAATCAGCTGGCAAATTGTGGAGTTTCATAGCTGGGTGTGTGTGGTCAGGGAAGGAGTGGATGGATCTTTCCAGTACCACTGCCACGCAATAAGAATCCCTGGAAAGGGGGTTGGGGAATGAGGAGCAGCACTCAGAGTTGCTGCAATATATTACCTGAAATGTCAGGTTTCCAACAAAAACAGATGAGGTATGCAAAGAAATAGGAAAGTATGACTCTTACAGCGGGGTGCCGGGGGGCTGGGGGGGAGGGAATGAACAGCCGGGTGGGGGAAGGAACAGAAACTGCCTGTGAGAGCAACCAAATGTCAGATTTAACAACAATAACAAAAAAGATTTCTAAGTAGCCATTATGAATACAGTTACAGAATTAAAGGAAAGCATGAAAAAGAAGGGAAGGTATTGATGACAATGCGCATCAAAGAGAGGATATAATTAGAGATAGAAACTATAAAAAGGAACCAAATGGAAATTCTGGAATTAAAAAGTACAATAACTGAAATAAAAAACTTACTGGAAAAGCTCAATAATATATTTGAACTGAAAAAAAAGTATTAACTTGAAGATAGAGGTATTGTTCAAAAATGAAGGTAAAATAAAGATTTTCCCAGATATACAAAAACTGAGAGAATCTGTTGCTAGCTGACCCTCCAGAAGAAATACTAAAGGAAATTCTTCAGGCTGAAAAGCAAGTGATCCCAGATGGTAATTCGAATCCACACAAAGGATCACCAGTAAAGGTAATTGTGTAATTATTAAAGACATTTTGTAAATGCGTATTTTTTTCTCATTTCTTCTCATAACTGACTTAAAATAATATAAACACGTTGTTGAGTTTATAACATAGAAATGTAATATATGTGTAATATGTTGCCAATAATACACAAAGGAGGTGAGTGAGAGCAAATCTTTAATGGTCTGAGAAGATGATGACAAATGGCAAAGTAATAACTGTAACAATGTATTATTTGATTTGCATCATTAATAAGATGTAATATGTATAACAGTACCACAAAAAAGGGAGAAAGGGAATAGAGCTACATAGGAGTAATATTTCTATATATCACTGGTATGAAGCTACTGTAAGTCTGAAGCTGATTCTGCCAAAATGTGTATGGTAAACTCTAAGGCAACCAAGCAACCATTAAAAGAACCTCAAAAAAAGTTAATGAAAATAATTAGTGAAACTAAAATGCTACATTAGAAAAACATTCAACGTTTTCTAATGAAAAATATTGTCATTTTCATTCAATGAAAAACACTCACTAAATAAAGGAGGAACAGAGGAAAAAGACATGAGACATACAGAAATAAAACTGCATTGGTCAGGAGCAATGGCTCATGCCTGTAATCCTAGCACTTTGGGAGGCCAAGATGGGTGGATCACTTGAGGTCAGGAGTTCAAGACCAGCCTGGCCAACATGGCGAAACCCCGTCTCTACTAAAAATACAAAAATTAGCTAGGTGTGGTGGTACACGTCTGTAGTTCCAGCTACTCAGGAGGCAGAGGCCTGAGAATTGCTTGAACCTAGAAGGCAGAGGTTTCAGTGAGCTGAGATCATGCACTGCACTCCAGCCTGGGCAACAGAGCCAGACTCTGTCTCAAAAAAAAAAGAAAAATGAGGTGAGTGTAGTATCACACACTTGTAATCCTGGCTACTCTGGAGGCTGAGGTGGGAGGATTGCTTGAGCCTGGTGGAGGTTTCAGTGGGCCGATGTTGTGCCACTGCACTCCAGCCTATGTGACAGAGCAAAACTCCCTCTCAAAAAAAAAAAAAAAAAAAAAACAAAATTGCATTGAAATTCATAATATAGCTGGCAGCTATAAAATATAAGAATGCTAGGAATACTTACTTCTCAAACCACAGAGTGAGGTTGGTGGTATGTCGAATCATTTTCAGAAGATTCGGAGAGTTAATTTCTTTGTCTTCTTTTGTCCACACACTTCCAACTAATTCTGATGGCTGTACAGCTCTAAAATCATCAATACATAATTCTACATGACACTTTTTCCTCTAATATAGACACTGTTTTATTAAGTAAAGGAGATAGATAAAAACTAAACTCTCATACGAACTTTCCTCTTACACCAACAGAAAGATTTGCGAAAACAAGGTATAACAAAAAAAGTATAATTATGCATATTTCCTTATGGATTTTTTAAAACTTTTTTTTTTTTTTTTTTTTGAGATGGAGTTCCACTCTTGTTGTCCAGGATGGAGTGCAATGGCACAATCTTGGCTCACTGCAACCTCCACCTCCCGGGTTCAAGTGACTCTCTTGCCTGAGCCTCTCGGGTAGCTGGGATTACAGGCGCCCGTCACTACGCCTGGCTAATTTTTTTGTATTTTTAGTAGAGACAAGGTTTCACCATGTTGGCCAGGCTGGTCTCAAACTCCTGACCTTGGGTGATCCACCTGCCTTGGCCTCCCAAAGTGCTGGGATTACAAAAGTGAGCCACAACGCCCGGCCTTTAAAAACTGTTTT
>NW_016821592.1:84036-90975 GCF_001698545.2 Rhinopithecus bieti | reverse complement strand
AAAAACTAGCCGGGCGAGGTGGCGGGCGCCTGTAGTCCCAGCTACTCGGGAGGCTGAGGCAGGAGAATGGCGTAAACCCGGGAGGCGGAGCTTGCAGTGAGCTGAGATCTGGCCACTGCACTCCAGTCCAGGCGACAGAGCGAGACTCCGCCTCAAAAAAAAAAAATAAAAAAAAATAAAAAAAATAAAAATAAAAACTGTTTTTAAAAACAATTTTTATGGAAATACCTGTGTACTTTTAGTGTTGCTTTATAGTAGCATTTTGCTTTGGGCAAGGTTGAGACTCCTCCATAATATCTTTCCCAGCATTTATAAACATTATTAATAAATTAGGGTGACAAAGTAGACATTTAAGTAATGATATCTGTTATAAATCAGTTCAAAGAGGGTACAGTAATCAATGCAATTCATACATCTTTTTTTTTTAGTCTAAAGGAGGAGAGGAAAAAAACCTACCACAAAAGGGTCCTAGGAAATAAACAAAATAGATTCTAATACTGTAATTTTCAGAAATATGATTTTAGTGGGAGATCTATAAATTTAGCTCATTTTCTCATTTAGCTATTAAAAAATGAATAATTTAGTTTAAGATTCTAAATAATCCCCATTTAAAATCAGAAGGACATTTTTGAGATAATTATATCAATGTAGTATGATAAACTAAAAAAGACTATAATGGCTATAAGTTCACAATAAAGCAGTAGCTAACATTTATTGAGCCCTTACTTTGTGCTAGGTAATGTATATACATTGACTTTCAAACCTCAAAACAGCCCAGGAGTACGTACCATCAGTAGCCCCATTTTACTCTTGAGGAAAATAAGGGGCAGAAGGATAAAGCTACACAAGGAGATTAAAGTTGCCCAGGGTCAGCAATTAGTAAAGCCAGGATTTGAACCTAGCCTTACCCAACTAGGGGTGACCACAGAAAGACAGAAGGTGTAAATTCAGCTGGAGGGACCAAAGGGGTGAAAAAACAGGAACTGCCTGCCTGGCCTCATTACTAGACACTTCATGTAAGATTACAGTTAAGTCTTAGGACAACCCTGTAAGGCAGAAATAAGTATTTCATTTTAAAAATTCACTCTTTTGAAATGATTTTTCAGCCTGAATGTTAAAGTACATACCGGTATAGATCTGATTCAAGTAAAGTGAGTTGTCGAGCAATTTCTATTGGGTGTAAGGTGAGCAGGTCGAAAGTCTCTATGTGCCCAGGTCTGCTTATATGCCACTCAACTGTGGGAGGTGAACTCTGAAATGTAATATTATGACCTGGTCCATTGTCTCTTGCAATTTTTTTCCTTTGGATTATTTTAGTGATGGATTCAACCCATTTTTTCATTGCTTTACCTGCAATACATTATATTTTAAATAACATTTAAATATTCTTTATTTAATATTTTTTAAATGGTTTAAAATCACACAGATGATACCTGAAAGTATCTTTGCTATAAAAAGTTCAAATGATCAAAATGAAAAATGCAAGTTCCCCTTTTCCATTTCCCGGCCCCCATTCTAATCTTATTCTTCTCCCCATGGGTAACTACTGTTAGTAGCCTGGTATGTGTTCTTCCAGATCCTTTCCAAATAAAATTAGAAAGTACTTAATTTGTAGAGATTGTCCACCCCTACTGTTCTGATCTTCAGTTTAATGTATTATTTTATAATCCTCCAAAAGGTATATCTTATGTAAATCACAGGATTTATAAGGATAGATTATACACACTATTCTAATTGACATTGCATTTTATAAACCAATAAATATCAATGCCAGAGGACTGATTCCTTCATTTTTAGTGTGAGTTTTGATGTGGCTCTGTTTTGTATTGTACATTTGAAGTACTATTATTTAACTATTTTCTGATTATCATTTAGAGCATATAAAGGAAATAAAAATAAGTTTGTCTAAAACATCCTTAGAGCTATACACTCATACAATCTTTAAAACTAGAAGGAAAACCTTGGAGATCAACAAACCTAGCTCCTCATGTTATTGATAAGAAAACTGAAGTCTAAAGAATCTAAGTGATTTTGCCCAAAGTCACGTATCTGATTAGTAGTAGTGTTAGACACAAACTCTCAATTTAATCCACTCTGCTTCCTCTCTGATTCTCTCTATTCACCTGTGGCCCACTCGACCTCCATCAGTGGTGTTATAATGGCACAACCTAATTCCCAAACGCCCTCATACTTTGGGATATGTATGAAGACTTGGCTTAACCAACTCTAAAATAATCAGTAAATTGATTCACTAAATGAAATACATTGGATCAACAGGGTGACTGTTGAGCAATTTGCAGGTCTAAATGTTGTTTGATGGAAATTTTTAACTTTTTCAAATGGTTATGCTGGTACTATTATAAACATCTCGTATTACTGAGCCACAATAACATCAATTGATAGTCACCGTGTTGGTACTTTTATTACATATAAAACTAAGCACCTAAAAAAAAAAACATACCTCTTACTGTTCCAATAAATTCTTCCATTCGTTGCAAAAGATATGCATCTCTTTCAAAATCATAGAAGTGGTGCTCTACCCAGTGCCGACATACATTTAATACTCTACAGCATTAACACAGAATTGAATTACATGGGAATCAAACATAAATGTGTATCACAATGCATGGTACAATACAATGAAAACACAGTAACTCTTACCAAATTATTCTTATCAGGGTGCCTAACACTTCCAAAATTCTACATTAAGACTTATACTATAATTTCTGATAACTGCTCTAATTAGTAAATTTATTAATTTTATTGTCACCCTGCTCCTTGTTTGGGAAAGGCATACTTCAACACTAAAGCGAAAGTTTGATAAAGACTTATTTACTTCATTTATTTAATGCTTACCGCAGTTGCACAGGCTGTATATATTCTTTTCTAAATCTTTTCAGTTCTGCACTCAAGGGTTGATCTCCATTCTCTATAGCTATGCGATCAGCTTCTGTTGGCTCAGGCTCTGGAATTTCAAACCTAACATAAAATAGAACAAATTAATGAAAATATTAATTATATCGAGTTATACAAATAGAAAACCACAAATGTTTTCACCTGTCAGCAAAATCAAGAGAATACTGTAAAAAATTACTAAAATATGCATATCAGTGTAAACAAGTGAGACTTTTATAATATTAAAGGTTAATAAAATTATTTTAAAATTTTAAAAGAAATTAGTACTTGCCAATATAGATAAAACTAACTACAAACAAAATAAAGAATACATGCAAATTCTAAAATAAATGTGACTATAAAGTTATGGGACTGATATTCATTTTTGGTCTGTGGAATTACTCTAAATCAGGTGACATAATCACTGTTAAGGGTAATTCCAGAAAAACTGATTGCTCTTTGTTTGGGTACATGAAATATTTTCCTTCCATCACAGTATTTGTTCACTGACAAGCTCCATTTTACTCAACGTCAAGTGTGTTTGAAAACTTACTTAGAACATCTAACTCATCAAAATTTGAATTTCTCGACTCTAAATTATAAATTTTATATAGATCGTTCTGTAAATTTGAAATTTCAAATACTGAGTTTTCACATACAAAAAATACTTATTTTTGTATTGAAATAAAAGCTAACATAAAATAAACGTTCATTTAAGAGATTTTATTTATTGAAAAGTGCTCGTGAAGTATATTTTAAAGCTCATCTAACATTTCTGAAAAACATAAGATCTTAGCTCAATTTCTTTTTTAACAAAAAATAATGAACTTAAATATTTTTTAAATGGACAGACCTTTCTATTATAAGACTCAGTAGTTCTTGAGGTTTGCAAAAGGATCTGTATGTTGTAAGAAATGTCCGAACAAAATTGGGATCTAAGAAGAAAAGGAAAATATCTTTAATTAAACTCTCTGATTCAAAATGATTAAAACTATTATTTACATTTTCAAAATAGATCAAATAGTCAAGTTTAAAAGTTCCAAAATGTTTTGACAAACAGAAGACTTTGGGCTTGGTAATGCACTGCTAGCTTAGTGCCTCCTAAATTAGTGGTGAAAACATTGATATTAAAACTTTACATCAACTTATTTCTTGCCCTCTGCACACTGACAAGATGATCTTAAACTCCTCGGCCATAGGAATGAGCAAGAAAGAAAAGCAAAGGTAAAGCAGGGAACCAGGCTTCCCTCCCACCTGCTACCAGGATCTCAAAGCATCACCAGTTGGTTTATCTCCCTTATAAAGAGAAAGGCCACAGCAATAACCCATTACTTTTCCTTTCATCAAGATTAGTTTATCTAGGATTACTTGTCTTGCTTTCTTTAAATCATGTTAACAGAGCATACAACTGGAAACTGGTATTTATAAAGTAGTAGCTTAAGTTAAATAGTTTTAAATTATTTGCTAAAAATCTCACAACTGCTTAAAGATGCTTACAAATACTTATAAGCTATTAAAACTATTAAATGTGATAGACTATGTTGGTTTGGTCCTATTCCAACCTTTAATTGCCTTTATTTCAAGTAGTCACATTGAGAGGTCAATCATAAATATAGGAGTCTCCAATCCCTTCCATGAAAGGACCTACTTTTCATTCACATCTCCATGAAGTAAAACAAGAAGCTGAGTGTGATCACTCCCGCAGGCCTGGCCTACTCCCATCTCTCCTTAACAGTATTCTCCTAAGTTGTGGAGAAAGGCTGCTGTCACCAGCACAAGAGACCTGGGCTGTTGTCTTCTGCATAAAGAGGGGGAAAGACATCTCCCATAATGGGAGGGGGAAATCAATCATGTCTATAACTCAAATTTTATTAAGGCCCACATTTAATTGTAAATCTTTTTTTTTTTTTTTTTTTTTTAAGGAGGGGAAAATTCAGTAACTTGAGCCTTTTATTGGGAGCATTCTTTTCCTATTTGTATTAGGGACTGGTAAACTCCAATAGTAAATTCATAGAGGGTAGCAGATGCCTTTATTTCTGTTAGGCTACATAACATGGGTCAAAGTTTTATAAGAAGCACAATGTCTTTTATTAGCATAGGATTTAGCAAAAGCACAATGTATTTGTTTGGAAAATTTCTATTTAGGCTGATTCTCACTAAGAACCATCCTAGGTTTAGCCTTAAAATAAAATGTTTATAATAACTTTCTCCCCAAAAAGCAAATTCATGGATTTATCATAAAACAGAAATATACTTCCAATCTATTGATATATGTGGTCATCGAGATAATAACTGATTTAAGTATCAGACAACCCTGAATTTAAAATAATACTATTTTAAGTTAAAGCAAGATTTACAGGATAAAAATACATTGGTTTTAAATGTCCCCTTCTTCGTTAGCTTTATGCCTTCTGAGGCTAGAGTGGGTTACTGATAAAAGTAATTTAAATACATATAATCCTTTAATAATTTCCTCTCTGTTGGTATTTTATTGTTTGTCTTCAGTTACAGAGTTCCTCAAAAGTTAAAGACTAATGTCTCATCCAGAAGAAAAGATATTAAAACAGAAGGCTGTACAAGATTTTAATACAGAGATTTTTATCGGTTTCATCACAATCTTCCCTTTCAAGAATCTTCTTCCTGTTCTGCAAATCTATTTGTAAGGTGAGGCTACTCAAAACAGCATGTTTAGGAAGCAAAAGCAGTGGCCACTAGAGAGATGCTGAGTTGTCACTGTTGGAGAGAGCCCACACCCGCAGTACAGAGTATTCCAAGCATCCTTGACCTGTGTTCCAAATTTAGGGTACCCTCTCCCTTTTTTAAAGGAAAAGTTTATTTCAGTCTAAAAATCTAAAATCAACAGCCACATCCATATTTTCTCAAATTCCATGAAAATCAGGCTAAAAATTTGAGGGACATCAAGGGGAATTTTAAGTTGAAAAACAGAATAAAAGCAAGTTCTAAGTGACTTAAAGTATGTTTTAAGAAAACTGTGGCTATGTTTAAAGGCAAGCTATTTCTAAACAGACTTTTCATCTTCTTAAGCCAAAACTTCTGGCCATTTCAGCACTTTAGTAATTGATTATAATGCTGGGAAAGCCATGATGTGTCTCATTGCCACAGTCAAATGGGATCATACCAATTCTTGGTCTGTTATGTAACATTCTCAAAGAACTTTGACATAACTTATTTCCTATGATTTCCGTGAGGTAAGCAGGGCAGGAATAGATGGAACTAGACTTATCTACGGTCATACTGTAGAGTGGCAGAGACGGACCCCAAACCTAGATCACGTGATTCCTGATTTAGTGCTCTTTTCTATCATATTGTTTTAACCTCCCTGGATTAAAGAAACCCTGAAAGTTTCCACAGCTGTGAGATCTAAATATAAAGAATTAAACCATGAGTTATATAACCACTATGAATGATTAATTCAGAATGTACCTGTACTGCTAATCTTGGTTAAAGGCACCAGAAAGTCACTGAAAAATTAGCAGTCTAATTGTGATTCTGTAACTCTTGATCAGCCTTCTTCTAGATTTTAGGAATTAACAGCTGTACCTTCCTGTATACTGTACAGGGGTTCTGCAGCTGGCAGTGAAATACACCCTCCCAGAATCATGACTGTTGTATTAGGTTCTAGAGTTGTTTTTAGCTTGACTGGAATTGAGTAGTTTTGCCAAAAGACAAAAGCAGCAGAAACTAAAAACAAACCAAGAAAACCTGGCAAAAATTTAAGTACTTTCAAAAAATATTTTTTTTTTCTTTTTTTATTATACTTTAAGTTCTAGGGTACATGTGCATAACGTGCAGGTTTGTTACATATGTATACTTATGCCATGTTGGTGTGCTGCACCCATCAACTCGTCAGCACCTATCAATTCATCATTTATATCATGTATAACTCCCCAATGCAATCCCTCCCTCCTCCCCCCTCCCCATGATAGGCCCCAGTGTGTGATGTTCCCCTTTCAAAAAATATCTTAAAGGCTGCATATAGTCCCAGGCTTGTATTAATTTATATTCTATTTTTAATCTAATTCT
>NW_016821592.1:15595-83794 GCF_001698545.2 Rhinopithecus bieti | reverse complement strand
TAAAGCAATGAAAATTGTAATGAATGAAAACATATTAAGAAGACAAAATACTTATATTTGAAATTTTACACAGAAAAGCATAAAATTCCAGATGTTATTTTATTTCTATTGCATCAGTTTCTCCATTTCAATGACTGTAACTAACCACTGGAGACCTTTATCTTACTGATGATGTAAAGAGCTAAGATAATATAAACAAACACCCATCAATAAGGACAGGTTATATAATTTTGAAAGAAAACAGAGTACCTAGTTCCATTGATTAAGCAATGGGAAAAGCTAAGGTTTATACTGCCGTTGTTAGTTGTGGAGCAGCTGTTATCTACCCATATTCTAAAACCATGTTGCAGAGAGAGATGAAAGGTAAACACATGAAAATACAAAAGCCAGTCTGGGTTTGGCTTTAAAACATAAGCAGGAACATATAATCATAGAAAAAAATTAAAAACGGCCCATTTTTATATTTTCCTTTCTGTTTATCACTTGCTTGTGGAGATAATTCCACAAAGTTCTTTCTCAAACATGACCTCCTGATGGATTTCAATATGGTCAACAACCAAGACTTTTTCTACAGTTTTTCCCCCTCATCATTAGAGATAACATTACTCTGCTACTTGACTCTCAAATCCCTGTGCTAAGGATTCCACCATGTTCACTAGTTGCTCTGCTTCCCCAAATCAAAATAGCTAACTCTATATAAATACCTGCCACTCTACCATCACCAACCTGGTTTAGGTCCAGGTTATTTCAAACAGAAGCTGGAGTAATTTTTTTCTGCTGACCTTCTAGCTGTCTCTGTTTTCCTCACTATAAAACCATTCTTCGATATTTTACTGCACAATACTTCAAAATTTTAGGAACTCAAGAGTATACCTACATTAGTGTTCAGAATATAGATGGGAAGTGATAATCCAATCCTTTTTCCTTATGTGCCTATTTTGATTGACACTTGGCATTTTATTTGACAAAGTCAGTGAACTTTGTATTTATTACATAAAGAAGTTATTTATATAAAAGACCACCCTACCCCCAACCACCATAGTAAAACACTATTATAATCAGGATGTCTGTTCATGTGATAATTCTCCCTTTAATGCAGCCATTTAAAAAGCTACAAGAAACAATAAGCTCCTCAACAAGGATTTATAAACAATCAGTCTTGAATTCCTTAAAAAAGGAAACAGACGCTATGCTGACGCACAAACACTTTTTAAAAAAATCAGAGAGTACAAAATAGAACAGTGCTGCCCTATAGATAAAAAATTGTTCAAAAGATCTCAGCTTATATAGGACACAAATTCAAAATAAATCTAATTCAGGTTTTTGAGGCTTTTCCATATGAAGGTATAAAATAGCAGTAAATACTTTAAGCAAAAATATCTTCTGGCTTAAGTTTTTTCAATACCATCTTCTGTAAAAGAGAAATTACCATGCAAGGGAAATACCTTTTCGCTCACTTCAATATGCAAAGCTTTATTTCCCATAAAATGTCAATTCTTAATTATTATCCTTACTTCAGGGTCATCTCATTTTTCTAAAATAGACTACCAAACTGGACACAGCACAACCTATCATTTCTCTACTCATGTTGTTTTAGGTCTCATTAATTAACTTGTGTTTTGTTGCCTACAACAAGTCTGTAACAGAAGTGAAATTCCTACCTACTCTCAACTTTTTATTTGTGCATATTGCTTTGTGCTTTCTTACTTAGGATAATAGTCTCTTCATACCATTGCCAGATTTAGAATGATCCATCCAATTGGATAATTTTTCCCCTAGTTTTTGGGACAAATCCCAAAGTTCTGATATAGTTAGCCAATTACGATACATCCAGAAACACTGAATCTGAGAGACAAGTTATAAATTAGATTCCACATAAGACCCTGTTGCAATCTTTTAAGCAAGTTAACCACTTTCTAATTCACCTAAATTTAAATTTTTCTTTCCACAAAGCTTTCCCTTGACAGAGCAAACTACATCAATAGACTAATGATTGGGTTTTGTAAAAAAATAAAAATAATAATGATCAGTATCTATACATAAAAAATCTATGCATTCCAATGAAAGTGTATCTATAGTCAGAGCCTACCTATATCCTATTTCAATAAGAAAAAAAAAATTACTGACAATATCTTCATAGTATACACGTTTGCCCAGAAATGAACAAGCCATTTACATTATTGGCAGTTCAAACCAAGGAAGTTATTTATTTATTTTTTATGAGCTCACATCTGTACCAGATCTTTTTACTTAATTATTAACACATATAATTTAAAAATTACAACATATTCTATTCATGAAAACAATCACCTTATATGAGTCAATGTAACATGGTAGAAAGTATACTCTAGAGTCAAGAAACCTAATTTTTGACTTGTTCTGGAATTAACTGGTAATAGAACTTCTGGCAAATCATATAATCTTCAGGGGCCTTGGGATTTGTCTACAAAGTGAAGGCCTGGACATCTCTTTTAGCACTAGAGATCTATAGCTCCATTTTGTACATTACTGTTAAAATATTTGAGGGATAAAGTTGGCTGATACCACAGTGAAGTCTGAATAAAAAAGTAAGGTTAAACCAGTTTCTCTTCTGTTTTTATGACAATGTCTAACCAAGCTATAATCATCTAAAGATGTCTGTAAGTGGTGTCTTATAGTATTCATTAACTTTTCTCATGTATTATGTCCAATGTCTTTTATTATAATTCTATATAATAAAATAAAAATGTGTAAGTTAAATGTTAGCTTTGTTTCAGTGTAAGCGACAACCTGTACTGTATGTTCTCCAATAAACATACCTACTAATCAAATCACAAATCCCTTCTTTCTTTGGGGAGGCTGAAGAAAGATGAGAGAAGAAGAGCAGACCAACAGTTCTTAAAAACAAATGGTAACTTGATCTGTTACCATTGTAGTGAGGCCTTAAAAGTCCATTTCAGTTTTACAAGTTCATAGATGGTCTATTAAAAACCATTCTATGTTGCCAGTAATAACTTCAGTAACAGGCCTTACAGAATAGCCCAAATAAGCTAACAGTTAACACTAATTTGTGCGTACTGTAAACCACAACTCACGAAAGCTGCTTGTAGACTTGTTTCACCAGTAATATATTTATGGAATAAATTAAAATATTCAGTTAAGCTTCAAAAGAAGACAGAAAAGAAAAATGTCAAAAAACTTAGCCACAACACTTCCAAAACCAACACTGGCCTTTTATTTCTCAAAAAATTATTCGAAGGAATTTTTTAAAAACTTACTTTTTTAAGTAAAATAATCTCATCAACTTAAATTTTCAATACACTTAACTTTGGCAAAGTTCTATAAATCTTGAAATTTAAGTGTTTTATATTTATTATAAGTAAAAGCACTCAAAATATTACTGTATACCAAAGCTAAAGATTGATATAGAAAAGAGGTATCAGACAGAAATAACTAACAAACCACTATTACAAAAGTACCATGTCCACCGACTTTAGCTAACATTGTACACATTAAGGGAAGAAGACTTTGAAGACTACAAAACAAGTATCAGCTTGTTCCAGTTAACTTTGCTTTAAAGTGTCCTCATTTAAAAAATAAATAAAAAGCACAGTTCCCCAGAAAATAGTTGTCATTCTTCAGCTGCTTATTAATAATCATAAATTAACTTTGTGGAACATAGCAATTTAGAGAAAACTTTTATCACTCAATAAAGTCTTAGAGAAACAATTAAAAATTTTGTAACTTGAAAATGTTTTCCTGCCCAAATATCACTGACTTGTGACAGTAAACTAGTAGTAAGTCTTCTTACAATGCTCTACAGGGGGAAAAAAAAATTAAAACTCTTTCTTACAAACACAGATAAAAATCTAAAGATTAATTTTACTCCAAATGAGTCTAGGAACCCCAAACAAAGGTACTTAGGATGAAATGATAAAACTTTAGAATGCTTATGTTATAAAATTCTGTAAGTCCTCTAACGGGACTTAAAACCAGGAAAATGTGGCAAGAAGGGCAATTTGAACTTTTATACCCTTAAAATCCCTTAAGCAGAAAAGAAGTATTTTGTAATCACAGATTTTGGGTAACTGAATAAAACATTTTTACAGTTGTAGTCTAGATCATAAAGAACACAGAGAAGGTTGGTGAAGTGCAACTAAATTGGCAGGTCATACCACTGAAAAATTGTACCTCTCAAAAAACAACTTTGTATGGGAAAAAAATGACAATAACCTATTTGTTTTTCATGTAAAATCTAGGCAGCCTGTTTACATTTCCTATGATTTTTTAAATTTTTGGGTCAGTAAAATAAATACAATGACTATAGACATTTCTAGGTGAAAAATTGTAATAAAACTGGAATCCCTGGCTTTCAGAATTGCAACATTTAATATTAAATAATCAGGTTGAGGAGTGGAAACTGAGAGAAAGCAATGCTGTGTATATTTGTACTACCAGTACAATTTTGTTATATTAAAATTTTTATTTACTTTATAATCTCAGTAATGGAAAGAGAAGAAAGAAAAAAAGATAAAGGAGTAAAAAACTTTTTAGATTCCAATAATGGTGATTTATTACTAACTTTAGTCTTGTTTCTTCTCTTTCTAACTGGATAAATTTAGCCAAGTTACCTCATTTTCTCATCTATAACTGACGGTAAGGTTAAAAAAAAAGTATGTAAGTATAGTAGAAAAAGTAAAACATTCCAGAGAAATACAAAGTGGTGGTATTTTTAGTCAAAGAAAAGAGGTCTTTGGTTGTTAGTTTCTTTTCTATTTTAGGAACAATAACCCACGCAGGAAAGAAAATCAGTTTGAAGCAGGAAAACAAAAGTGACAGGCAACTTCGTATTTCTTACCTGCGTACATATGGTACGTAAGCCTCTCTATAAGTTTAATAACAGTTCCTGCTTTGATAATTGGAATTCCAGCCTTGGGCTGCATGTTCTCTTCAAATATAATATTCTCTTCAGAGTCAGGCTCCGCAAATCTATAAACATCAGCACTAGGCAGCCTCATCTGCTCCTCTTTCTCTTCTTGTAGCATTGTTACATCAAGCATCCTTTCCAGTGTACTCCGGTACTGTAAAGATATCAGTGCTGCCATCCAATTGTTTTTCTCTTCAGCTGACTTGGCAGAAAATATAACACTATTTTCATCTTTTAAAATTATTTCAAAAGCATGCTTGTATTCATTGGTGTCATCTTTATCATTGATTTGTACCTTTCGCATAAAAAACTTTTCTTTAAGACGATATTCTGCATTGCTAGCACCAGGAAGTCTTGGCTGCCCATGATTTGATTTACAGCAAATCATTAAGCCATCAAAGAGAAATATGTGTCTCTCATGTTTGGCTCCTACACGTGTAAGAGTTCCTTCCATTATAAATTCATTGCAACACTGTCCAATGTCTTTTCCCTCCCAACCATCAATATTCTTCTGAATCTCATTCATTTTCTTGATTGCTAGTTGTTTCCCCTTCATTTGTTGACTATAAAACCGACATGCAGATTCACTAGAATAAAGAAAAAGGCATTATAAATACACAGATGACAGAAAACCTAGAGTTCATGTAAATAAGGGAAAGTGTAAAAGTTAGATTTTTACAAGTCTCACTGAGAAGGTATTCACTAATTCCCCAAATAGATTAGTATTACACAATTATACAATTTTGAAAATTAAAGCAACCTAGAAAATTTTCAGTGTTCTAAAAGTACAATGATGGTTGACAAAATTCTACTCTATAAATGTAACTACAAAATGATTATTTCTATCCTGGCTACTAAATATTTAGAATGACAAAACGTAGCCCAAGACAGTAAAAAAAAGTAATTTGAAAGATTAAAATAAATTATTTAGAAGGGTTTAAATGGACAAGACTCAAAGCTAAAAACATGTAGCACATACTACAATTAGGAAAGTGGAAGCAATGTTATCTGAATTAATGCCTCAAGTTATATAATCCTTAAAATTAAGGACACTAATAATTTTACTCTGACAGAACAACGATGCCAACATAAATCTACCCAATACATTTTACTCTGTCTCTCCTTTAGCTTACCAGTTGACTCTCAGGAGGTCCTGTCTGGGAGTATGCAAGGAAAATGCACAAATATGAAAGGTTTTTCAAACAATAACAATTCTCTTGGCTTTGATGTCACTTCCTCTGAAAGACCAGGCTTGTCACTACAACTATTTTCTTCATTGTTTACTTGAGGAGGGAACTGGGATCCCTGAATTTACACCACAATATTCAGGGTAAAAGAAGGATATTTTAAAAGTAAAATATTCACCTCAGTCTTCGTTTTGCAAGACTTTTAGAACATATTTTTTCCATACCACTCTGAACATTAAGCAAAGCTGTTATTGCTTGTTTTAAACATTCCTTGTCTTCTTGATCTTCACTTTTTTCTTCTAACTGCTGTAAAGCCAAAATGACAAATCTGAACCAGTAGTACACTTTTGGATAGAATAATAATAAGCTCATTTATGGATAAAAATAACATTTATTCAACTGTCACCACAATAAAATTTTAAATGTGTCATTAAATATTCTTTTAAAAGTGTTTTCTTGTGTGTTACTATTAATACACAACCAAGTTTTCTACATTAAAAGACCAAGATTAGCAGTTTTAAGATGGGTTACATCTTGCGACAGGCAGTAATATGTAGTTTCTCAAGGTGCATACCACTGAAAAGAAATGGGGAGCATAATCGATCTATTGAATGATCACAGGAGTTAGCATAGCACTAAGCATGTAGAGGAGGTTTTTTTTTTTAAGTGTGGAATTTTGTCTTAGGTTTCTGATACCTATATTACTGTTATATAATATTGAGATGATAAGGAAGATAAATATACAGAGAAGGATGCAATATAATAGAAGGAATCTCAATTACAAAACTTAGGATCAAATTTTGACTCTACTGCTGTGTGACCTTGGGGCAAGTCACTTGATCTCTGAGCCTTACTTTTCCCATTTGCCAAATAAGGCTTATAAAAAGCCTACCCTGCCTACTTTTAGGGGTTGTTATTAAAAACCAAAGCACTTTGTAAATGGTAACACACAATGTAAGTGTAAATGGTTTTCTTTGTAATTACACTACAGAATTAACATTAGTATAATAAAGAACTTTGTCCATATCCACATTAGGATTTTGAGTAAAGCTGCAATATACATATTTATGAAACTCAAGCGTATTTTCTATTACTGGCAAATAACTATGTCAACGTCTGTACTTAACAAGAACTTAGTCATCAATAACTAATTATCAATACAGTAAGGTGGCTACGATTCAAGCAAGCAATTAACAGATGTATGAGTGACAATAATTCAGTAACTGAAATCTTCTAAACCTGTTCCTGGTTACCAAAAGAAAAGTTAAGAAATCACATATTGGCTGGCTGCAATGGCCTATGCCTATAGTCCCAGCACTTGGGAGGCCCAGGTGGGAGGATCGCTTGAGCCTAGGAGTTTGAGATACCATCTATTAAAATAAAATAAAATAACATTTTATCAATAGAGTTTTCATCCAACAATTTAGGAATACCTACTCTCTACCATAAACGAAAAGACTTGAGATACACAATTATAAAATACGCAAAATGATTTATAAAGAAGTTTATTTTTCTTTTAGATGGAGTCTCTGTACCCCAGGCTAGAGTGCAGTGGTGCAATCTCAGCTAACTGCAACCTCTGCCTTCCAGCTTCAAGCAATTCTCCTACCTCAGCCTCCCAAGTAGCTGCGATTACAGGTGTCTGTCACCATGCCTGACTAATTTTTTTTTTTTTTTACTTTTAGTACAGATGGGTTTTCACCATGTTAGCCAGGCTAGTCTCAAACTCCTGACCTCAAGTGATCTGCCTGCCTTGGCCTCCCAAAGTGCTGGGATTACAGGCGTGAGCCACCACGCCTAGCTAGAAGTTTACTTTTCAATTAGCTTCATTTTTCATTAGTACATTAGTACTTTAAGGATTTTATGTTTTTCACAGGTATTCCTTAAAGGTCAACAATACATTCCTTTCTGCTTCAATTGATAAAAATCAGTTACATGCATGGGCACACACATACCACATGCACTGATGACCTGTGAAAAGTAAACAGATTTCTTACTTATATTCTAAACCATTTCTATTAAAATTTACTTAAAATACTTGAATGTTCAAATATTCTAGAAGTTCATGTAAATACCATATTGATGGTATTTACATGAATATAAATGTTCAAATAAATACCATATTGTAATGTTTAATACTTAGCTTTTATTATCCAGATTTCTTACATTCATTATTAAACTCACCATACTTTCTACTAGAGGCATAACCTACATTTTTAGGAAAATTTTCAGTTTTAATTTGTTAAGTAAAAGAAAAATTTAGGCTGGGCACGGTGGTTCATGCCTGTAATCCCAGCACTTTGGGAGGCTGAGGTGGGGGGATCACGAGGTCAGGAGTTTGAGACCAGCCTGGCCAATATGGTGAAACCCCGTCTCTACTAAAATACAAAATTAGCTGGGCATGGTGGTGCACACCTGTAGTCCCAGCTACTCGGGAGGCTGAGGCAGAAGAATTGCTTGAACTCAGGGGGCAGAGGTTGCAGTGAGCCAAGTTCGTGCCACTGCACTCCAGCCTGGACAACAGAGTGAGACTCCGTCTCAAAAAAAAAAAAAAAAAGAAAGAAAATTTATTCATAACAATTCTCAACATAAAAAGGGTAATGAAAGATATTTTCCAAGACTTTAAAAGTGTACATATTAATAAAAAACTCAAAATATCTTTTATTCATAGTATGGTTCTTCGATATGGCCAGCTAAAGAAAGCCAATGGCCAGATGTTCATTAAGAAAGATACTAGGTTATTACTTAACAGATATTACTGGTAGGCTGAAGGCTGGAATCCAGGTAATCTCTCAAAGTACCTTCCATCCCTATCATTTGAAACTATTTGCCTCTCACATGGCAGAATTCTGGGAGACAAATAAAATGTTACCATGAACATTATTAAGTTTAGTCTTTAAAGCAACAAATAATCTAACATTGAAAGCTACATACCAGGGGTATCCAGTATTTTGGCTTCCCTGGGCCAAACTGGAAGAAGAATTATCTTGGGCCACACATAAAATATACTAACACTAACCAGAGCTGATGAGCTTTTAAAAATTTGCAAAAAACAATCTCATAATGTTTTAAGAAAGTTGACGAATTTGTGTTGGGCTGGGGGTTAGACAAGCTTGCTGTATACCTTAAGAAAAGGCAAATTTAATGAAAGCACCACTGAACAATGAATTAGTTCATTGAGTTGATTTAGAATTTAATCACTCAAAAGTAAAGCCCAGAGAAATTCAAGTCAGTAAGATACAAGGCAATTTTTCAGTCTTAAAGAACTAACAGGTAGCAGAATATTGAGCATTTGATATTTTGTCCTGGATAAATTTTTTATATTTTTAATTCAGGAAAACATACCTAATGGTAGACAAAATATATAATTCTCATACACATAAAGATATTTATAAAAGAAAAAAATCCATTTGGACATCCTTTTGATTTTCTATTCTAAAAATGTTTCAAGTTTTGGAGTCATTTATCTACTATTTAACTGTAGCATTTTACATACAGAATATTCTGGTATCTCAAAAATGTTAATATTTTTTCAACCCATAAAACTTTCCTGATGAAATACTTTCAAAATGTCATTTTTACCTTTATAGCATTAGGCAAGCTTCTAAAATAAATTTCAGTGTAATAAATGACCTTTCTTGTAAGCATTTTTTGCTTCTTTTACTCAACATAGCTAATTTAAACTGGGCACTAGTGCAAAATAATTCAAGCTAACTACATCAAAAGGGTGGCTTATTGTGGCTATAGAAACAAAGCAGTGGCAAGTAGTATGTAAATGAGACTCAACAAAGCAGCATCCTGTTACCAGTGATATTCAATACCATGCTTTTCATGAGTGCCTATTTAATAATAATGTGCAATAGTAACCATTACATTTGTACAAAGGCAGTTTATTTCAATAGTTTAAAAAATTACTAAGTCCTGAGATTATATTACCATATGAGATTGTACTTAAACTCATCTAGGGATTCATATATATACGTGTGTGTGTGTATGTATGTATATATGTGTATGTATGTGTATATACATGTACATCTATGTATATGTGTATATATACGTGTGTGTGTGTATATATATACGTGTGTGTGTGTGTATATATTTTTTGTTTTGAGATGGAGTCTTATTCTGTCTCCCAGGCTGGAGTACAGTGGCACGATCTTAGCTCACTGCAACCTCCGCACCTCCCGGGTTCAAGTGATTCTCCTACCTCAGCCTCCAGAGTAGCTGGGATTACAGGTGCATGTCACCACACCCAGAAAATTTTTGTATTTTTAGTAGAGACGGGGTTTTGCCATGTTGGCCAGGCTGGTCTTGAACTCCTGACCTCAGGTGATCTACCAGTCTTGGCCTCCCAAAGTGCTGGGATTACAGGCATCAGCCATTATGCCCAGCCAGGAATCATATTCTAAAGCAGAATGAAAACTCCTATGCTCCATTGAGATGATAAAATTTAACTTTTCACAAGAAAGAACCATTTTACCAGTGACTAATTTTTTTGGTCCCTTAGAAATAAGAAAAGAGGCAATAGTCAATATGGTGTGTTCCATGTGCAAAATAAACCCTGGAAGAAAAATGGGATTAAATGTAAGGAGCTGTCAAAGAAAATACTAAAATGAATACAAAGAATATAGCAGTATTCAGGAGACTAAAACTCAAGATTGTTTGATATATAAAAAATAAATTGTTGTACCGAGTGCATTTTATATGCTCAATTCATTCACAATCATATAATGGCTTCCCTTTGATTAAAAAAAAGAATGCTTGAATTCGTTTTTATTTCTTGGAATTAATTTTCTCCAACACGGCCTTATATACAATGAAGGAACTACCATTTACTTGAAGGCACTAACAGGCTGGTCCAGGACCCACAATTCTTGACTTTCAGTCCCGTGACTTTTCACTATAATAGGTACCCAAATAATTGAAATGGCTTTGAAAAACCTCAATATTCACTAAATAAAACCTATTCCATAAAACAGGTAAATTGCAATGCATAAGAATGACAAAGTATACGGCCAAGAAATATACATTATAATTGTCTAACATTTGGGATATAAAAATAAAGATCTCCATTTATTTTAAATATTATATACATAGAAAGAGCTCATCACAACATAAGAGAACACAACAAGCAAAGATTAGGTTCACGTTTTGATTTGGGAATTTTATTTGTATACTATTTGATGAGACATGACAGTGGATTACAACATGGAAAATGCAAAGAGTAACACCTGATTTACTAGCCCTCTTAGCAAATATTATCCAAATTATTCCAGAACTAATTAACTGCTGAGTAATTCAAGCCTTTTGCTCCTGTTTGCCATGACATCATTTTAAACATTCCACTAAAGGCTGAGGGAAAGAAAGGTCATGACATTCAAATAAATTATTATTTTATGATACCAACACACCTAAAAGGTATGGGTGGAGATGAAATTCTTAAAATGAGATTTCAATTCCAAACATTAAACAGGCAATCAACCCTAAAAAATGTTAGGATATGTCATTTGTGAAAATATGCTGTTTAAAACCATCTCTCTGTTCTAATCAGAGAAAACATCACTAACTACAAATGCACCTCACAGTAGTCAAGTTTATTTAAAATTAAAAATTGGCCAGATATAGTGGCTCACGCCTATAATCCCAGCATTTTGGGAGGCTGAGGTGGGCAGATCACTTGAGCCCAGGAGTTCAAGACTAGCCTGGACAAAATACCCAGATTCTGTCTCTACCAGAAAATAAAATTAGCCAGGCATGGTGGTGCACAACTGGAGTCCTAGCTACTCAGGAGGCTGAGGTAGGTGGATTAATTGAGCCTGGGAGATTGAGGATGCAGTGAGCAGTGATTGTACCACTGCACTCCAGCCTGGGTGACAGAGTGAGACCCTGTCTCAAAAACAAAACAAAACAAAACAAAAAACCCCAAACACCAAAACCAAAAAATTAAATAAAAAACTGCAGTAATGCAATAGCTAACTGTTTGTTTACAATGGCTCTTGTGGTACACTATCCTATGTTTAACTTTAGACATTCAACATCTGTGGTCAGCTCCAATACCATGTAGCTTTGAGCCCATGGGTTTCTGGGTAAGAATTTCTGAATTTAGAGAGCTGGTTCAAGGGAATGTACCCTAGAGAGAACCTCCATTGGTTCTCTGCCAGACTCGGTGGTTTACGCCTATCCCTTTGAGATTATAATCCTATAATCCCTTTGGGGATTACTTTGGGAGGCCTAGGTGGGAGAAGCCCTTGAGCCCAGAAGTTTGAGACCAGCCTGGGCAACATAGCTAGACCTCATCTCTACAAACAATAATTTTAAAAAATTAGCCAGGTGTGGTGGCATGTGCCTGTGGTCCCAGCTACTTGTGAGGCTGAAGAATCACTTGAGCCCAGGTGGTCGAGGTTACAGTGAGCTGTGACAGCACCACTGCAATCCAGCCTGGGTGACAGAACAAGACTCTATCTCAATAAATAAATAAATAAAAATAAAAAATCTAAGATCAGGATGAAATAATTGGCCTAATGCAAAAAAAAAGAAAACAGGAAAAAAAAAAAAAAAAAAAAAAAAAAAAAAAAAAAAAGGCTGGGTGCAGTGGCTCATGCCACTAACCCCAGCACTTTGGGAGGCCAATGTGGGAAGATCCCTTGAGCCCAGGAGTTTGAGATCAGCCTGGGCAACAAAATGAGACCCTGTCTCTACAAAAAAATAATTAAAAAAAATTAGTTGGGCATAGTGGTGCATGCCTGTAGTCCCAGTTACTTGGGAGGCTGGGGTGAGAAGACTGTTTGATCCCAGGAGATCCAGGCTGCAGCAAGCTATGATCACACCACCGCACTCCAGCCTGGGTAGCAGAGCAAGACCTATCTCTAAAAAAGAGGGATGGAGGTGTTAGGGGGTAGCCACTGTATAAAGCCGATGTAGCCAGTATGTATGCTGGAGAAACAGAACAACAAAATTTTATTTTATAGTGTACCAAAACTTACTGTTAAGGGTTGAATTGTGTCCCCATGAAAGATATGTTCAAGTCCTAACCCCTGGTACCTATGAATGTGATCTTCTTTGGAAATAGGATCTTTGCAGATGTAATCAAGTTGAGATGAGATCATCTTGGATTAGGGTGAGCCCTAAATCCACTGACTTGGTGTCTTTGTAAGAGAAAGGAATGGGCGATTTGGATGCAGACACATAGAGAAGAACGTGAAGCTGTCAAGAACTTGAAGTGCAGATGGAGGAAAAGACAGGAGTGATGGCATCTATAAGCCAAGGACCACCAAGAATTGCTGGGGTCCACCAGAAGCTAGGCAGAGGCAGCAGGGATTCTTCCTTAGAGCCTTTAGAGGAAGTGTGGCCCTGCCCACACCCTGATTTCAGATTCTCCGCCTCCAGAACTGTGAAAGAATAAATTTCTGTTGTTTACAAGCTTCTGAGTTTGTGGTACTTTGCTGTAGCAGCCTTAGGAAACCAAATACACTCATGTACACATAACAACATAAGATTTCAACCTGAATTTTAAAATAGAAGGAAACTTACTTTCTCTTAGGTTAAAAGGACCCAGAATACAAGAAAAAGTAGAGGTAATTTTCTAGGGAATTCAAAGTCATCCTGGATGTTTTTTTTTTTTTAAGGTTTGTTTGGGTGCATCTTGGGGAGATAAAATCCTATGTCTAAGGAACAAAGAAAAAGTTAATACTTTTGTGGAACCAAACATGTACTGATTTGCTAACCTTTAAAATATTGGTCAGGCCAGGTGTGGGGGCTCACGCCTATAATCCCAGCACTTTGGGAGGCCAAGGTGGGTGGATCACTTGAGGTCAGGAGTTTGTGACCAGCCTGGCCAACAGGGCAAAACCCCGTGTCTACTAAAAATACAAAAATTAGCCAGGTGTGGCGGCAGGCATCTGTAATTCCAGCTACTTGGGAGGCAGGAGAATCACTTTAGTCCACGAGGCAGAGATTGCAGTGAGCCAAGATCGTGCCACTGCACGCCAGCCTGGGTGACAGAGTGAGACTCTGTCTCAAAATATAGTAAAAATAAAATAAAATATTGGTCAATATATTTACTTAGCCCCAAGAAATCTAAATTTAATAAAGTAAATTAAACTTCACATACAAAAATCACATTATTGAAGCAATATTTCAAAAGGGCACAAAGGAAGTTTTTTTACTTCATAAAAAAATTAACTTTAACTTTTCAAGTTAAAGAGTCTGAAGACTTGGCTGCTAACTTTACTGAAGGAAAGAGTATTTTTTCAGTTTTAGTAGCATTAAAGTCTTATACTATTTTAATTTATTTTTTAATCAACAAGTAAAAATCATGTTTATGGTGTGTAATAGGATCTTTTGATACATGTATATAACTGGAATAGCTACATCAAGCTACTTAACATGTGCATTAACACACATACTTCTTTTGTGGTGAGAACACTTAACATTTACTTTCTTAGCAGTTTTCAAAAATATGCAATATATTGTTATTAACTGTAGTTACCATCATGTACAATAGATCTCTTGAATTTACACCTCCTAACTAAAATTTTGTGTCATTTGACCAGTATCTCCCTACTCCCCTACTCTCCAGCCTCTGGTAACCACCATTTTATTGTTTCTTTGTGTTATACTATTAACAGCTTATACTTATTATACTTATTATACTATTAACAGTCTTATACTATTAACAGCTAAACTTATCTTTTGATTTTGTAAAGTTTAAGGCATTCTACCTAAGTTTCCAAAATAAATGTAATTATATAAAATTTACAGTTAAATTTTCTTTAAAATGTAAGACATAGGAATTTAAAGGAAAATGTATATGTATTTTTTGCCATTCATTTTTTAACAAGCATTTACTGAATGCCTAAATGCCAGACACTGTGATAGGTATGAGAATTCAAAGATAATAGCGCTCCATTCCTCACAGAGCGAACAGTTGAATGATAAGACAGACAATAAAAATGGGACAAGTTCTCTAAAGAGATGTATGTAAAGAAAGGAAGGAACTCACTCTGGGCATGGTGACTCACACCTGAAATCCCAGCACTTTTGGGAGGCTGAGGTGGGCGGATCACCTGAGGTCAAGAGTTCGAGACCAGCCTGGCCTACATGGTGAAACTCTGTCTCTACTAAAAATATAAAATTAGTTGGGTGTGGTGGTGCACACCTGTAATTAATCCCAGCTACTCGGGAAGCTGAGGCAGGAGAATTGCTTGAAGCTGGGAGGCAGAGGTTGCAGTGAGCTGAGCTCACGTCACTGCACTCCAGCCTGGAGAGGGTAAAAGAGGAATTCCAGATAAATGGGAAAAAAGGACAAGCGAAGAGGCAGTAATATGAACCAGGATAGACACGGAACCCTCAACAGATTTGGCATATCCAGGGTTGCTAGGAAACTCTTTTTTTTCTTTTCTTTTTTTTTTTTTGAGATGGAGTTTTGCTCTTTTTACCCAGGCTGGAGTGCAGTGGTGTGATCTTGGCTCACTGCAACCTTCACCTCCCGAGTTCAAGTGATTCTCCTGCCTCAGCCTCCTGAGGATCTGGGATTACAGGCGCACAGAAAAAAAAAAAAAATGAGAGTCTTGTGGACTAATTAGGCAAAATTTCCTGCCCAATATACTGCTAACTTTGCAATATAACTTAGGCAGTAATATGAATCAGAGATACACATGCTTAAATTAGTAGAAATTTTTAATTGCTAAATGATGCACTTACTAAACTTCTATTAATGTAAGTTATAATTTTAGAAATTTTAATTGGCTACACTTGGAAGAGTAAAAATTTCTTTTATATTATTAAGATGATTGGGTTTTATAGCCTTCTGAACTTTCATCAAAGCTTCTTGGGTTCATTTGGAGGGGGAGTTGTTTTGTTTTGTTTTTTTGAGACAGGGGCTTGCTCTGGTTCTCAGACTGGAGTACAGAGGCATGATCATGGCTCACTGCAGCTTCGACCTCCTGAGCTCAAGTATTCCTCCTGCCCAGCCTTTTGAGTAGCTGGGACCACAGGTGTGCACCACCATTCCTGGCTAATTTTCTTATTTTTATTTTTGTAGAGACAGGGTCGTGCCATGTTGCCCAGGCTGGTCTCCAACTCCTGGGCTCAAGCAATCCTTCCGCCTTGGCCTCCCAAAGTGCTGGGACTACAGGTGTGAGCCACTGCACCTGGCCTTCTTGTTTTTATTTATAAATTGATAATGGCCTTAAGATTTTATATGGCCTTTGAATCTTTCTGAATTTCATTACAGGCTCAGGTAAAAAAAAAATTCCATTACAAAGAAAAATTCTATATAACAAAACAGTGTGTAAATGTCCCATTATAAGTATAGTTAGTAATAATGAATTCTTTGTAAAGATTTTACATACTAAATGCTTCCTGTCTTGATTATCCTCTTAAGATACTCATCCTGTATTTCCAAAGACCTTAAACGGTATCTATTGCTAAGAGCTTTTGTCATTTCTGCCTGGTGATTAAAAATACCTTTTAACTCCCTGAGTCTTTTCTCAATGTAAACATTCCTAATTGAGAAATCAAACTGAATTCCAAATGCAGTGCAGAGACCTGAGAAAATGTAGGGATGACAGTTCCTCCAGTTTACTGTTAATAAATTCACAGACCTTCTGTTCACTCATTGATTCATTACAGAGAGCCCATTTTATCATCTGCAAACTATAAATATGATTTCCAGTAATATATTCTCCGTAAAAGAATCATGATACTAAACAAAAGTGTTCTTTGATGAAACACATACTCATTTGAAAGCTAAAGAAATAATAATGCTATTAATGCATGCCTTCTTTTGTCTTTACAAGGCTAGTCCATTAAAGGTAGAGAGAATATCACTTTGAGCTACACTACTGAATTATAGTTTATACAGACTCTTTTCTTTAATTTCAGTATATAATAGGAAAAGAAAAAAGAGACAACCCCTTTCCTTTCAGTCAGTGCTTAATATTTTGAACTGTAATCAAATGGGCATTTTTTACTGAGATTATAGAAATGTATTGTTTCTAAAGCAATGATAAACAGTTTTATACAGACAGTTGCAAACTTGAGCTATCAAAGTCAGGTAAACTAACCTTCCCCATTACTTTGGCCTTATCCTCACACTGGCTCTCTTATCCTCACACTGAGTCCCTGAGTCTGCTGAGGTCCCCAAATGGAAACTGTGATGCATAAATCCAAGGTGGTTTTCAAAGAATCAGCCATGTAAACAAAAAGTAAAGGTACAAGATAAAAAATATCTGACAATTGCTTTAACATTCACTATAAAAACCAATAAAAGAAAAAAAGGAAAACAAAAGAAATTAAAAATAAAATTCACTACTAAACCAACAGAATTTGCTACTCTTTTGCAGACTGATTTCCATTTGCTTCTTAACTGAAAAAAGAAAATGGAAACACACTAATGTGCAGGGTACTCACATAATAATTTACAAATAAAGTAGCAAAAAGAAATTCATCACACCTCAATATGTTATAAATAACAATAAGGAGTTTTCTTACCTTCAAAAGTTCAAAGTAATGGAGACAGTGGTAAACAGGGGCCAGAAGCAGCCTGGGTAAAACATATTGAACAGCTTCTTTGAAACCTTCGCCTATTGACTAGAAAAAAAAAGTGATTTAATTTTTTTTTAAGTTTACTTTTCAGACATTGTACATCTTGATTTAAAAATTACTATACCTGCAAATAAAGTGCTGCCCCAGGCTTTGATAACTGACTAAGGAAACGATCATGAAAACCAGGTCGCAAAATATCTCGAGCATACGATTCATACGGATCAAATGCCAGTTCCTTAGAAAATAAAGAAGGTAAAACATAAATAATCTACCATTACAAACACAGAAAGATTTAATTATGGGGCATGACTATGCGAGCACAATTATGTATTTCTTTGAAAGTCTCTAAACAAAAATTATATGACTGCTAATTATAATTTTAATAGAAGAGATCCCAATATTCTCAAGTAAGAGAGTAAATCAGTTCTTTCTGATGAATAATAGAATCCTTTTATGTTATAACAGCTCTCATTAAAGGTTTCCAGTAGAGTATTATCAACAAACATGGCCGTAAGAGTGGGCAGACTTTTGGTTCTAGAAAACAAAGCTTAACTTGAATAACAAAGAATATAGACATGTACAACTAGGTAAGGTATAAACATTTAGAATACTGAAACCAGACATGTTTTTATAGTTCTCAGTGGTAGACATGTACTTTCATATTCTATAAACCAGAAGTAACATCTAAAATTCATTGTTCTAATTTCACAAATTAAACAAAATCCGAACTGCCCAAAATGTTGCCATCATTAATATCACCAATCAATAAACTAAATTCTAATGGCTCAGTTAAAAAGACCAGAATATACTGGTTTTGAAGATTTCTGGGGAAAAAAAGAGTAGGTATCTTGATTTTAGCAGAAACAGAGTCGCTACTCTTCTATCTTGTGCTGTATTCCTGGTATAAAACTATTATGAAAATGGTGCTCTAGATTCTAGCAGGAGCTCACTTCCATAAAGGGTAATTCTAGCAAGAGGAAGAGGACATCTAGCGGAGCATAGTAGAAGGAGGTAGAAGGGAATGAAACAAAAGACGGTTATGAATTAAATCACCCTTAATGATGTTTTTCAGATTGCTTTTTTTTTTGACACAGGGTCTTGGTCTTACTCTGTCACCCAGGCGAGAGTGCAGTGGTGCAATCACGGCTCACTACAACCTCTGCCTCTTGGGCTCAAACAATCCTCCCTGCTCAGTCTCCTGAATATCTGGGACCACAGGCGCACACCACCTCGTCTGGTTAAATTTTTTGTGTATTTTGTAGGGACAGGGTTTCTGCCATGTTGACCAGGCTGGTCTTTTTTTTTTTTTTTGAGACAGAGTCTCCCTCTGTTGCCCAGGCTGGAGTGCAGTGGCGCTATCCCGGCTCACTGCAAGCTCCGCCTCCCAGGTTCACGCCATTCTCCTGCCTCAGCCTCCCGAGTAGCTGGGACTACAGGCGCCCACCACCACGCCCGGCCAATTTTTTTGTATTTTTAGTAGAGACGGGGTTTCACCGTGTTAACCAGGATGGTCTCGATCTCCTAACCTCGCGATCCGCCCACCTTGGCCTCCCAAAGCGCTGGGATTACAGGCACCTGGCCTGACCAAGTTGGTCTTGATCTGCTGGACTCAAGTGATCCTCCTGCCTCGGCCTCCCAAAGTGCTGGGATTACAGGTGTGAGCCGCTGCGCCTGGCCTCAGATTGCTTTTTAAGAAATGATTGACTAGTAATACCACCAGATCAGACATCAGAAGATATGAGCTCTGGTTGTTGCAAAATGCAATATGGCATGTAAACTTCCAAGTCATACTGGATTCCTTGAGCTGGCTCCTAGTTGACTTCCCAATTTTTAATTCCTTCAACTTTCTTCTCAACTAAAAATTGCTATCATAATATAACACCAGAAATTGCAGTCTATTATGCTTTACAGAAATTGACAGTAAGGTTTCAAAAATAACAAGAGGATGGAGTCAGGTATGAATACAGTGGATTGGAGAGAAGACTACAAATGTGAAGAGATGCTTATAGCTTAGGTCTCTTCCAATTCAGAAATGATCATATGCCACAGACATGTTTGCCCTCCTCCCCTTTGAATAAGCCCTAACTTATTACACAATTTTTATAACTACAGGTAAAGAAAAGGCTTTATAATGTGGCTTAAAAACATGGGTTTCGGAGTCACAGAGATGCACATTTCAATTCTGACCCTACTGTTTATTAGCTGTGTAACCTTTGACAAACTACTTTCTCTAAGCCTGTTTCCCACTGGAAATGTGAATAATAATTATTTCACAGGGTTGTTTACAGAACTAAATGAGATATAAGTAAAAGGCTTATAATAGTGTCTGGCACAGAGTAAGCCCTGCATAAATGGTAGTAGCTAGTACTATCATTTTGAAATAGCTAATCTCAAGAGAAAAAAAAAATCAACAATTAACGAAGAATCCAAACTCTCTTCACAAAGTTTTATTCTTGAAGACAAGTTTTTAGAATGATAAGCAATTCTGAGAGATGGTATGAGTTAATAGATGATTTTACGATAGGTTCATTGGTTAAAATGTAACAATATTCATAGGAAATATAAAATTGTCAATACACATAATTGACAGAAAAGTACAGAGAACAGCCTAACCTAACTATACCCACCATCGAACTCAGAAAAGCTCAACATTTTATAATACCTGCCTCAGCTTTTTAGAAAAGAAATAAAACAATATAGATGTAATTACTTCCTTTAGGCTCCCTTTCATAAGCTTATCTCCTGCTGATGACCAGAGGTAGTCATTACCTTGAATTTGAATTTTTTCCTTCCCATGTACGTTTTTATATCATAATTACATATGTATCAACAAACAAAGCAACGTGTTGTTTTGCATGCTTTCAAACTTCATATAAATATAATAATGTATACATTCATCTATAAGTTGCTTTTTATACTCAAAATTTTTTCAAGATTTATCTATTTTGATTTATACAGTTCCTTTCACTTTATTTTAAAACTCTGTATAATATTCTACTGTATGAATATATCATTTTCTCTAAATCCGTTCTCCACTGATAGATAACTGTTTCTTGTTTTTCACAATTATTAAAAAAATTCTGAGGCCGGGCGCAGTGGCTCAAGCCTGTAATCCCAGCACTTTGGGAGGCCAAGGCGGGCGGATCACGAGGTCAGGAGATCGAGACCATCCTGGCTAACACGGTGAAACCCCGTCTCTACTAAAAATACAAAAAACTAGCCGGGCGAGGTGGCGGCGCCTGTAGTCCCAGCTACTCGGGAGGCTGAGGCAGGAGAATGGCGTGAACCCGGGAGGCAGAGCTTGCAGTGAGCTGAGATCTGGCCACTGCACGCCAGCCTGGGCGGCAGAGCGAGACTCTGTCTCAAAAAAAAAAAAAAAAAAAAAAAAAAAATTTGTAATTTTACACTTTTTTTTGTTTCCCTTTATTGGGCTTTGCAGATATTGCCTTTTTTTTTTACAAGTTGAAGATTTGTGGCAACCCTGTGTGAAGCAAGTCTATTGGCCCCATTTTTCCAACAGCATGTGCTGATTTTGTCTCTGTGTCACATTTTGGTAATTTTTGAAATATTTCAAACTTCTTCACCATTATTACTGAGCCAGTGTTCACTTACCATTCTGAAACTCCTAGGGCCCTTAAGAATTATGCTAAATCTACTCTGGCTGTGCCCTATAAATGGAACACCAAAGCCTGGATGTTAGTACAACTGTTTACAACATGGTTTACTGAATATTTTAAGCCCGCTATTGAGACCAACTGCTCAGAAAAAAACAAAACAAAACAAAACAAAAACTTCTTTCAAAATACTGACATTGCACCTAGACACCTAAGAGCTCTGATGGAGATATACAAGGAGATTAATGTTGTTTTCAAGTCTCTTAACACAGCATCCATTTTGCAGCCCATGGATCAAGGAATAATTTTGACCTTCAAGTTTTATTATTTCACAAATATGTTTCGTGAGGCTGTAAGTGCCATAGACAGTGATTCCTCTGTTGTATCTGGATAAAGTCAACTGAAAACCCTCTGGAAAGGATTCACCATTCTAGATGCCACTAAGAACATTCATTATTTATGGGAAAGGTCAAAATATCCACATTAACAGGTGTTTGGAAGAAGCTGATTCCAACTCTCATGGATGGCTTTGAGGAGTTCAAGACTTTCAGTTGGAGGAAGTAACTGCAGATGTGGTGGAAATAGCAAGAGAAACAGGATTAGAAGTGGAGCCTGATGATGTGACTTGAACTGCTTCAAGTTTATGATAAAACTTGAATAGAGAATTTGCTTCTTATGGATGAGCAAAGAAAGTAGTTTCTTGGCTGGGCATAGTGGCTCATGCCTGTAATCCCAGCACTTTGGGAGGCCAAGGCAGGCAGATCATGAGGTCAAGAGATCGAGACCATCCTAGCCAACATGGTGAAACCTGGTCTCTACTAAAAATACAAAAATCAGCTGGGCGTGGTGGCGCACACCTGTAGTCCCAGCTACTCAGGAGGCTGAGGCAGGAGAATCACTAGAACCCAGGAGGCAGAGGTTGCAATGAGCTGAGATCACGCCACTGCATTCCAGCCTGGTGACAAAGTGAGATTCACCAGGAGAGATGGAACCTACTCCTGGTGAAAATACTATGAACATTTTTATGACAACAAAGGACTCAGAATATTACATCAACTTAGTTGATAAAGTGGTGGCAGGGTTTGAGAGGATTGACTCCAATACTGAAATAATTTCTACTGTGGGTAAAGTGCTATCAACAACATCACCAGCTACACAGAAATCTTTCATAAAAGAAAGAGCCAACAGCTGTGTCAAACCCCACTGTTGCTTATTTTTTAAACTGCCAGTCACACCAACCTTCAGCAGCTATCAACATCAAGACAAGACCCTTCACCAGCTAAAAGATTATGACTCACTGAAGGCTGAGATGATCATTAGCATTGTTTTAGCCGTATTTCTAAATTTAGGTATGTATATTGTTTTAGACATAATGCTATTGCATGCTTACTAGACCGCAGGATAGTGTAAACATAACTTTTATATGCACTATAAGCCAAAAAAATACTGACTTGCTTTATTGTGATATTTACTTTATTGCAGTAGTCTGAAACCTAAGCCACAAGATCTGTATAACTTAGTGTGCACATATGCATGAATATTTTTTAGAGCATGTAACTACCAGGGGAAGTTGCTTTCCAAAGTGGTTATATCAATTTATATACTTAGCAGCAGTGATTTTTCCCAGTTGTCCACTTCCTTGTCAACATTTGATACTATCAGACTTAAAATTTGTTAGCCTGATATTGTGAGACTATGCCAGTGTTATTTTTATATGTATTTCCCTGATTACTAGTAATGTTGAGAATCTACTTATATGGTTATGGGCCATTTATTTGTATCTTCTGAGAATTGTTTATTAATAGCTTTTGACCATTTCTATTAGCTTGTCTTTACGTGTTAAATTGATAGTTTTTAAAAATGGCTATATTGAGATATAATTCATACACATTCACTCCACCCATTTAATGGGCAAAATTAGATGATTTTTAGTTTAACGGAATTGTGCAACTATCTTCATAATCTATTTTAGAATATTTTTATCACCCTCTCAAAGAAATCACACAGTCTTCAGCTATTACCTCCCAAACCCCTAAACCCCCTCAGCCCTAGGCAACCATGAATCTACTTTATGTCTCCATGGATTTGCCTATTCTGGATATTACATGTAAATGGAATCATACAATACATAGTCTTTTGTGACTGGCTTCTTGTGTCCAGCATAACATTTTCAAAGTTCATCCATGTTGTAGCATGTTTCAACACTCCCTTTTAGTTTTTTTATATTGTGGTAAAATATACACATGAAAATTACCATTTTAGCCATTTTTAAGTGTACAATTAAGTGGCATTAATAGACAATGTTGTGCAACTGTCCATTTCCAGATCTGAACTATTCTATCGTCCCAAACTGAAACTCTGTATCCATTAAACAGTAACTGATCATTGCCTCTTCCCCATAACCCTTGGTAACTTCTGTGTCTCTATTAACTTGACTACTCTAGTTACCTCATATTAGTGGAAACATACAATATTTGTCCTTTTGTGTCTGGCTTATTTTATTAGCATAATGTTTCCAAGGTTCACCCATGTTGTAGCATGTATTGGAATTTCATCCCTTTTTAAGCTGAATTATATTCTACTGTATATTCTACTGTAATGTATTTACCACATTTTATAATTTAACCATTCATCTGTTGATGGACATGTGGGTTGTTCCCAGCTTTTGGCTATTGTGGATAATGCTGCTATGAATGTTGCCATACAACTATATAACTGAATCTCTGCTTTCAGTTCTTTTGGGTATATAGCTAGGAGTGAAATTTTTGGATCATATGGTAATTCTACGTTTAACTTTTTGAGAAGCCAGCAAACTGTTTTCCAAGCAGTTGCTCCATTTTATATTTCTATCAGCAAAATATGAGGATCTCAGTTTGTCCACAGCTTCATCAACACTTGTTACTTTCCCCTTTTTATTTTAATTTTAGCCATCTTAGTATATGTGAAGTGGTACTGCATCATGTTTTTTCTTTTAGAGATATGGTCTAACCTTGTCACCCAGGCTGGAGTGCAATCATGTGATCATGGCTCACTGCAGCCTCAACCTCCTGCGCTCAAGCAATCCTCCCACCTCAGCCCCCCGAGTAGCTGGGACCACAGGCGCACACCACCATCCTGGGCAAATTTTCTAATTTTTGTAAAGACAAGGTCTCACTATGTTGCCCAGGCTTTATAGTGATTTTGATTTGCATTTCCCTAATTTCGAATGAAGCTGAGCATCTTCTAATGTACCATGTTGGCCACTTATATATCTTCCTTGGAGAAATATCTATTCAAATCCTTTGCCCATTTTTTAAATTGGGTTATCTTTTTGTTATATACACTGAATACTAGACTCTTATCAGAAATATCATTTGCAACTATGTTTTCTCTTTCTGTAGGCTGTCTTTTGCTTTCTTGATGGTGTACTTTGAAACACAGAGTTTTTAATTTTGAAGAAGTCCAAATTATCTACTTTTTCTTTTATAGCTTGTGCTTTTGGTATTATCTAAGTATCCTTTGCCAAATCCAAGGTAATGAGGATTCAGACCTGTTTTCTTCCAAGAGTTTTATAGCTTTAGATCCTACATTGTCTTTGATCCATTTTGAGTTAATTTTTGGATATGGTACAGGGTTCCAACTTCATTCATTTGTGCTTCTCTTATGTCTTTTCTTGAACAGAAATTTTAAAACGTAAACTCTTCCTTTCTGGTTTGCTCTATGTGTTAAGAAATCTTCCTATGTCAAAGTCATATAAATATGTTCTCCTATGTTTTCTTTTGAAGTTCTACTCTTCATTTTTAGATTTTTAATATGTTGAGTAATTTCTGTGAATTATATGTTATGGAATGAATTTTTTTTCCATATAACCAGGTTTGACTCATTATAATTTATTAATGAATTCATTCTTTCTCTACTAACGTAATATCTATCACATATCAGGAGAATATATGTATTTTTTTTTCAGGGTTCTTTGTTCTGTTACCAAATTGTTACCTGCACCAATACTACACTCTTGTTTACTCCGGCTTCATAATAAATTTTAGTATGTGGCAAGACTTTATCTAACAGGTATTTTATCTAACAAGTACTTGAGGGGACAAGAACAAGTCCCTTCAACTTGTTCTTCCTCAAAATTGTTATTTTTGCTCCTCATTCTTAACACGTGAATTTTAGGATCAGCTTGCTATGCACTAAATTTGTAGATTATTTGGGGGACAACTGGTATCATTACAGTACTGAGTCTTTCCATCCATGAACATGGTATATATTTCCATTTATTCAGATCTTCCTTATGAATCTAATTTTATTTTATTTTTTTGAGATGGAGTCTCCCTCTCTCACTGGGGCTGGAGTGCAGTGGCATAATCTCGGCTCACTGCAACCTCCGCCTCCCGGGTTCAAGCGATTCTCCTGCCTCAGCCTCCTGAGTAGCTGAGATTACAGGTGCCCGCCCAGCTAATTTTTTGTATTTTTAGTAGAGATGGGGTTTCATCATGTTGACCAGACTGGTCTCGAACTCCTGACCTCGTGATTCGCCTGCCTCAGCCTCCCAAAGTGCTGGGATTACAGGAGTACGCCATCGTGCCCAGCTAATTTTATGGTTTTTTTTTTTTAAAGCAAAGGTCTTGTATTTAGTCAGGTTTATTTCCAGGTACTTTATAGTCTTATCTCTATAGTGAATGCAGTCTTTAAAAATATTATATATTCAATGGACTGTAACTGAGCACAGTAATGCTACCAATTTTTACAGGCTGATCTTTTATCCAACAGCTATAATGAGCTTGCCAACTATAAAAATTTACTTGGGTTTGCTATATAGATAATTATATTAACTAAAAATAGGACAATTTTGTCTTGCCTATTCCTTTTCTGTCTTTTTGTATTGGGCAGTACTCACTATTAGAGTGCTGAATAGAAGTGGTGATGGTGGTATTCTTTTCTAGTTTCTTAGTTTTGCTATAGTTTAACCACTATTATATCTCTTACAGACTTTTAGTAAATATCCTTTATTAGGTTAAGAAAGTTGCCTTCTATTCCTTGTTTGCCTGACATTTTAAAGAAATTTATGAATGAATGTTTAATTTTATGAACCCTTTTTCTTGCGATTTTAACTTGCTAAAGTAGAATACTACATTAAAACTTTTTAAAATGTCAAACCACGTAAGAATAAACATAAAATATATCATATTTGGACATATGTTTTACTGTATCATAAACTGATTTTTCATTGCCAGTTTTGTTGATACCTGAGAATGTCTCATAGTTTTTTCTTGTATTGTCGTTATCTAGTTTTGATAATGTATTCATACATTCCCGATAAACTTAAGTTACCCTTCATGTCTCAATTCATTGGAACAATTTGCAAAAGAGTAAGATTAACTGTTTCCTGAAGATTGGCAAAACTCATTGTCATATGCTGTCTTCTGTTGCTATAACTGAGTACCTGAGACTGGGTAATTCATAAAGAAATTTATTTATCACAGTTTTGGAGGCTAGAAGTTCAAGACAGGCAGGTACATCTGGTGAGGGCTTTCTTGCTGGTAGGGACTCTGCAGAGTCCTGAGGTGGTGCAGGGCACAGCAAGGGGACTACAGCATGTCAGCTCAGGTCTCTTCCTCTTTTTATAAAGACAGGCCTGCCATCATGGGGGCCCCACCCTGATGACCTTATCTAATGCTAATTACCTCCACAGGCCCCACCTCCAATCAATATATATAGTTGGAGATTAAACTTCCAATACATAAAATATGGGGACACATTCAAATCATAGCATTCACAACAACTGGTCTATGCCGCAAGTCATTTGTCAAAACATACTTTTGACTATTCATTTTTTAATGTTTTTTAACTTAGAACATTGATACTGCTCTTTTATATAATTTTAAAGGTTATGTCATTACAGTTCTTAAACATTTTGAAGTGGATCTTAGTGTTCTTCCATGATTTAAAAAACAGGCCTGGTACGATGGCTCACGTATGTAATCCCAGCACTTTGGGAGGCCGAGGCAGGTAGATCACTTGAGGCCAAGTGTTCGAGACCAGCCTAGCCATCATGGCAAAACCTCGTCTCTACTAAAAACACAAAAATTAGCCAAAAGTGGTGGCACAGTAATCCCAACTATTGGGGTGGCTGAGGCATGAGAATTGCTTGAACCTGGGAGGCGGAGGTTGCAGTGAGCCGAGATCCCATCTAGTATTTGTGTTTCCTTTTCCCGTTGATCAGCCATGAGATCTTTTGTTATATCAATTTCTAATTCATGAATTCTGTTCTGTTACTTCCTTACATATTGTTCTCTTAGGTGTTTCCTGTTCTCTTTCTTGTTTCTTGGGTTGAAAGCTTAACTTAATTATTACTATTTTTTCAAAAAATATGTAAAACTGTAAGCATCTCTCTGCAAAATTTATGTTGAAACTTAATCCTCAAGGCAACAGTATTAAGATATATACAGATATATATCTGTATATATATTAAGATATATACAGCTGACCTTTGAACAACCCGTGGGTTAGACTTGCACGGATCCACTTATATGCAGATGTTTTTCAACCAAATGAGGATCAAAAATACAGTATCTGTGGGATGTGAAACCCTTGTACACTGAGGGCTGGCTTTTTGTATATATGGGTTCCACAGGGCCTATGCAAGTTTTGCAGGGCTGATGTGGAACTTGAGCATGTGTGGATTTGCGTATCTGCAGGGAGTCCTAGAACCAATTCCCCACATATACTGAGGGATGACTGTGTACACACACACACACACATACACACTCTGTTGTCCCTTGTATCGGTGAGGGATTGATTACAGGATCCCATGCAGATACCAAAATCTAGGGATGCTCAAGTCCCTGATATAAAATAGTATATTTGCATATAACCTTCAGAGGATCCCTATGTTACTTCTAATATAATGTACGTATGTAAAGAGTTGTTATACTGTATTGTTTAGGGTATTGTAATGTACCCTGATGTAATGTATTCTAATGTGCTTAACATTATGTTAGTACAGCTACAATTATGCCAGTTATGCTTTTCTTCCCCCCAAAATATTTTCAATCCACAGTTGGCTGCATCCACAGATGTGGAAGCCATGAATATGGAGGGTTGAGTGTGAGAGAGGCAGAGAGTGTGTGTGTGTGTGTGTGTGTGTAAAATCAAATGTGTTAGTCTAATCTTCTGTAGTCTAATCTTTTTTCTGTTTGATCTGTTAATTTCTGATGGAGACGTGTTAAAATTTCCTATGATAGCAATTTTTTTTAGTTTCTTGTAATCCTGTCAGTTTCTACTTCTTATATTTTGAGGCTTTATAATCAGATGCATACACATTAATGGTTGTTATATCTTCATGATAGTATCCCTTTTACTATTACGAAGTGTTTCTCTTTTTTCCTCCTCAGCACTTACTTTGTGTAATTTTATCAGTTAATATGAATTAATATTGGTATACAAGTTTGGTAAGTTTTTATATATTATGATTTTTCATCCCTTTATCTTAAAATATTTCTGTGGTTCTGTTTTAAGAACATCTTTTATACGCTGCATAAAGTGGATTTTATATTTATTTATTTATTATTTATTTGAGACGGAGTCTTACTCTGTCGCCTAGGCTGGAGAGGAGTGGCATGGTCTAGGCTCACTGCAACCTCCACCTCCTGGGTTCAAGAAAGTCTCCTGCCTCAGCCTCCTGAGTATCTGGGATTACAGATGTACACCACCATGCCCAGCTACTTTTTGTATTTTTTTTTTTAGTAGAGACCGGGTTTCACCATGTTGGCCAGGCTGGTCTCAAACTCCTGACCTTGTGATCTACCCGCCTCGGCCTCCCAAAGTGCTGGGATTACAGGCATGAGCCACTGCGCCAGGCCTAAAGTGAATTTTAAAAAATCAAATAGAATTACTCTCTTTAAATAGACTGAGTTTCATCAGTTTGTATATACTGAGTTACTAATGTAGTTGGATTTTTTTATATCATTTTATCTTCATTATCATTGTTTTTGTTTGCTTCATTTATTCTTTCCTATTATCAGTGAAAATGATAAAAAAAAATTACTATAGTTCCTTTTCCCTATCTGTACATTATAAGCTACAGGTAGTATTTCTGTTCTTTTGGTGATTTTCCTAAATTTTTAAAAAAATAAATATGGCTATCTATAAATTTTCAAAAGTTATTTTTCTATCACAAACACAAGTCCACTTTACATACTGTATACTGTATACTTTGTCACTAATACATAGAAATATAGTTTAGTCTTTCCAAGATAAAAAAACTTTAAAAATATTTTTAAAACTATTCAGCAATTCATTAAATTTATCAACACATTTTCATTTAGAGACAGTGTCTCAGTCTGTCACCCAGGCTGGAGCACAGTGGCGTGATTTTGGCTCACTGAAACCTCAGCCTCCTGGGCGCAAGTGATCCTCCTACCTCAGTCTCCAGAGTAGCTGGGACTACAGGTGCACACCACCACACCTGGGTAATTTTGGTAATTTTGTTTTGTAGAGATGGGGTTTCACCGTATTGCCCAGGCTGGTCTTGAACTCCTGAGCTCAAGTGATCTGCCCACCTTGGCCTCCTAAAGTGCTGGGATTACAGGTGCAAGCCACCGGCCTACATCTACCAATTTCTTTTTCATCATCAGTTCTTGTATTTCTTGACTTCCCTTTGAGTAGAACTTTCCTTCTTGCTAAAGAACGCCATCCAATGCATCTTATAATGAGTGTCTACAAGTAGTAAACGCTCTTGGTCATTGTATATTTGAAATGGTTTTATTTATTCTTCACTTTTCCTCATTTTGATAAATTCAGGAACAACTTTACATCAAGTCTGTAATTTGATGACTTTTTATTGTATACAATGCATTTCTGTGACCACCACCCAGATAAAGAAATAGAACATTTCTAGCACCTCAGAAATCTCCGTCATGTTTCCCAGTCAACCACTATTCTAATAATCTGTTTCCAAAGATACATGTTTCTGAACTTCCTATATATCAATATAGTATGTACTTTGAGTCTTATTATACTCAATATTATGTTGTTGCTTTTATCAGCAATTATTCTTTTTTATTGCCAGATAGCATTTTCTTGTGTGAATATACCACTAATTATCCATTATGAATAAACCTACCACGAACATTCTTAAATGTCTTTCAGTCAACATAAGCAATCATTTTTGTTTGATATATGCCCAAGAGTTAAAATGCTGAGTCATAGGGTACATTGTATGCTTAGCTCTAGTAGATATGCCAAACAGTTTTCCAAAGTGGCTGTACCAAATTACACCCTAGCCCCCACCAGCAAGTAGACTTTCAACTACTCCATGGTTTCAAAATTCATTTCCTGGATGAATAACAATGTTGAGCATCTTTTTTGTGTATGAAGTACCTACTCAAGTCTTTTGCCTATTTTCTAAAAACAAAACAAAACAAAAAAACCCTGAAGTTTTAGTTACTGATTTGTAGGCATGTAGGAGTTATTTTGTTTTAGGGTTTTTTGTTCTTTTCACAGAGTCTCGCTCTGTCGCCCAGGCTGGAGTACAGTGGTGTGATCTTGGCTCACTGCAACCTCTACCTCCTGAGTTCAAGCAATTCTCCTGCCTCAGACTCCCTAGTAACTGGGATTACAGACATGCACCACTATGCCTGCCTAATTTTGTATTTTTAGTAGAGATGGGGTTTCACCACGTTGGCCAGGCTTGTCTCAAACTCCGGACCTCAAGTGATCCACTGGCCTTGGCCTCCCAAAGTGCTGGGATTACAGGTATGAGCTACTGTGCCCAGCCAGGAGTTCTTAATATATCCCAGATATGAGTCTTTCATTGGCTACGTATATTATAAATATTATCTTCCAGTCTATAGCTTGCCTTTTCATTCTATTAATTTTGTCTTTTGATGAATGGATATTCTTACATCTAATGAAGTCCAGTTTATCAATTTTTTTCTTTCATGGTTAGTGCTTTTGTGTCCTGTTTAAGAAATCTTTGTATATTCCAAGGTCATAAAGAACACTTATGTTTTCTTCTACAAACTTTATTATTTAAAAATCTGTCCTCATTCTTGAATAATACTGTAGTTAGATAGAAAATCCTATTTTACCTTAGTACTTTAAAGATATTACTCAACTGACTGTTAACCTGTGTTGTTAAAGAGAACCCTGCTGCCATTCTAATTATAGTTCTTTTGCAAAATATTTTCTTTTCTGTCTTAACAGCTTAACAGGTTTTTTTTTTTTTGAGACGGAATCTTGCTCTGTCCCCCAGGCTGGAGTGCAGGGGCGCACTCTCAGCTCACTGCAAGCTCTGCCTCCTGGGTTCACGCCATTCTCCTGCCTCAGCTTCCCGTGTCTTAACAGCTTTTAAGATTTTCTCTTTTTTTCCCTTAAGACCGGGTCTTGCTCTGTCACCCAGTCTGGTGAAACCACCCAGTCTGGAGTACAGTGGCGCAAACTCAGCTCACTGCAACCTCTGCCTCCCAGATTCAAGCAATTCTCGTGTCTCAGCCTCCTGAGTAGCTGGGATTACAGGCTCCCACCACCACGCCTGGCTAATTTTTGTATTTTTTAGTAGAGATGGTCTTTCACCATGTTGGCCAGGCTGGTCTCGAACTCCTGACCTCAAGCAATCCCTCCGCCTCAGTCTCCCAAAGTGCTGGGATTACAGGCATCAGCCACTGCGCCCAACCCAAGATTTTCTCTTTATCTTTGATGTTCTATAGTTTCACTGCCATGTTTTCAGCTGTGTGTTTTATTTATCATGAACAATATTTGGAATTCATTTTTGATCTGGGAACTAATGTCCTCATTCTTGAAAATTATCCATTTTTATGTTTTCAAATATTGTTTCTCCATCACTCTTTGTCTGGAACTCCTATTAGATGTATACTAAGCCTCTCAGCTTATCCTTATTACTTTTTTTTGAGATGGAGTCTTGCTCTGTCACTAGAGTGCAGTGGTGCAATCTCGGCTCACTGCAACCTCCACCTCCTGGGTTCAAGCGATTCTCCTGCCTCAGCGTCCCAAGTAGCTGGGATTACAGACATGCACCACTATGCCTGGCTAATTTTTGTATATTTAGTAGAGATGGGGTTTCACCATATTGGCCAGGCTGGTCTTGAACTCCTGACCTCAGGTGATCTGCCCGCCTCAGCCTCCCAAAGTACTGGGATTACAGGCGTGAGCCACAGTGCCCGGCTATGCTTATTACTTTCAATTGGCCTTTCATGTTTCTTATCTTTGTCTGTGTGTCACATTCTCAGTGAAGTCCTCAATTCCATCTTCCAATTTACTAATTTTATCCTTGAAGTGGGTCCAGCAAATGTTATACTATATAAGTTATTTCAATGCTTGTGTAATATATTTAATTCTCAAAATCTCTGTCTTTTGATATCTAGAAATCTGCTCATTTCCTTTCCACCTATTTTTGTTTCACAATATCTTCTTTATAAATGGATCATATTCCTTCACTTAGCTCTTTCAGCATCCTAAACTTCTTTTAAACTTTTTATATGTCTATTATACAAATTCAATTTCATCTGGAATAAATTCATGTTGTAATTGTTGATTTTATTAATTTCATTCTGAGAATTAGAATTTACCTTGTTTTTTTGAATTTTGTATTATATGCTTCTTGGTGGGAGACTTAATGTTTTGTTTCCTTTTTTTCTCTCATTCCTTTTATGATCACTCTTCCAAACCAGAACCTACTCTTAAAATGACTTTGGGGGTTCAGGCTTCATATTAGCTTAATGCTGTAGGAAACTTTGTTAAGTTATTATTGTAAGGCAACGTTTTTGTCTCCCCACGTCAAGTCCACAACTTTTTAGAAAACTTTACTGTAGATACCAGGTTGGGAGATTTTCCTAGCATCCTATTATAAGGAGGGACTTGAGCAAGAAGTCTTGCTCTGGCTTTCATGGAACACATTGTCTTTTGTGCCATTTAAAACAATTCACTGTCCTTAAGAGCCTAAACGCCCAGATACCAGAGCTCACTACCTTGAATGTCTATTCCATTCCTGATCTTGTTTTCAAGTTTAGTTATATATATTCCACATTTTTCTTGTTATACTTTATTACTTATGTGTGTTTGGAGCAGGAATGAAAGGGCTGTGGTGATGCTTGAACTTACCATTCTATTTTGCCTGAAAGTCTTAATTAAAAAAAAATATTTTACAAGCTCAATGCTGTATCATAATGAGTGAGTGAGATTTTAGAGTGAGAACACAGCAAACGCTAGAAACCTCAGAATGACTCTTAATGCTAACTTATTAGGACTGACTCATGTATTTTAGCATTTGAAATATCTGAGGAGCTAATGACCTGTCTTTCTATCTCATGGTATCTGAATCATCCAGATCCTGGACCTTATTGTCCTATTTACTTCATTCCTATTCTAAATAATAATGCGGTTATCACATACTGAGTAAGCTTACTATGTGAAGGTAGATAGGTAAATACTTCAGATAGATTATTTAATTTTTCATGAAAATCCTGGTATTACAGATCGAGTATCTCTTACCCAAAATGAAGTGTTTAAGATTTCAGATTTTGGATTATTTGTATTATACCTACTGCTTCAGCATCCCGAGTCTGAAAATTCCAAATCTGAAATGCTCCAATGAGCATTTCCTTGGAGCATCATGTTGGAATAGTTTCAGATTTTGAAGCATTTCAGATTTGGGATTTTTGGATTAGGAATACTCAACCTGCATTATCATTCTTATTTGACAAATAAAGATATGGAGGTTTAAAGAAATGAAATAACTTGCCACTGGTCACACAACTAATAAGCAGCAGAGCTTAGACTGGAACACAAGTAATCTGACTTCAGGTGCAAGTTCTGTGGTCTGTTCCTTAATAGTCATTCATTGACTTTTCTTAACCTTTTACAGTAGGCCATTGGGTGACAGCTGTCATACTTCCCCTTGGTGGTGTCTGCTTTTCTATAATTAACAAGAGACCACTTTTTCTGTTTGGTAAGATAACAGAAACATATGTTGACAATGACCCTATGGCAAAGGAGCAATAACAGATAAGTAGTGAACAATTCACATCTATGACTTTAGCTGGAAAGAAGACTCTCAATTTTAACGTAAATGTAGGCTTTTATGTAGACTTTTTGGGTATATAACTGAAGTACTTACCTCTGCTAAGTCTTCAAAGCAGCTTCCTACTAGTGGATGGGGACTGCCTTCATCTGTCATTTCTACTGTATCTTCTATATGGCCCAGTAACTTTACACTAAGTTCATGTATATCTACTATACGACTAAATATATTTTCTACATCCTGTTTGGGGGAAAACACATAAATTCAGTGAGGCTGTATTATTATAATATTAAACAAATTTTGAGCCAAAAAGTCATTTTATAATCACAAAATTTAACATGGCAGATACAGTGAAAAATGTTAATGACTTACAAATATGAATAAAAGACAATTCAAGAATTCCTTCTGCAAAGATGTGCAATTTGCAAATACATTTCTCTAGGTCAGTGGTCTTGTAACTTTCTGGTCTCAGGACTCCTTCACACTCTTAAAATTATTGAAGATTCTAAAACCTTTTGTTTGTAACTATGTATTTCAATGTTTACCACATTAGAAGTTAAAAGCAAAATTTTAAAAAATATTTAATTCATTAAAAATAATAAACCCATTATGTGTTAACATAAATAGCACTTTTATAAAAAGTAGCCAAATTTTTTTAAACCACAATAAAAAACATTCAGCAGAAGAATGGCAATGTTTTACATTTGCAAATCTCTAACATAGTGTACTAGAAGACAGCAGGATTTTCATATCTATTTCTGCATACAATCTGTCGTGATACATTATTTTGAAGTATATGAAAATATAGCTTTTCTGTGTAATTTTCTATTGAGATAAAACTCATATACCATAAAATTCACTCGTTAAAAGTGTAGTTACTAGTCAGTGGTTTTCAATATTGGTTGTGCAGTCATCACCAGTATCAAATTCTAGAACATTTCATTACCACAAGAAGAAACCCTATGATTTTTCTGGAAGGTGGATAGCTAAATATCCGGTACAGTCACTCTCCATTCCTTCCCTCTCCCCAGTGCCTGGCAACCACTAATCTACTTTGTCTCTATGGATTTGCCTATTCTGGACTTTCCATATAAATAGAGTGACTATCCTTTTATGGTTCTTTACTAAAATTCAACAAATGATAGTTTCTTAAGGGTTAGTTGCAACACAGAATCTGAAACCATATCCATTTTGTACTTTATTTATTTATATTTATTTTAGTTCGTATTATTTATTGTATTTATTTATATTTATTTATTTTTTTGAGACGGGAGTCTCGCTCTGTCACCCCAGGCTGGAGTGCAGTGCCAGATCTCAGCTCAACTACAAGCTCTGGCCTCCACCGGGTTCACGCCCACTTCTCCTGCCTCAGCCTCCCGAGTAAGCTGGACTACAGGCGCTGGCCCAACCCGCGCCCCGGCTTAGTTTTTGTATTTTAGTAGAGATGGCGGTTCACCGTGTTAGCCAGTTGATGGTCCGATCTCCGACCTTGTGATCCGGCCCCCGCTCGGCCTCCCAAAGTGCTGGGATTACAGGCTTGAGCCACCGCGCCTGGCCCATTTTGTACTTTAAATTAAAATTGGTTACTATTATTTGATTTCCTTTTTTTATCAGTGACAATATTTATCAAGTTGACTTTGAGGCATGGATGGTGTATATAAGAAACTCCTATTTTAAATGTTATTTTGGTGAGATTTTGTGTAGTTATTCACCCTTCTAACCACCAGCACAATCAAGATACAGAACCTTTTCATCATCTTAACTTCTTAAGATGTGCCCCATTTCCATCAACCCTTACTAGGCCTCACTCCCAGGAAACCTGTGATCTCCTTTTTGTCTCTATAGAAATGTCTTTTCTAGAATATTAAATAAATGGAATCATATATTGTCTTTTGTGCCTAGTGTTTTGCTTATATTTTTGAGCTGCACCCATGCTGTTGCATGCATAACTATTTCTTTTTTTTTTATTCCTCAGTAACATTCCACTGTATGGTCATACCACAGTTTGTTTATACATTCACCTGCTGATGGACATTTGGGTTGTTTCCAGTTTGGGGCTATTACAAATAAAGCTGCTATGAACATTCATGAACCAGTTTTGCATGGACATGTTTTCATTTCTTCTGGTTAAAAACCTAGGAGTAGAATTGCTGGGCAATATGGTTAATTTATGTTTATTGTTATAGAGAACTGCCAAACTGGCCAGGCATGGTGGCTCACGCCTCTAATCCCAGCATTTTGGGAGGCCGAGGCTGGTGGATCACTTAAGGTCAGGAGTTTGAGACCAGCCTGGCCAACATGGTAAAACCCTGCCTCTACTAAAAACACAAAGATTAGTCAGGTGTGGTGGCACACACCTGTAATCCCAGCTACATGGGAGGCTGAGGCAGGAGAATGGATTGAACCCAGGAGGCAGAGGTTGCAGTGAGCCAAGATCGCACCCCTGCACTCCAGCCTAGGCAACAGAGCGAGACTACGTCTCAAGAAAAAAAGAGAGAGAGAACTGCCAAACTGTTTTCCAAAATATACCAGTTTACATTCTCAAGTAATGTGGGAATTTTATATTTCCACAAGCAGTTGCTCTATACCCATTTCAACTTTTGGTATTGGAAGTCATTTACATTTCAGCCTTTCTAATGAGAATGTAGTAGTATGTCGTGGTTTTAATTTACATTTCTCTAATGATTAGTGATGTTGAACACCTTTTGATGTGCTTTTTGGCCATTTTGGTTCTTGATTTTTGTGTCCTCAGAAACCTTTGCCTCTTCTTTACTCTTTTTGTTAAGCAACTTTATTGAAACATTATTTAGAAACCATACAATGTATCCATTTAAAGTGAGTGATTTAATAGTCTTTAATATATTTACAGATTTGTACAACCATCACCATAATCTACTGCTTTATTTTTTAATGTTCACTCATTGCCATAGCTTGAGCCTAGTCCCAGCCTCTGTAGTGAGCACTGCTTCTCTATCAGTCATTTATGGCTGTGTGGCTACAGTTCCAGGAATTACCAGTGTGTAGCTCCTATGACAATCTCACCCGTTCTCACTCAGCATTTCTTCAGGACCCAGTTAGGTTAGTTTGATTACTATAGTAAGATCAGTAATCCTTTGTCTAAGTTTCAATGTTACTAGCCCCTTCTTTTGTGCTCCCAATACTACTGCTGTCATACTTCTGATAGGGTGATTACCACATTTTACTGCAATGTATAGTTTATATCTCTGTCTTGACTAAACTTAAGGAAAGGAACCGTTTCTTTTCTTTTCTTTCTTTTTTTTTTTTTTGAGATGTAGTCTCGCTCTGTCGACCAGGTTGGAGTGCAGTGGTGCAATCTCGGCTCACTGCAAGCTCCTCCCGGGTTCACGCCATTCTCTTGCCTCAGTCTCCCGAGTAGCTGGAATTACAGGCACCCACCACCACGCCTAGCTAATTTTTTGTATTTTTAGTAGAGATGGGGTTTCACCATGTTAGCCAGAATGGTCTCGATCTCCTGACTTCGTGATCCGCCCGCCTCAGCCTCCCAAAGTGCTGGGATTACAGGCGTGAGCCACCGCGCCCAGCAGAACTGTTTCTTATTCATCTTTGAATCCCTGCTGCCAAGCATGGTACCTGACAATACAGTTGGCATTGATGAAGTGTAGGCTGAATGATTCAAATGACTCAAACAAAAATATCTTCCACCTAAACAAGAAGCTTTATCCTTTGGAGTACATGGACAATTCTGTGATTTCATTTTCACTTACATAATCAGTCTACTTTGTATTTTGTCTCTTAATTTCTGATGTTAAATCTCTTGCAACTGTTATAGCACTTTGTGATCATGAATTAAGTCCCACAACTTAAAAAAATTAACAAATTAGTAATCATGAACTATACAACTTCAAATTTGAAGTGGTCATGCAAATTTCACAACACAGCCAATGACAGGTATATATATAATGATACTTACATTAGCTGAAAACAATTTTGAATTGGAGACAAAGGGCTCTCTAAAAACTTTTATAATTAGATTTAGTTCCCTTATATATTGTCGAATTTCTGCCATAAATGCTTTTACCAAATCATAGTAAGTTTGTTCTCCTGAGGTGGAAGGCTCTTCATCAGTTAAAGATAATATATTAATATCTTCTACATCTTGATGAAACATATCCATCAATACCTAGTCAGAGATATAAAAATAATAATAAAATATGAAGCTTTCGTCAAATTTGACATGAAATGCTCTAAGTTCTCTGAATAAAGTTCTTAAATGATAAAAAAGCAAACAAGCAAATTTCTCCTCTTGGATATATTGCCAGCATTCCTCCACAGCTTCTCTAAAACAGAAGTCAACATCTGATATCACTTACTACACTCCTCCAAGTTCTCTATCACTACTAGTATTTATCTGTCTGTCTCTCTTGTTAACCTATTACTTCCAATGTGTTTCCAGATCCTGTCTTTAATTTCTCTGACTTGGTTTTCTCTGTTTTATACCCTGCCATCATCACTTTATTCCATGGCCTCAGTATCTCATATTTAAATAATTTTTATAGCCTTCTATTCGGCCTATTTTCCTACATTTGTTGGGAATTGGTCAAAATAAGCTTTTATTTTCTGCAAGAAGTCTACTGTTACTAATCTTGCTAGAACACATCTTTCCCCTTCTTGCGAACTTCTACAGCATCATATCTCTGTAACACAATAAAATATTTTATCTTGCGTGCTTTCTGATTGTTTCATGTATATAAGTATACCTTCATCAACTCTGGAGCCTTGTTTTATATATACTTCTCTTGCATCTCCTCCCTGTGTAAATATGTAGTAGGTACTCAAAATATTTTATTTATCTGATTCATTAAAAGTATCAAGTATTTCATATTCGTGTCTAGATAATAATTTTTTAAAACTAAATACTTATTCACTTAAAAATACCCAAACATTTGAAATTCTTCTTCAAATCAGGTGGGTTTTTTCACTCTATATGGCCACATTCTCAAAGAACAAATAAATACTAAAACATAATTTAGTGAAATCAGTAATCAGAAATAATACTCCAAATCAGTAAGAGTATAATGAGGAAAATGGAATGAAATGTTTCATCAGAAAATATTTTCCTTTCTGCAAAGCTGTTTCCGTAAAATGAACATCCTTAGGTAATGACGAAAAGCTTTAGACTCAGAGAGACCTAAAGTTCAAGTCTAGGCTTTGAAACTTCTCAGAAAATTCTGGACCAATTTCTTTATCCCTGTGAATTTCAGTCTCCTTTTTATAAAATGTAGATAAGATCACTCACCTTAGAGGAATATCATAAGGACCAACGGAGATATGCCACATATATGCCTAACCTTCAATAAGTGTTTGCTCTTATTATTATTATTGTAAAACCACAAAGTAGTATCTGAAGAAAGCTAGGTGCCAAAGTAAAACTATTGTTTTGAGGTTTTACATTTTGAAAAATTGTTTTTAAGTAAATCCATAACCTTATAAATCTTTCAGTCCAAATAAATTTTAAGAAATTTACTATCAGCCAGGTGCGGTGGCTCACGCCTGTAATTCCAGCACTTTGGGAGGCTGAGGCAGTCAGGAGTTTGAGATCAGCCTGACAAACATAGTGAAACCCTGTCTCTACTAAAAATACAAAAAAATAAGTTGGCCATGGTGGCATGTGCCTGTAATCCCAGCTACTCAGGAGACTGAGGCAGGAGAATTGCCTGAATCCAGGAGGCGGAGGTTGCAGTGAGCCAAGATTGTGCCACTGCACTCCAGCCTGGGCGACAGAGCGAGATTCCATCTCAAAAAAAAGAAAAGAAAAAAAGAAATTATCTATTAAGAGATTACTCTAATTAACCCTAGTTGCAACAGCACAGAAGAAAAAAACTGCATGACATATTTAAACATATATTAATATTATATATCTAATATCTTATTTCTATAAAGTGGTATCTTGAGTCCCTGCTATTAGGTTACTGGAGATATTCCCCAACACGTAGTACAATTTTATTCTACATGAATAGTACGTTAGCATTTAATAAGTCATAAAAAGAAACTTAAGAAAAAAAATATAAAAGCTCAGTTTCCTACCTTGTCAGCACACATTGCCACTTTAATATCTTGTTTTGTAATTTCATAATGCCGTATATTTCTTACATAATTCCCAACCAGCTTTAAAATGTCTGCTGAAATGTATTCTAAGACTGCTACTATGTAAACAGAAACCTGATGGTCAATTTTATAACCTAGGACCTCCTGCAAAATTAAAAGAAAAGTATGTTTAAACATCATATACTGTAAATTTAACACACTGATTAAAAATAAAAAACATATTTGCAACTTAGCTTACACTTTTTTCCTAAGGCCTGTGCTTACCAACAATATTTAATTTTAAGTGGTTCAACAATGAATAATATATGTATTACTATTGAAAATGTGAGCTAAGAAAAGGCAAGGCAAAATTACCTCTAATGATGTAAAATACTTAAGCAGCAGAGATTACAAATAGATAATCCCTAACCTATAAAGGAAGACCCAAGTTTGGAGAAGGGAGTAAATGCTCTTTGTTACCTAATTCAGAATACCTGGAAGTAACTACAACAAACAAGTTTTTTCTTTTACAAAAAATGAGAGTTAATGTATTATTGGTATCTAGGAATCTCTACCAGGCTTATACTTTTATCTTTTCCAAGGGAAGATGGGCTCCCCCAAACCATAGTGGGCACATTCCTAATATAACCCTGGCAATTTCTATGAAAACAAAATTCATTTTATGTCCTACTGAATAATGGTTGCTATTAAGAAAATGTTAAATAGCCCTAGTATTAGACTTCAAAGAGAATATGGGCTTTTGTGGGACTGGTCTGTTCATACAGAATAACAAAATCTATTTTCCAAACAACTCATTTAAGGGAAAAAAACAACAACTTTGAAATAAGAAGTTCGTTACAAACTGGAGACAGGCTGCATTTACCTTTTAGGGTATACAAAAACTATTAAGTGTATCATGATAAAGTGTATTAAAATAAATTGAAATGATATTCACAATTAGCACATAAAACTCAAAATTTAGGATTATTAACATAGTATTCATATACCTCAATTTAATTCTCTTAGAATACAATTCAATGTATGGCCAATGAAAATCATGAAGAGAATGATGAAGTAGTTTTCCATAAGGCAGATATTTCTATTCAAACAACTGAATGCAAAATACAACCTTAAAACTCATTCAAGTGTTTAACTTTAAATTTTGGAAAACATCAAGCAAACCTGAACTTTCTGACACTATCACTTAGAGTCTTGTGAACTTGGCCTAGAAGTTACTTAATCACTTTCTGCCTCTGTCACTTCATTTACAAACTATGGATAATAACATCTTTGTTGAGTAATAAAAGTCAGACAATGTATACAAGTATTAACATTTTGTCCATATTATAGTATGTACAAAATCGCTGGCATTTAGGTTTTCACTTATTATAATACCTATATTTTTGTTGTGAGAGATAACAGTAGTTCATTATATTAACTAAAATAGAAATAGCATTATTCGAGCTTCCAGCGGTTTTTCTATTAGTTCTGTAGAGATTCAACTGACGGATTTATTTACATGATAAGTAGGACTGGAGAGTTTAGGTGATCTTTTTGTTCAGAGATTACATATAGCCTTATGGCCTTTTCACAGAGGTCTCTACACAAAGTATTAACATCAAAAGGATTTATAGGAACACAGGTCTAACCAACAAGAGGAGTTTTATAAATTCTCTTTGTGGTCCTAATTACATCTGAGATAAACAAAATCCACAATAACTTTCTTAGTCCTCTCAACTTGCTTATTACTATTGATATGAAATTACTTTAAATCATGTTGCCCAGTTTATATTTTCTTATTATCATAGCATCCCCTCCCACCACATAAATCTCTGGAAAACTTAGAATGAGAGAATTTTACTCTTAAGTTGACTCAATTATCCATAAAATATATTCTTATTGTATAAAATGTTGGGTTTTATTTTTCCCTTAAAAGGCAAGAAGGCAGTATTTCAGCATTACCTTTAATAAAGGATGGATTTTTTCTACTGGGAGAGATAAAGGGTTTCTTCGCTTCCTCTTTTCAATAGCTGATTGGGCATCAGCTATTGCCCACTTATCAATTGGATGAGGGAAACTTTTTTGAACACGTTCCTTGGAAAATAGGAAAACAACAACTAAGCAAATATATCAAATAGTGCCCTTCACTTAAAATTTACTTTTAAAATCAAAGAATACCAAAAGTAGAGCTTTTCACATGTGGTATAATTTACATTACAAACAGAAAACAGTAATTGTCAATGTATTAGTTCCTTAATTAGGCAATAAGAGACTAAACATTCTTTCTATTATCTAGGGGGAATATCACATCCTGAATTTCAACTTCACTGTGATAAAGCTAATTACAAGAATGAGTAGAAGCTACCTTAAATAGTACTTGTATAAAATTTCAAGGAACAGCAACCAAGATCAAGAAGTAAATATCTAAATCCAGTTCTCACTCGTCCTTACTTTCAGTACTAATTACATGCAGCATTTTTCAATTGGAAACCTCTATGAATATTCTTTATCCACCATGCAAAAGCACTTCAGAACTATTTAAGAATCATGGAAAGCAACGGTTTGCATTGGTGACAGCAATTTTAATACACTGTAGTTTCTTTAAAGTCCTCCCACAGTCATTCGTTTTAACAAAACACTTCAATTTAATTTCCAGAAATTCTTTAGCTAAAATTTCCACTGAGAGTGAAAGAACTCAGGTTACTATCACAGTTGAATTCCTTATTAAACTAATTCACTTCAAAAAGGCGCTTTCATCCTCTCAAAACTTTTAAAAATCCACTTGCAGGATACCATAACTAAAACCAGTAGAGGTCGCTATTACGTAACTTTTACACGTGTTTTGAATAAATGAGTATTCAACTAGTATATAAAAACTAGATGAAATTAAACATCATCCCTAATTATAAATCTGAATAAAAAGTTTTAATTATTTGCTAGTAAAATGGAAAATAAATAAGTGTGATGCCCTGTGATGTCCTTGGTGATGAGAGGAGTGGAGAACACAATGATTCTTGGAAATCTTAAGAGCAAATGTATAAATTGAGGGGTGTAATCCATTCAATTTTAATAAATTTTATCTTCATCTATGTCCAAGGCTAAATCAGCTTCCAAATAAAGTTATTTTAATTCTAATTAATCGAATTAGAAGCATGTTGAAAGAAATTATAGCAGTTAAAAATGGGGTTTACAAACCTTTTCAACTGTCTGGTTGAAAAGCTATTTGCCAGGACACCAGCCTCATGCAGTAAAAGGCAATACAAAGGTCCAAATATGGAGGAGACATCGCAGGTGAAAAAGCAGAAAAGGGAAGGGGCAAAGGGAGAGAAGGGAACATCCAAAACAAGAATTCTTTTCTTTTTTCCAAGTTTATTTTACAGACTTGTTAATCCAAAAATGACAAGATATTTAGGAATAACTTATGTGGTTTTCAGTTAAAATGTTTTATAGTGATGGGTTTAACCCATGATTAACTAAGTGTAACTATAGTACAAACCTAATAATGCTATGACCCTGTGGCTTTCCAACATTTTTTAAAACCCCAACTCATTGTAAGAATAAATTTTCAGCACATTTTTACATTATACCATAAAATACTGCACACATACTCAAATGAAGCAAAGTTTCCTAAAACAAACCTGTCCTTATTATATGTAGCACACTGGCATTTTCTATTCTGTTTTTATTTATATATTTATTTATTTTGAGACAGAGTCTTGCTCTGTTGCCCAGGCTGGAGTGCAGTGGTGCAATCTCAGCTCACTGCAACCACCACTCCCAGGTTCAAGTGATTCTCCCGCCTCAGCCTCCCCAGTAGCTGGGATTACAGGCGTGTGCTATCATGCCCAGTTAATTTTTGTATTTTTAGTAGAGATGGGTTTCCCCATGTTGGCCAGGCTGGTCTTGAACTCCTGACCTCAGGTGATCCACCCACCTAAGCCTCCCAAAGTGCTGGGATTACAGGTGTGAGCCACTGTGCCCGGCCTGTTTTATTTTTTAAAATAAGGGTTGGGCAATGCACTAAAGTAATTTTATGACTTACTAATGGCCATGACCTGGAGTCTAAAAACACTGGTGCACAGTGTAGATATAAAAGCAGTAGAAAAAAGTAAAAATAAAAAAATAAAAGCAATAGAAGAGGACAGAAGTTGAACTCAACCTGACAATTAATTCTAAATAGATTTACATGTCTTTGAAAAAAAAAAATCACCAGTGATGGAATTACAGAGACTAACTGTAGGAAGGGGTTGAGGGAGAAGAAAAAGAAAACAGAACAGCAACCCCTGTCCATATCAATTACATCTACCTCATTCTAGGTTTATTGTTTTGAGGAAGGAAAGAAGAGGAAAGAAAATCTCGAATGATTTTTAAAAAGGCAAGGTGGTAATAATGAAGCACAGCACATTTTAAACTTACTTACAAGGGTATTAATGAAATCAAATTACCAAATACATACTTAGGAGATAATGCCAAGGGTCAAAATGCATGGGGAAAAATTCATAGGGTTTTTTCTTTTTTTAAAAAAAAAAGGTGTTTCGAATGTGGAAGAGGCCAAACTGAAGGAATTACTTTATTTCTTGTAGTGGCAAATTTATAATTTTATAGCAAAATAAAATTTCTTTCACAAATATTTTATATTTCTTTACTTTTTATTTATTTTGAGGGGGAAAAGGGTCTTGCTCTATCACGCGGGCTGGAGTGCAATGATGCGATCATAGCTCACTGGAGCCTCAAACTCCTGGGCTTCAGTGATCCCCCCTGCCTCCACCTCCCAAGAAGCTGGGACTATATGTATGTGCCCCCATGTCCAGCTAATTTTTTTATTTTTAGTAGAAATGAGACCTTTCTATGTTGCCCAGGCTACTCTGGAACTCCTGAGCTCAAAATGATCCTTCTCCCTTGGCCTCCCAAAGTGCTGGGATTACACACATGAGCCACTGCACTCAGGCCTTAATGTATTTTTAAAAAGAAGCCCAAGGAGGACTGATCAATGAAAGATTCATGAATTAGAATACTATTACTCTCCTAATTTCAAGATTAATAATTTCATTTGTATTAAATGAGAAACTCTGTCTTTATTAATATCTAGTACCTTTGGGAAACATTAATGAGATACAGAGCTAAGTTTGAGATTCACCTCTATTATTAGCAGAACGCTGTTTTTTCCTTTACATAATAAATAGGTTTAAAAAGATAATCTTGACCAAACCCAATACAAATATTCTAGGTCCTATATAAATTCCTACATATGTACTTCAGTTAAAAAAAATTCAGATCCCCATATACTTTTGTATGTGTGGGAGAAATTTGTTTCTGTTTAGAAAGGTAGAAAATATGGATAAATTATTTGGGGAATCTAAATGTTAATGGAAAGCTTATTACAAATTATAGGGACTTGGCCGGGTGTGGTGGCTCATGCCTGTAATCCCAGCACTTTGGGAGGCTGAGGTGGGCGGATTGCTTGAGGTTAGGAGTTCAAGACCAGCCTGGCCAATATGGTGAAAACCTGTCTTTACTAAAAATACAAAAATTAGCCAGGCATGGTGGTACACGCTTGTAGTCCCAGCTACTCAGGAGGCTGAGGCACGATAATCGCTTGAACCTGGGAGACGGAAGTTGCAGTGAGCTGAGATCATACGACTGTACTTCAGCCTGGGTGACAGAGCGAGTTCTTTGTCTCAAAAAAAAAAAAAAAAAAAAAAAAAAAAAAAAAAACAAAGAAAAGAGAAAAAAAAGAAAAGAAAAGAAAGAAATTACAAGGACTCTTTAGGATTCCAAGGGAAAAAAGCTAAAGAAAAAAAATGAATGGGCCGGGCGCGGTGGCTCAAGCCTGTAATCCCAGCACTTTGGGAGGCCGAGACGGGCGGATCACGAGGTCAGGAGATCGAGACCATCCTGGCTAACACAGTGAAACCCCGTCTCTACTAAAATACAAAACTAGCCGGGCGAAGTGGCGGGCGCCTGTAGTCCCAGCTACTCGGGAGGCTGAGGCAGGTGAATGGCGTAAACCCGGGAGGCGGAGCTTGCAGTGAGCTGAGATCCGGCCACTGCACTCCAGCCTGGGCGACAGAGCGAGACTCCGTCTCAAAAAAAAAAAAAAAAAAAATGAATGGAAAAAGAAATCAGACATTTTACATTTTACGATGAAGGGCTAATGACAAGAAAAAGTCTAAGATAAAGGAGTTAAAAAAAAAAAGCCTGAGATGAATGAGGAAAAGAAAAACCTATCAGTGTCCTAAGAAATCAAAGCTGGTTAAATATGGGTACGTATAGACCAGAAAGGGAAGGAATAACAAAGGAAATCAGTCTAGTCAAGTAAAGAACAAGTACAATTACGAAAGGACAAGACCTAAGAAATTAAAGACTATACTTTACTAGGGTCATAACACAGGAAAAAAATATTAGCTTTTGCCTCTATTTTTTCAAAGTTTAAATACAGAAAATTATACTTATTATAAAAGAGGGAAAAATAAACCAGATTGGAGCAATTTTTATACTATCTTTTAACATTTGAATTAATTGGAATCAACAGAGCCAAATAATATATACCCTTCTTCTGCATTCCCAAAGCATTAAAATATATATAATACAGTGGGCCTTCCATATCCATGGTTCTGCATCTGTGGATTCAACCAACCGCAGATCAAAAATATTTAAAAAAAATAAAAAAAATAAAAAATTTAAAATACAATGTAATAACTATTTACATATAATTCAATTTTTTTTTTTTTAAGAGTTAGAGTTTCACTCTGTCACCCAGACTGAAGTGCACTGGCACGATCATAGCTTACTGTAGCCTTGAACTCTTGGGCTCAAGTGATCCTCCCACCTCAGACTCCTGAGTAGGTGGGAGTACAGGCGCAAGTCACTACACTTGGCAGCATTTACTTTGTATTAGGTATTGTAAGTATTCTAGAGATGATTTAAAGCATATGGGAGGGTGTTCATTAGTTATATGCAAATACTATGCCATTTAATATAAGGGACTTGAGCATCCATGGATTTTGGTATCTTCAGGCAGCAGCCTGCAGCCAATCCCCCACAGAAACTGAGGCACGACTCTACTCCCTTATTCATCTGCAACACTGCCTGATGGTAAATACTAATATATTGGCAGTACAGATTAGTGATTACTGGCTACATCAATAAAGCAAAATTCCACTCATTTGGACTATGATATAATTTGTGATAATCTGTAGTACAATTTACCAAAACTTTTTAATTACCATGAGCAAAATATGTATGCACAATCCATCTATTTTCAAGCACTTTTGAAGCACCTATTTTCCCAAAACTATAGGGCAACTAAAAATCACTCTTAGACATATCCCCTAGGAGCTACCAAATTAAGTAGTAATTGCTACCATACTTTGAATTATGCTTATACTTTAAAGCAAAGTGTATTTTTTAAACATTTTTTTTTTCAAACTTCTTCTTTTTTCCTTTTAGACAGGGTCTCACTCTGTCAGGAGTGCAGTGGCGCGATCACAGCTTACTGCAGCATCAACCTCCTGGGCTCAGGCAATCCTCCCACCTCAACCTCTCAGGTGGCTGGGACCACAGGCATTTACCCCCATAGCCAGCTAATTTTTTGTATGTTTAGTAGAGACAAGGTTTTGCCATGTTGCCCAGGCTGGTCCTGAACTCTTGGGCTGAGGCAATCTGCCCACGTTGGCCTCCCAAAGTGCTGGGATTACAGGTGTGAACCACCACACCAGCCAAATTTATTTATTCCTTACATTGACTGTACATGTATATCATGTACAACATGATGATGCTTGGAAGTACATACACACTGTGGAATGGCTAAATCTAGCTAATTAACAAATGCATTACCTCACATAGTTATTTTTGTGGTGAGAACAATCAATATCCACTCTTAGCATTTTCAAGAATACAATATACCATCATTAACTATAGTCACCATGCTGTACAATAGGATCTCTTGAACTTATTCCTCCTAACTGTAAATATGTATTCTTTGAATGAATCTTCCCCAATTCCCTTTCTTTCCAATCAATATAGCCTCTGAGAACCATTATGAAGTGTATTCTTTAGAAAGATTTTTAAATGTGTATATTCTGCTAATCCAGATTGATCTATTTTTAAAATACATTATTTTCTTTTTTCTTTTTTTCGAGATGGATCTTGCTCTGTCACCCAGGCTGGAGTACAATGGTGCAATCTTGGCTCACTGCAACTTCTGCCTCCCAGGTTCAAGCAGTTCTCCTGCCTCAGCCTCCTGAGGCGTTGGGATTACAGGTGCCTGCCACCGTGCCCAGCTAATTTTTTGTATTTTTTTTTCTTTTAGTAGAGATGGGGTTTCACCATGTTGGCCAGGCTGTTCTCAAACTCCCAACCTTAGGTTATCTGCCTGCTTCGGCCTTCCAAAGCACTGGGATTACAGGTGTGGGCCACTACGCCCAGCCTCTAAATACATTTTTCTTATGTGACCCTCAAAACTTAAGAAAAATATTTTATGACTCATCACAAAACATACTTAGGGCTTGCTAAATTTAGGGACCTTATTATTTTAATAGAAAGTTTTGTAAGTGTATTAAAGAAATACTGAATCCTAGTGAATGAGGAAAATGGAAAATTATTTCCTGATAAAAGAATATAAGACACTATTTGCTATGGTCCAAATGTTTGTGCCCCTCCCAAATTCATGTTGAAACCTAAACCCCACTGTGGTGGTATAAAAAGGTATTAACATCACTCTTCCATTCTCATGTAAAGTCCTGCTACCATTCTGTTCAACTTTATGGTTTATATTAGGGACACACAAAATACCCTGGCCTCTTAATTCCATGAACACCTCATCTTGGGGACCTTCACCCCTGGTCTAGCCACATCCTGCTTTGTAACTATGTTACTTAATGAAATCTTACATTCAAACAACTCTTTCTCTCAGCTCAATCTATTCTATTTCTCTCTTTCAGATGTCCTAATATTATCAGTTCTCTGACCTTACTGAGAACTCTAGTACCCTATTCTCTCCATGTTTTTCCATTATATGTGCCCTCTCCTACCTGGTATTAGAATGCATGCTCAAAAATCTAGACTTTCTGGTTAAAAGTCTTGGCTTCACTACTTAATAACCATGACCTTGGGCAGGTTATTCAACCTTTCTGTGCTTCAGTTTCCACATTCATTCATTCAACTTATATTTCTGAGTGTCTTCTCTGTGCCAGATATTGTTCTAGGTGCTGGTGATTCTAGGTGCTGGTGAACAAGAAAAAAAAAAAAAAAAATCCCTGGAGCTTACATTCTAGTAGGGAAAAAATCAATACCATCTTGACGGGATTATTACAAAGTTTAAATGAAATAGAAAGCATGAAAGTATTCAGACTAGTGCATAATACTATATAGCAAACCGATCAGCTATTATCACATTTCACTTTTTTCCTTATCCAATTTTGATTCAGTGATGCTCTTCTCAGCAGTTTCTCATTGGATGTGCCCGTCTATCAATCCCTCAGCTTCAGGGGAGCAGGACAAGGCCTGAGGTTGCTAGAGATTACTTCCTACCCAATCACTGTGTGCCATAAAAACATTACATTCTATGTGTGTTGTGTACTGAAAAGGTTGCAAAGCACTGCTATTACCAGTTTTTACAATTCCCTTGCCCTACTGTTCTGCTGCTATACATCCATGAGGAAACATCATTCAGTCCAGCTATCTTTTTTTGTGCTCACACTTGAGTGCTGCAAAAGCAAAGTCACAGAAACTCAAAGATTTGAACTACTATACACTTGAAGTCATTAAAGTCAAATGGTCCTTCATCATTGCCAGAGAACTCTTTCTATTTCTAGCTGTATCTCCCATTTTCTACAGTTGGTACTTCAAACCTTTTTCTTCTCTCGAACTTTCGACTCCTTCCGAACTCAGTTTAGATATATCTTCTTCTTGGAAGCTATCCCAAACCCCAAAGCCTCTATCAGTTGCCCCTTTCATGGTTTCCCATATACTCTTTACTCATAGAGTATCACATTATGTTACTGACTACATATCTATCTGTATCTCCATTAAATCATAAGCCCTAAAAAGACAGGGGCCATATCATCTTTGTAAGAGATTATAGAACCTCCTTCCTAGGTGTTTAGATGATTCTCTCTCTCTCAATTGCTAAGAAATAATTCACTTACCACTTAAAATACATGTAACAACTGAAGATCAAAACATTAACAGAAATGTTTTTGGAATGTTAGCTGGCTTTAATAAAAGAAATGCTTGGACATATGCCACTCCTAAATATATGGGTATATCATTCTATCATCAAGAAATTGTTCGGTTTAGCTTACAAACAAAAAATGAATAGTTTAACAGCTAGAATATATACAAACTACCATATATGCAATACAGGCTGATTATCCCTAATCCAAAACTCCAAAATCTGAAACTTTTAGCTTCTTTTTTTTTTTTTTTACAGGGTTCCACTCTTTCATTCAGGGCTTACTGGAGCTTCCATCTCCTGGGCTCAAGTGATCCTTGTGTCTCAGCCTCCTGAGTAGCTGGGACTACCGAATGGCACATGCCACTATGCCTAGCTAATTAAAAACAAATTTTTTTTTTAGAGATGGGGTCTCACTTTGTTTCCCAGGCTGGTCTCAAACTCCTGGGCTCAAGTGATCCTTCCGCTTTGGCCTCCCAAAGTGCTCGGACTACAGGCTTGAGCCACTATATCAGGCCAAAATTAAAAACTTCTAGATGCTGACATGATGCTCACTGGAACACTTCAGAGTTTGGGTTTTTGGATTTGGGATGCTCAGCCAGTAAGTATACAGCAAATATTCCAAAAAAAACCAAAAAACAAAAAAAAAAACCTCGAAATCTAAAACACTTCTGTTCCCAAGCATTCCGGATAAGGGATACTCAACCTGTAAAGAGTAAAATCCAGGCTGCATTTTCTTATATACCATATATATATATGGAGCAAATTCTTTCCCCCTTCACTGACATTACAACCAACACACAAATTAGATATAAAGTAAATACAAGACAACATTTGTCATACCTCTACATCTGAAGCACTTCGGGGCTGAGCTTGGCATAGCATATTTAATAACTGCAAAATTAATTCTTCAACATACTGAAGAGCATCATCATTAGACTCGAGAGTAGGATGAACTTGCCCCTGGACCTATAAACAAAAAGCAAAGTAATTAAAATGTGGGTTCCATATCATTAAACAAATTTTTAAAACTAAAAAATGTGGGTTTGTGGCCTGGCACGGTGGCTCATGCCTGTAATCCCAGCACTCCAGGAGACTGAGGCGGACAGATCACCTGAGGTCAGGAGTTTGGGACCAGCCTGGCCAACATGGTGAACCCCTATCTCCACTAAAAATACAAAAACTACCCAGGTGTGGTGCCATGCGCCTGTAATCTCAGCTATCCAGGAAGCTGAGGCAGGAGAATTGCTGGAACGCAGGAGGCAGAGGCTGCAGTGAGCCAAGATCGTGCCACTGCACTCCAGCCTGGGGGACAGAGCAAGACTCTTGTCTCAAAAAAAAAAAGTGGATTTGTACTTAAAAATGTGGTCTGGCTTGCAAGCACATATTTGAATGATACTGACCTAGAAGTCAGGAGTTCTCAACCCTTTTTCCCAGTCACATGCTTATATGTTCCTGGAGATCCAGTTTACCTAAATAATTTCAGCATGTTTTTTCTCATACTGTGGTTACAATACATTGCAGAAATGGGGAAAGGGAGAGGCTGAGGTGATGATAAAAGATACAGTTTATATGATTTTTGCCAGGAACCAGTTAGAACATTTATTCAACATTGTGCTTGGGCAAAACTGAACTACTATGGGCCTCTGACTGTTGTTTAATTTTACCATTCCTAATAAATGATAAAATCCAGGAAGAGCATGTCTCATCAAATTCACCAGTGTATCTATGGCAGCAAGCACTATGCAGGGCACGCATAAATTTAAATAATATTTGTGAACACAAAGTCACCCTATATCAAAGGACACAAAATTTGTGACTGTCTATACTTCAGGAATATTGGTGGGCTAATAATCTTTACCTTCTTTCTCCTCAATCATTTCTTTAATTTTTTTTTTTTTTTAATTAAAAGTTTTACTTAAGAGTCCACACTGGAAAGCAGCCTTGACCATTTCTTCAGTTTAATCTCAGGCCAGTGGCCTCTGTAAAGCTTGCATGTTAATAAACACCATGATAGTCTTTACTTGCATCCCTTTGTTCCTTACTAAATAAATGGCAAAAAAAGACAGTACCAGGAGAGAAACACTAACATGTTCCAAAACATGCTCAACTCTCCAACAGGTAGGTACGGCACTTACTGGATGAAAGTGCACAGTACTCACTGGCTCAGGGCACACAATATGGCCTGTCCTACTACACTTCAATAATTGAGAGGGTGGGACAGCCTCAGTGTACAGGGAAAATTTTATAAACAGTGTACTAGGCTGGGTGTGGTGGCTAATGCCTGTAATCCTAACACTTTGAGGCTGACCAATGAGGAACGGTTAAGGCCAGGAGTTCAGGACCAGCCTAGGCAACACAGGGAAAACCTGTCTCTACCAAAAAAAAAAAAAAAAAAAGCCCAGTAGGGTGGCACATGCCTGTAGTAGTCCCCACCTACTCCAGAGGCTGAGGTGGAAGAGTCGCTTAAATCCAGGATGCCAGGGCTGCGGTGAGCTATGATTACACCACTGTACTCCAGCCTGGCCAACAGAGGGAGACCCTGTCTCAAAACAACAATAAAAGATAATATCCTATATAATTCTTAAAAAGTACATATATGTATACATACATATGTATGCATTCATACACATTTTAAAGGCAAACAGCATTGTAACAATCCAGAACTGCATTAAGAGGTACTACATAGATTATGAGCTTTAAAACAAAATTTATTTATTTTTTATTTTTTTGAGACAGGGTCTCACCCTGTCATCCAGGCTGGAGTGCAGTGGCATGATCTCAGCTCACTGCAACCTCTGCCTCCTGGGTTCAAGCAATTCTCCTGTCTCTGCCTCCCTAGTAGCTGGGATTACAGGGACCTGCCACCATGCCCGGCCAATTTCTGTATTTTTAGTGGAGATGGGGTTTCACCATGTTGGCCAGGCTGGTCTCAAACTCCCGACCTTAGGTAATCCACCTGCCTTGGCCTTCCAAAGTGCTGGGATTACAGGCATGAGACCTTGTGCCCGGCCTAAAATAAATTTTTCTTAACAATTTAATTTTACAGGTGAAGAAACCCAGAAGGCTCAAATCATTTGCCCAAGAAGGTTTGATCATATTGAGTACAACAATTAGCAATCTGATCATAATTTGTTTACAAGTATCTCCACCTTGTTAGGTGACTGGATGGTTGTACAGTTAAAATAATAGAGAGTATGTACTAGAACCCAGAATTCATAATTCTGATTTCTGTGCTCTCCATTCACCATGCCACCACACTCTGACTAATGTGTGTAGGTATCAAACCATATAAACTTATTCCTCTTCAATACTTAGCATGACCTTTAAAAAAACAAAACTGAAACTTGTAAAAGTTTTCTTTTTGTACACTGATTTGCATGCCCCCAATGGCTTAAACTGTCTTTTCAAATAACCTTTATCTTAATGACCAACATCTTCATTTGGCAGTGAATGCTAACACCACATGGTGGGCTATTTCTATCTGCTTCTCAGTCAAGTTCCTTTCATTTCTGAAACTCTTTCCTTAGTATTAGGACATACTCTATTCAATTTCTTCCCTAATTTCCTTATTCCTTTTCCATGTCCTTGTAGAGTTCCATATCTTCCTCCATTCCTCTACCCCTTCTACTCTTGATTGTTCACTCCCTTCTCTTCTGCCCCCTAAATAACCTCATTTACTTCCACATTTAACAGTCACCTGTATGGACAACCCCAAATCTATCCCTAGTCCTGATTTCTCTCCTCGGTTTTAGACCCAAACTTCAAATTACCTGTGAGATAGTTCCACCTATTCTACCAAAATCTTAAATTTAACATGAAAAAAAGAACAACTTAAGTTTTTTAGAAAAACACAATATAGACTGCTCCTGATTTCACTTAGATGTAGTCCTGGAAAATGTAGCTATAATTGGGGGGTTACATTCCAGTTCAAAGCTCCAGCATCACATAAACTATAGCTACAGATTTAAAAAACCACAGACTTAGAGTTAAAAGGGACTTTAGAAGTCATTTAACTAAGTCTCTCTATTTACTGTATTTATTTGTTTGAGACAGAGTCTTGCTGTCGCCCAGACTGGAGTGCAGTGGTGCGACCTTGGCTCACTGCAACCTCCACCTCCCGGGTTCAAGCAATTCTCCTGCCTCAGCCTCCCAACTAGCTAGGATTACAGGTGCCTGCCACCACGCTGGGCTAATTTTTTTTAGTATTTTTAGTAGAGACAGGGTTTTACCATGTTGGCCAGGCGGGTCTCAAACCCCTGACCTCAAGTGATCTGCCCACTTTGACCTCCCAAAGTGCTGGGATTACAGGCATGAGCCACTGCACCCAGCCAGTCCCTCTATTTAGATGATGAGAAAGAAAAAGGAGACACCCACAATCCAGTCACTAACTGTAAATACTGAACCCGGGCCTCCTGACTCTTTCCACTAAACCCTTGACTGTTGAACCTGGAGGAATCTGCAGAGTACCCTAGTAGACCCATAAGTGTAGGGAGTGGATGCCCATGGACCATATCTACTTACATAGTGGGCTTCCATATAAAACTTGGCTTGAAGTACGTTGTCATACTATTTAATAAACATCTATCTCACATCATAAATGCAAATACAGTCCTATAAATCTTTTTAATTTGAAAAGGGAAAATCATCATTGGTTATACAAAGGACCCCAACGTTTATAAGTTATATAAAATATTAAAAATCTGACATAAATCTCAAATGGTAGAGAAGATAATAAATGTTAAAACGAAAATATTTCATCAATAATTCTAATTACCTTTTAAAAATATCAAAGGCCTTTGAAGGGTCTAGACATCCCGAAACATGTTTTAGAAAGTATTCAAGAAAGTATGATTAAGTTTTTTTGTAAGTTCATTGTTTTTCAAAGAAGCCCTTGTATATAATTCTTCACGAATATAGCTCCATTTCCAGCTGCTCTTCAATTTACACTTTATGCTGATGCAATCTGAACTATTTGCAGTTTGCTAAAACATGGCATGCAGTTTCACTCACACTGTTCCCCATGCCTGTCATTCATTTTCTTAACTTTTTTCATCTGCCTATTTGGCTTTTTTTTTTTTCCAACTTTTTTTCTTTGTCCTTTTCTTCTTCTAAGCTATCTGAATTTCAAAACCCAGATTACACCCCATTTAGGAAGACTTCCTTGTTTCTTATCTTTAAGGCAGAATTAATCTCATTCATTTAACTGATTTGTTTAATCTATTAAATACCAGACTCTTTGTTAGGTGCTGGATATACAGATACGAATCAAACATAATCCCTGCTCATATGATCCTTATACTCTTTCCTGGGTTAATCCCTGTACTATGTACCACATTTCTGTTATTGGGTTTATCATGTTGACTTATAATTACATGTTCCCTTGTCTATTTCCTCTTTTGGACAGTGATGTTCCAACTAGGCAGGGCTTTATGTACTTATAATTTTCTCCTTTTTACTCTGAACCCCTGACGATTCAGGGGATACTCAAGGCTTCTGTGTTATAGAGGTGAGGGGAATAAAATATTTCTTTCTTGGAATTAAAATTGAAAAGGTGTGATGGTAAGACTAGAGAGTCTGGTTGTGTTTGGTTGATTTCAGGAGCATAAGCCTTTAAAGCAGAAACCATTCACCATACAAAAACAGAGCTAAAACAGATGTTAATTATATAGAGTTGTATATAGCCACAACGGTGAAAATGCAATGGTTAAAAACAACAATGTGATACTGCTTATAATTCTAGCACATATAATTCAAATGTTGATTAAGTTTGGCACTTTGTATAAGCAAAGTTTTAGAAATTCATATTCAGTTTTATTTATTGGTGGTTACTAATATCCAAAGAAGAACTATTAAATAAATCAAACAAATCAACAGTTGGCTTAAACAGAAAATAAGGCATGATGCCAACTGTACTTCTAAGCTTCTGGACATTAACCTTTCTCACATCTTAAAATCTGTCAAATGGGAAACACAAAACTCATCCATGTATTTAAGAGATCGATAAATTGTTTTACCCCTTGAAAACAAAATAAAACTGAAAACTCTAACTGAAAAACAAAGGCAATGATCCATACTTAAAAGGCAAGCAGAGTACCAACTCCTAAAAATACACAGACTGTTCTTTATTCTTTCAAGAAGATGCTGTTAGGATATTTCTTTAGAGAGCAAACAGAAGTAGTAGTATATTTCACATGTAGGCAGAATAAAAACACTTCTATTCCATGAGATAGTGTTACAGCCAAAGTGCTCCATTTCATCATAAATGGTACTCAGATACATTTAATAGATCAAATGATCCAAGTTCTTCAACTCTATATAGAATAGGTTACCCTGTCAAATCTTACGGCAGTCTTCAGAAGCCATGTACAGCTGATTCTGAGTTGCATGTGTGTTTATGAGCAATTATAAATAAGCACTTCAAATTTGGTTTAAACTATGTGGGTTTTCCCGGTTTTGCCATTTAATGGCAAAACATCAATTACTTTTGCACCAACCTAATAGTTTTCAAAAAACATTACATTTTATACTTATGTTTACTGACAGAAAATTTCATATACTTCTTTAACTATATTTTCTTAAAGTAATTTAAATATTACTAAATAATTAACAACAGCCTGAATAAGAATTTTATAGTAATTGTTCTTTTAAGGAGTAATTACTATATTCAATTAAAGATGAAAACTCTGGAATTATAAACTTTCCTTAAGGACTACTTGATTCTATCTGGACAGTTCGTTTTGTCTCTAGTAAGTTCCAGCAGATTCTGAAGCAACTTTGTTGGCTGTTATTGCCAGATTTTATGGAATCTGAAAAGGCAAAGGGATTTAGGTATATATCAATTCCTAGTTGTTTGATACGTAAGTCCTTCAACTGTATTCAGGAACCCCTTGGGTAAACTACCAGAAAATATTATGTTGAATTCTGATGAATCTTTCATATCCCTTGCTAGTTAATGGCTCTCTGGAGAACTGGAAAATTCTAAATTATGTTCTGTCATGTCTTGAGCTCAGATCTCCTACTTTTATTTATACATATAAAGACAGAATTTGAGATAAAACTGGTATTCTCAAAGCTAAATAATAAAGATTGGAATCATCAAATCTCTTAGTGTTACAATTCTTCAGTGAATGTTTGATGCTTTAGGTGCTTATTTCTCCTCATTCTGAGGTTAAAAACCAACGCAAAAATCTTCCATCAAGAAATAAAATTTAAGACCAGCTTGGGCCAGGAGCAGTGGCTTACGCCTGTAATCCCAGCACTTTGGGAGGCTGAGGTGGGTGGATCACCTGAGGTCAGGAGTTCGAGACCAGCCTGAGCAACATGATGAAACCCTGTGTGTACTAAAAACACAAAAATTAGTCAGGTGTGGTGGTGCCCACCTATAATCCCAGCTACTGGGGAGGCTGAGGCAGGAGAATCGCTTGAACCCAAGAGGTGGAGGCTGCAGTGAGCCGAGATCGTGCTACTGCACTCCAGTCTGGATGAGAGTGAAGACTGCATCTCAGAAAAAAAAAAAAAAAAAAAAAAAAACAGACCAGCCTGGCCAACATGGTGAAACCCCATCTCTAACAAAAATACAAAAATTAGCCGGGTGTGGTGGGGCACACCTGTAGTCCCAACTGAGGCAAGATAATTGCTTGAACCCAGGAGGCAGAGGTTGCAGTGAGCTGAGATGGTGCCACTGCACACCAGCCTAGGTGATAGAGTGATACCGTCTCGGGGGGGAGAAAGAAAATTAAATTTAAAAGACAAAATCAAACAAATCAGAGCACTTACATCTTTCCCATAAATAAACTAAAAATATTTTCTCTGGCTGGGTGCGGTGGCTCATGCCTGTAATCCCAGCACTTTGGGAGGTCAAGGCAGGTGGATCAACTGAGGTCAGGAGTTCAAGACCAGCCTGACCAACATGGAGAAACCCCGTCTGTATGAAAAATACAAAATTAGCCGGGCGTGGTGGCACGTACCTGTAATCCCAGTTACTTGGGAGGCTAAGGCAGGAGATTCGCTTGAACCTGGGAGGTGGAGGTTGTGGTGAGCCAAGATCGCGCCATTGCACCCCAGCCTGGGCAACAAGAGCAAAACTCTGTCTCAAAAAAAAAAAAAAAAAAATTTGTCAGGCATGGTGGCACATGCCTGTAGTTCCAGCTACTCGGGAAGCTGAGGCACGAGAATCACTTGAAACTGGGAGGCAGAGGTTGCAGTGAGCCAAGATTGTGCCACTGCACTCCAGCCTGGGCAACAGAGCAAAACTCTGTCTCAACAGAAAAAAAAGGCATAGAGACCAAGAACAAAATGATGTGTTGGGGAAACTAGGTTGGACCATGGACCAAAGAGTACATGTAGGGAGACTGGAAGGCCCAGGTTGTATATCATGCTAAAGAGTTCGGAAGTGATCAGGGTAGCAGAAAATAATTGTAAGGTTTTAAATGAGACATGGACATAATTGGACTGTTTGCTGAAGTCAAAAATGTCAGTATGAAGGATGGGTTAAAAGAGATGAGGTTGAAGGAAGCAAAACTAGTTGGAATGATGCCACAGGCTCTGTAAGAAGAGAGAATGAAGACCTGGACCAAGGCAGAAACAGTGGGAGGTGGGAAAGAAGGGCCTGTTAAGGTAGAAGGAGGTAGGCTGGGATAACTATTTTTTTGGGTGGTGGGGGCAGCAACAAGAGAGAACCACCAACTTAGGATAGGAAATATTAGAAGACAATATTTTCCAGGAAAGATAAGAAATTCAAGTCTGACATGAGTTTAAGGTTCCTGTATTACATCTAGGGAAAGAAACCTGAAATTATTTTTTTATCAAGTGGCTCCTAAATTTTTTTCAACCTTTTTTTCTCCTTTAAAAGAAGGAAAGAAATAAAGAAAAGCAACAGTTAATAAATAAAAAACAAACTTGAGAGTCAGATGTGGTGGTTGACACCTATAATCCCATCTACTTGGGAGGCTGAAGCGGGAGGATTACCTGAGTCTAGGAGTCCGACACCAGCCTGGACAAAACAGAGAGACTCCATCTCAAAATATTATAATAAATGTTTAAAATTTAAAAAATTAAAAACAAAGTTGATACTTTGAAAAGTACTAATAGAAAAATTGCTAAAAGATCAAGAAAAAAAAGAGAAGGCACAAATACTACTGTATTATAAACAAGAAGGAGGGGCATGACTACAAATATAGCAGTTTAAAAAGAGAAAATTATGAGAAACTTCAAGGCAAGCTTTAAACATTTAGGTAAAGTGAACAAATTCCTAAAAATTGTAAATTATCAAAACTGACTCAAAAAGAAATAAAACATTTCTAATGGTTTTCTAATCATTAAAGAAATTGTATCAAAAGTTTAAAATCTTCCCACAAAGAAGGTAATTTTATCTTTCCAGAAATAGACAATTCCAACCTCACACAATGTGTGCTGTGTACAACTGACACTAAACCAAACCAACGCTGTCTAGGAAAGAATAACTGCTCATGGACATAGATGAAAAAAAAATCATAAACAAAAGTAGAAAACTGGGCCGGGTGTGATGGCTCATGCCTGTAATCCTACCACTTTAGGAGGCTGAGGCTTGAGCTCAAGAGTTTGAGACTAGTCTGGGTAACAAAGCAAAAACTCATCACTACCAAAAACACAAAAATTAGCCAGGTGTGGTAGCACACACTTGTGGTCCCAGCTACTGGGGAGACTGAGGTGGGAGAATTGCTTGAGCCCAGGAGGCGGAGGCTGCAGTAAGCCCAGATCACACCAGTACACTCCAGCCTGGGTGACAGAGTGAGACCTTACCTTAAAAAAAAAAAAAAAAAGTAGCAAACCAAATTTAGATATGTTTAGAAAAGATACTACACCACGACCGACGGGCTTATTTCAGGAACTGAGACTGGTTCAACAAAAGTAAATCTTTTGTGATTCTTGCAATAACAAAATAAAGGGGAAAAATGACAATAGACGCAGAAAAGGTAACAATTCATGGTTCCTAATAAATATACAAGCAAAAACTTAGGTCCTAGAAATAGAAGAACATTTCCTAAACTTGATAAAGGATATAAACAAAAGCCTACAACAAAATCATAATCAAGAGTGCAATACTAAAAGAACTACCTTTAAAACCAGGGACAAGACAAGGATACCTACTATCACAATGTCTACTCAACATTGTCTGGAGGTCCTAGCCAATAAGACAAAAACGATTGGAAAGGAAGGAATATAACTGCTATTATTTGCAGGTAATATAATTATTCTAATTGAAAACCCAAAAGAATCTATAGAAAAATTACAAGAGTTAATAAGTGAGTTTAGTAAAATTGTTGACATAATCTATAAAAGATAGTTACACTCCTACATAAGCAAAAAACAGAAAATAGAATTTTTTAATGATAGTTGCAAAAATAAAATACAGTAACTATGAAAATAATCTTATAAAATGTGTCTAAAACCTTTATGGGCTAGGCACGGTGGCTCATGCCTGTAATCCTAGCACTTTGGGAGGCCAAGGCAGGTGGATCACATGAGGTCAGGAGTTCGACACCAGCATGACAAACATGGTAAAACCTTGTCTCTACTAAAAATACAAAAATTAAATGGGTGTGGTGGCGTGCATCTGGAATCTTAGCTGCTTGGGAGACTGAGGCAGGAGAATCGCTTGAACCCAGGAAGCAGAGGTTGCAGTGAGCCAAGATCATGCCACTGCACTCCAGCCCCAATGACAGAGTGAGACTCCTTCTCAAAAAAAAAAAAAAAAAAGTCCTTATGAAGACAAATTTTAAACTTTAATGAATGACATTTAGAAGACCTTAAATAGTATTAATGAAGTACCATAATATCTCAAGATGTCAATTTTCCCATACTCTAAACATTACAATTCCTATTAAAATTGAAACAATTTTCTGAAAAATTGAGATGTTGTTCCTAAATTTAGAAGAGCCAAGAACAACTAAGGCACTCCTATAAAGAAAAATCAGGCAAAAAACTATTTTTCCTGCCAGATAAAGACATGATTAAGCTACAGTGATTAAGACAGTAAGATATTAGTGCAGAAACAGAAAGACCACCATAATGGAGAGCTTATATACAGATCCTGTATGAAAAGAATATAAAACAAAGAGCCAGTAGTATAGATTCATGAGGAAAGGATGGATCATCCAATATATAGTGCTAGGACATTGGCAAATTATTCCCTATCACACACCATATATAAAAACCAACTGAAAATGGATCAAGTACATAACAGGGATAAGCAAAAGATTCAGAAACGTTTAGTAAAAGCATAGCAGGATATCTTTATAACCTGAGTTAGGAAAGAATTTATTTAAAAAGACACAACAAGTATAAAATGAAGAAAAATCCTAATTCAATTTCATTAAGAACTACTGCTTAATCAACATATCACAAAAAGTGGAAAGATAAGTCACACACTGGGACACATACAACCTACGAAGGAAATATCCAGGATAAATAATGACAAAGTATTAATAAAAACAAACCCTCAATTTTATAAAATGGACAAAAGTCATGTACAGACATTTCATGAAAGGGGAAATACAACTGCCCCATAAATATTAGAAAGGTGCTCAGCCTCAGTCTCAATCTCCAGCCTCAGCCTTGCATTTATTTGTCTTCAAGTAAATACAAATAAAAACTACAAGACATTATTTTACACCTACTATTTTGACAAAAATTTTAAAATATAAGAATATCACGTATTGGTAAAGATATAAAGAAATGTGAATTTGTACCCATTACTGGTGGGAATAAAAAAATAACAATTTGGATTACAGTTTAACATTATTTAGTAAAGTTAAACACACACACACACACATTATGATCCAGCAGTTCTTCTTCTAAATACATTACAGGAGGGGTCCCCAACACCTGGCTGCCAACCAATGAATCCCCCGAACTCCATTAGGAATCGGGCTGCACAGCAGGTGAGCAGCCTACCAGGGAGCATTACCACCTGAGCTCCATCTGTCAGATCAGCAGGAGCATTAGATTCTCATTGTCATGGGACCGTGAAACCTACTGTGAATTGTGCATGTGAGGGATCTAGGTTGCACACCTTATGAGAATCTAATGCCTGGTGATCTGAAGTGGAACAGTTTTATCCCAAAAACATTCCCCCACTGTGGAAAAGCTGTCTTCCACAAAACCAGTCCCTGCTGCCAAAAAGGTTGGGGACTGGTTAGGCACGGTGGCTCATGCCTGTAATCCTAGCACTTTGGGAGGCCGAGGCGGGCAGATCATGATGTCAAGAGTTTGAGACCATGCTGGCCAACATGGTAAAACCCCGTCTCTACTAAAAATACAAAAATTAGCCAGGCATGGTGGCATGGGCCTGTAGTCCCAGTTACTCAGGAGGCTGAGGCAGGAGAATTGCTTGAATCTGGGAGGCGGAGGTTGCAGTGAGCCAAGATCGCGCCACTGCACTCCAGCCTGGACGACAAGAACAAGGCTCTGTCTCAAAAAAAAAAAAAAAAAGATGAGGACTGCTACATTATAGAACTCTTACATGTGTGCAACAGATGAACAAGCACAAAAATGTTAACAGCAGTGCTTAAAAAGCAAAACTTGGAAACAACCAGAATGTCCATCAACATTAGAATGGACCAATACATTGCAGTAGATTTAGAAAACGAGTATTACTTACCAGCACAAATGAATGACCTAAAAGTTACACACAATAACATAAATGTAATCTCAAAAACATAAAATGAGGCAAAAATATAAGTTACAGAACAATATAAACAATATGATCCATTTATATCAAGTTCAGAAAAAAGCAAAACCAAACTATATTCATTGTTTACTAATTTATACATATGTGACAAAACTATAAAGTAATTTAAGTACTTGATTAATCTAAAACTCGGCCATTACCTCCAGGGGAGGGGAAAGAAGATGCAATCAGTTAGGAAACTACAGAAGCCTTTAAATATATTAGAAATACTTTTTTCTTTTTTTTTTAAGATGGAGTCTCACTCTGTTGCCCAGGCTGGAGTGCACTGGTGCAATCTCGGCTCACTGCAACCTCCACCTCCTGAGTTCAAGCGATTCTCCTGCCTCAGTCTCCTGAGTAGCTGGGATTACAGGCATGTGCCACCATGCCCAGCTAATTTTTGCATTTTTAGTAGAGACAGAGTTTCACCATGTTGGTCAGGCTGGTCTCAAACTCCTGACCTTGTGATCTGCCTGCCTTGGCCTCCCAAAGTACTGGGATTACAGGCGTGAACCACTGTGCCTGGACAGAAATACTTCATTTTTTAACCTGTATGTTAGGTACATACACGTTCATTTCATTATTATTTAAACCAGTGGTCTCCAACCTTCTTGGCACCAGGGACTGGTTTTGTGGAAGACAGTTTTTCTACAGACTTGGGGAACGTGGGTGGGGAAGCATGCATAAAGTCAGTGGTCCCCAACCGTTTTGGCACCAGGACCAGTTCTGCACAAGACAACTTTTCCACAGACTCGGGTGGGTAGGATGGTTTCAGGACGATTCAAGTGCATTACATTTATTACTTTATTTCTATTATTACATTGTAATATATAATAAAATAATTATACAACTCACCATAATGTAGAATCAATGGGAGCCCTGAGCTTGTTTTTCTGCAACTAGACGGTCCCGTATAGGGGGATGGGAGACAGTGACAGATCATCAGGCATTAGATTCTCGTAAGGAGTGTGCAACCTAGATGCCTCACATGCACAGTTCACAACGGGGATCGTGCTCCTGAGAATCGAATGCCTCCACTGATCTGGAAAGAGGCAGAGTTCTGGCAGTAATGCAAGTGATGGTGAGTGGCTGTAAATACAGATGAAGCTTTGCTCACCTACCCATTGCTTACCTCCTGTGGTGCGGCCTGGTTCCTAACATGCCATGGACCAGTATCAGTTCGTAGCCTGGGGGTTGGGGACCCCTGATTTAAACTGAACATTTAAACTGAACATTTAAACTGAAGTTACATGCACTCTTAAATGTATATTTCAAAGCTTTAAGAAATTAAAATAATATTTTTCTAGTTTTGAAAGTCTTAAGTGTTTTCTTTAATGAATGTTACAAAATACAAATAGTATATCACTTTTTTTTTTGTTTGAGACAGAGTCTCACTCTGTCACCCAGGCTGGAGTGCAGTGGCACCATCTTGGCTCACTGCAAGCTCCGCTTCCTGGGTTCACACCATTCTCCTGCCTCAGCCTCCCAAGTAGCTGGGACTACAGGCACCCGCCACCACGCCCGGCTAATTTTTTCTGTATTTTTAGTAGAGTCGGGGTTTCACCATGTTAGCCAGGATGGTATCGATTTCCTGACCTTGTGATCCACCTGCCTTGGCCTCCCAAAGTGCTAGGATTACAGGCATGAGCCACCAGCCACGCCCGGCCAATAGTGTATCACTTTTTAAAGTAAACAAAAATACTCCTATTTTAATTTGGATGCTGAGTATTAAGAAAACAAATAAATTGATACAACTATAAACCCGGTCCTGGTATTTAGGCATGTGAGATTTTACAAGTTTTTAACTGTAATTTTTTTTTTGCACTGATAGCCTAGTAATAACCAAATTAGAATTTGTTGGCTATCAATAAAGAATATTTTATCAGCAACAGAAACCATTTAAAAACTTGGAAGAATTGTGATAGGCTAGCTAAAATACAACCTACAAAATAATTTTTGTAAGGCCAGGAACAGTGGCTCACATGTATAGTACCAGCACTTTGGAAGGCTGAGGCACGTGTATTGCTTGAGCTGAGGAGTTCAAGACCTACCTGGGCAACACAGTGAGACCTTGTCTCTCCAAAAAAAAACCAAAAAATTAACTGGGCGTCGGTGGTCCCAGCTACTCAGACCTGTCTCGAAAACAAGAACAAAAAATAATTTTTGTAGCTGTAATGCAAGATGGTGCTTATTTATTAGTAAAGAATGTTCATAGTGGCTGGTTGTGGTGGTTCAGGCCTCAATCTCAGCACTGTGGTAAGTGTGGGCAGGTGGATCACTGGAGGTCAGGAGTTTGAGACCAGCCTGGCCAACATGGTGAAACCCCGTCTCTAATAAAAATACAAAAATTCGCCAGCCATGGCAATGCGCAGCTGTAATCTCAGCTTCTTGGGAGGCTGAGGCAGCAGAATCACTTGAACCCTGGAGGCAGAGGCTGCAGTGAGCCGAGATCGCAGCACTGCATTCTACCTTGGGCGACAGAGTGAGATTCTGTCCTCAGAAATAAAAAGAAAAAGAAAATTTGCCAAGCATGGTAGCTTACACCTGTAATCCCAGCACTCTGGGAGACCAAGGCAGGTGGATTATCTAAGGTTAGGAGTTTGAGACCAGCCTGGCCAACATGGCAAACCCTGTCTCTACTAAAAATACAAAAATTAGCCAGGCATGGTGGCAGGTGCCTGTAATCCCAGCTACTTGGAAGGCTGAGGCAGGAGAATCACTTGAACCCAGGAGGCAGAGGTTGCAATAAGCGCCACTGCACTCCAGCCTGGCCAACAGAGCAAGACTCTGTCTCAAAAAAAAAAAAAAGAATATTCATAGTTATTAAATATTGGTAAATATTTTTATAAAAATTTGCTTATTCAACCTTTTTTGATAAAACCAATTTTAAAAACAATTTGTGGGTACACAGGTGCACATATTTATGGGGTACATAAGACACTTGACACAGATATGTAATGCATAATAGTTACATCATGGTAAATGGGGTATCCATTCCCTCAAGCATTTACCCTTTGTGTTACAAACAATCCAATTATACTTTCAGTTATTTTAAAATGTACAATTAAATTACTACTGACTAATCGCCCTGTTGTGCTATCAAATACTAGGTCTTGTTCATTCTAATTACTTTTTGTACCCAGTAGCTATCCCCACAGAGGTATCTTACAGTAATAATCAAATTTTACTTTAAATTTATTTGAGTACAGGTTGAAATCTAGCTATGTCTGAGGCTCAAAAAAGAGCTTAGTGCTTGCTTCGGCAGTACGTATACTGAAAACAAAATGATACAGAGATTAGGATGGCTCCTGCGCAAGGATGACATGTATATTTGTGAAGCGTTCCATTATTATTATTTTTTAATTTTTTAAAAAAAGAGAGCTTAAGGCCAAAAATATGGATCTGGGGTTCATCCAATCACCCACAGGTGTCAAAGTCAAATGTAGATAAAAATGTAGATACAAACCTCCAAATTTAACATTTTATTTGGGAAGAAAGAATTGTAATTTGGGGCATAGATGTAGACTGGGTGGTCTTCAGTATGTCCAAACAACAAAGATATGGTTGGGGGTTTTATAAAGAAGAAGAAATGTTCTATGTGGTCTTGATAGAAAGTTTATTGGTATTAGTAAGGCTTTGGGGAGCTGGCAAACTCCAGCTGGTGAGCAAAATTAGTCCCAGAGTTGTAGCAAGTTATCTCAGCAGACATAGATAACACTGGTTTTTGTTTATATAAATAGGCAGTTTTAGCTGCTGGACTTGTAGAGAATTACATTTCTAGAGCAATGTTATAGACCCTGAACACTTTTTCCCCTTGGCCCCTCTACTGATTTAGTTGCGTATGACAAAAATGACCCAATTCAGATGATTCACTTTCACACAGGTAATAGAAATAGTACAAGGAGATAAAAATCTCCCAGTCCAAGGTGGACAGGAGCAATTTAAAGCAGAATGGAATCTTGGGACACACCCACATCCAAGCAGCAAGCAGATGAAGATGAGGCAAAAGAATCAGGAAATGGTGGTTAGGGTATATTCTTAAGGAAGTCAGAAGTAATACACAGAAACCAGTCTCCAGGAGCTTCAAATGTTACAAAACGCAAACTGAATATTTTTAAAAAATTAATGTAGCAATAGCACAGAATTAGTGGCCTTTGAGAGAAGAATATGAATAGAGTAGCTGGAGCAAAACCCAAATTATAAGCAGTTGAGGAATAGATGGTAGGAGAAAGATGGGAAAGAGGAATCCTGAATATAGACTGTTCTTGGAAAAAGTTATTCTCATACCTTATAAGTAGAAATGCTAACTGATAGACTTTTTGAAAAGTAATCTGGCAACCACTATCAAAATTAAAATATACCCTTTGTCTAGAAAATCCACTTTTGGGAATTTATCCTGTAAAAATAAAAGGGTATACATACAAAGATTTTATTGCATAGTGGCAAAAAACAGAAATAATATAAATGACCACCAGTAAGGGCAGTAAGGGAATGGTTGGATACATTGTGGAATATGATTGTTATGGGCTGAATAGTGTCCCTCCAAAATTCATATGAAGTCCTAAGCCCCAGCACCTCAAAATGTGAATGTATTTTGAGACAAAGTCTTTAAAGAGGTAATTAAGTTAAAATGAGGTCATTAGGGTAAGGCCTGAATCCAGTCCAAGACTGGTATCCTTAGTAAGAGGAGGAAATTTGAATACAGAAGAAAGACCATGTGAAGAAACAGGGAAAAGACAGCCATCACTATGCCAAGGAGAGACGCCTCAGAAAAAAACAACCCACCAACATCTTCATCTTGGGCTTCTAGCCTCCAAAACTGTGAGAAAATTAATTGCTGTTGTTTAAGCCACTCAGTCTGTGGTACTTTGTTATGGCACCCCTAGTAAACTAATACAACTATATATGTAGCCATGAAAAAGAACAAAGTAGAGCTATAAAGTGAGGTGTTTTTTGTTTTTTTTTTTTTTTT
>NW_016821592.1:0-12233 GCF_001698545.2 Rhinopithecus bieti | reverse complement strand
CACCTTGCCCGGCTAGTTTTTTTGTATTTTTTAGTAGAGACGGGGTTTCACCGTGTTAGCCAGGATGGTCTCGATCTCCTGACCTCGTGATCCACCTACCTCGGCCTCCCAAAGTGCTGGGATTACAACAGGCGTGAGCCACCGCATCCTTCTAAGTGAGGCATTCTTAAGTTAGAAAAGAAGGTATTCTTAAGTGAGAAAACTCACAAAAAAATGTAAAATACAGGGAATTCTCAAAAAAAAAAAAAACCCACATATACATATATACACGTGTATGTGTAATTATAAATTAAGTACATATTTACACACAAGCATGACAGCATGGAGAGAAACATGGAAGAATATAACCTTTGTTGTCAACATGGGTTATAAATGGTCCTGGGCAAGGCAGGGATGTGAATAGAAAAGGGGGAAAGAATGAATCATTTCTCCCCCAAAGCTCTACTATAAAGTACTCATATTTAAACACATTTATAACATTTATGTCTATGTGTATATAAAATAAAATATAAATTTAATTAAAAATTTTCATTGGTATGTGGTTTACGCCAGTGTATATATTAACCATGGGAAAGATATATTTAAAGTCCTTTCCCACAGAAAATAACTACACACATCAAATTCCAAACATGTGTCAAGTGCTAAATTCATATCATTTTCATGTTTTGCTTTAAAACAGTATGACCTTCCTAAACAACTTTTTAAACATATTACTATGTGATAACAGAGTTCCCACCAATAAAGCAAGGAACTGACTCAAGAAGAGTTTCTGACGGTTTTTTAGTTCCTCTTCAATTGTGCTCTTTATATTCCAAAAGTGGCATGTATCCCTTTATCAATGATGTCCCGACACAGATGGGGCGCTTTATCAAATTCCCAGTGTTTTCTCTGCTAGTGTTCCCATCTATCCTATCCTATTTTTATTTTTATTTTTTTATTTTTTTTGATACAGGGTCTTACTCTGTCACGAGGCTGGACTGCAGTGGCGTGTTCACAGCTCACTGCAGCCTTGACCTCTTGGGCCCAAGTGATTCTCCCACCTTAGCCTCCTGAGAAGCTGGGACTACAGGCATACACCACCATGCTCAGCTAATTTTTTCATTTTTTTGTAGAAATGGGTGTCTTACTATGTTGCTGAGGATGGTCTTAAACTCCAGTGATCCTTCTCTCTCAGCCTCCCAAAGTATTGGGATTCCAGGCATGGGCAGTTATCTTACCCTATTTTAAGTTTCAGTCACATTCTAAGAGGTATATTTAAAGCTGGGATGGCAATTCACAATACATGTGATATATGTCTACTGCCTATCATTGGCAGTCTTCCTTAAAATGCCAAGAGATGGCAACTGTGATCCAAGTGTCTTTCTACTATCTTCATCAATTAATTTGCTCATAACCTCTGAGCAGTAGATTCTAGTTTCCAGTAAACCAAAGCCATAACAAGCAATGAAAAAAACTTTTCAAATTCAAACTTCTCCAAATAAATCAGATTCCTTGATATATGACCACTTCACAGCAAACTGATTTACTAGATGAACTAAACAGATTTCTTCACATTTACAGAAACTATCATTTCTAGACAATAAAATGGTCAGTGTTATCTGTGAATTCCACCTACGAATTTTATCAATTTTTCAGACTTTCTGAGTAATGGAAAGGCTATATCCCAAATATGATACATGCACACATTCAACAGATAGTATAAGAGACACAACCCCCACCCTCAAGGAGCTTAGAAGTACAATAGGGGAACTAGACCATCAAACAAACAATTTATTTAAACATAATAATAAACAAAAGTATAACTATATAAGAGGCAGGGTAGTAAGAAGGTTAAGTGTGGGCTACATTGTCTACATTAAAATATTTGTTCTTTCAATCACCAGAGCGTAACCCTGGGCAAATTACTTACTCCTTCTGGTAATATTACATACCAATATATTGTCAGTCTTTAATAAATGTTACCTGTAGCTATTATTGATGTTCTTGTTAAAGTACAGGATACCATGAGGCTACCAAATGGGTGCCTAAGTTAACCTAGTGGTTCTGGAAAAGATTATAGCTGAAAGCTGAAGGATGAGCAGAATTTAGGTGAAAAGTGTATTGGTGAAGTGAGAAGGATAACATTCTAGGCAAAGGAAGCAGACTGTATACAAGTGAAGGGGAGAGTGAAGGAAATGAAATTAAGAGTTAGATAGGGCCCAGATCACTGGCCAGATAAAGGTACATATACTAGGATAAGGAATACTGTAAGATGAGCAGATGTTTTCATAAGTGGGAGAGGGAACAAGAGATCAAGAGTTCTGGACTCCATTATGCTTGAGATCTTTGAGACATGCAATTAGCAAACAGGCAGTTTAACATACTACGTGTTGGGAAGGAAGCCTGGATTACGTTTTTAATAATTTTATCATATAATGCCCTGTCCTATCAAAATAAGAAGTGATTAGATATTAAATCACTATAAAATAAAAATGCCCTTCCCTGACAATTCCATGTTGGTAGACAGGAAAGCTAGAGGAAAATTAGTGTAAAACAGGAACACTAGAAATGGCTTTTCCCCACATCTTTCTACTTTACTAAAACATGGCTGGATGTCCTAGGAAAGGAAGGGAGTCTGTTGACTCCTGGGCTCAACTGTGACAAATATATTCTTCAAAAGGGAAATACTCACGGTTATGTTTTATTTTTTTTTGAGACAGAGTCTCATTCTGTTGCCCAGGCTGGAGTGCAGTGGCACGATCTCGGCTCACTGCAACCTCTGCCTCCCCGGTTTAAGCGATTCTCCTGACTCAGCCTCCCAAGTAACTGGAATTACAGGCACCTGCCACAATGCCTGGCTAATTTTTGTATTTTTAGTAGAAATGGGGTTTCGCCATTTTGGCCAGGCTGGTCTTGAACTCCTGACCTCAGGTGATCCACCCACCTCAGCCTCCCAAAGTGCTGGGATTACAGGCATGAGCCACTGCATCTGGTGACAGTTTTTGAAAATTATACTATTATGCACAAATGGTTGGGTATAGAAGCCGCTTCAATGCAAGGGAAGAGAAGAAAAACAATGCCACAGAATCATAGATCTGCTTTAGATTTCCAGATAAATCACATTATTTAGTATTTATTAACTATTCATATAGTAATACTTCATAAGAATATTTTCTTAGAACAAAGTATCTTAGTTTTGTAAATATTAACCACTGCCAACATGGCAAGAATAGTGGCACTGTCATGTAACAGTCATGTTTACAAAATAAAGTGGTCTTACGTCTATGGACCATGACTAACTTAGTAATTTTACATTTTTGGGGTGGCAAAACAATTAAACACAGAATATTTACAATGGCCTCAATAACACCTGCTCTTTTCTTGGAGACTGCTAAGAGGAGTTGTAATTAGATCTGTCTTGGACGTCTGACTTTATCTGTATAATCTTAGGCAACTCATTAAATCTCCAAAGTCTCAAGCGTCTCACCTGAAAATGGCAATTATCACCACCAGAGGATAACATGATGATCAAATGAGATAACATGTCAGAAAGTGCTTTATTTTATTTTATTTTTGAGACAGAGTCTCACTCTGTCACCCAGGTTGGAGTGCAGTGGTGCAATCTTGGTTCACTGCAACCTTTGCCTCCCCTCTCCTCCCAGGATCAAGAGGTTCTCCCACCTCAGCCTCTGGAGTAACTGGGACTACAGGTGCATGCCACCATGCCCAGCTAATTTTTAATTTTTTTTTTTAGAGATGGGGCTTAGCCACATTGCCCAGGCTGGTCTTGAACTCCTGGGCTCAAGTGATTCTCCGGCCTTGGCTTCCCAAAGTGCTGCGATCACAGGCGTGAGTCACTGCACCCAGCCAAAATTGCTTTAAAATGTGGTAGAATGCTAAATAATTATTAGTAGTCCTTACTCACATTAACCACATGAAGTAAGGTGTAAATATTAACAGCTGAATTAAACATAAAAACCTAGATTATTACACTTTAACTCATCAATCTGATAAATTTCTCTTTAAAGATACACCAACAAAATCCAGTTTACCCCACTTTCCATCAGATAATCCCATATATCAGTGGTTCTTAAACCATGCATAACAATAAACTGAAAAGGGCTTTTTATTTTTTTTTTTTTTAAATGCAGCATTCTAGGCCCCACCAATACAAATTCTACTTTAGTATGCCTGGGATGGAGCCAAGGAAGTGACTTTTTTTTTTTCCAATTGTGGTAAAATACACACAACACAAAATTTACCATTTAACCATTTCTACATGCACAATTCAGTAGCATTGTTGTGCAACCATCACTACTATCCATCTCCAGAACTTTTCCATCATCTTGGCCTGGAACTCTGCACCAATTAAACAATAAATCCCCAATTCCTCCCTGCAGGCTCTGGAAACTACCATTCTACTTTCTGTCTCTATGAATTGAACTCTTCTAGGTATCTCAGAAGTGAAATCGTGTAATATTTGTCCATTTGTTTTTGGCTTCTTTCACTTAGTAAAATGTTTTCAAGGTTCGCCCATGCTGCAGCACCAGAATTACATTCCTTTCTAGGGCTGAATAATATTCTATTACATGTATGTATATACTACATTTTATTTATCTATTCATCTGGTAATTGACATGTGGTTTGTTTCTACCTTTTGGCTATTGTGAAAAGTGCTGCCTGTAAAAACTGGTGTACAAATATCTGTTCAAATCCCTGCTTTCAATTATTTGGAGTACACAACTAGAAGTGGAATTACTAGATCATACAGTAATTCTATGGTTAGTTTTTTGATGAACTGCCATACTGTTTTTTACAGAAGCTATATACCATTTTAGATTCCCACCAGCAATGCACAAAGTTTCCAGTTTCTTTACATCCATGTGGTTGTCCTTTGGTTTTCATTTTTGGTTTTTTATTTTAAATAGTAGCCACCCCAATTGGTATGAAGTGGTATCTCACTGTGGTTTTCATTTCCATTTCGCTAATGATGAATGTGCCTTTACAAAACAAAACAAAACAAAACAAAACATCTCTTGTGATACTGATAGAGTGGCCAGTCAAGAGATCACATTCTTCATAAAACACTGATCCAATATTAGGCAGCCCTCAAAATAGGGAAGAAATAAGCAAGAAAGTTGACTCATAAAGTAGTGTTCAAAAGTAGCCAACCTGGCCCAGCACAGTGGCCCATACCTGTAATCCCAGCACCTTGGCCATCCCTGGCCAACATGGGCACATCACCCTGAGGTCAGGAGTTCAAGACCAGACTGGCCAACATGGTGAAACTCCATCTCTACTAAAAATACAAAAAATTAGCTAGGCATGGTGGCACACACCTGTAATCCCAGCTACTCGGGAGGCTGAAGCATGAGAATTGCTTGAGCCTGGGAGGTAGAGGTTGCAGTGAGCCATTGCGCCACGGCACTCCAGCCTAGGCAACAGAATAAGACTCTGTCTAAAAAAACAAACAAACAAACAAACAAAAAACGAAAAGAAAAGAAGCCAACCTAAAAAAGCTCCCAATGACCAAAGCTGCAACAATTTACACAACAAAATAAGAAGCAATACTATTGGATTATAACCCAAAAAGTAAAAAAAAACATGTCCTTGAGTCTCCTACTAGAGGGCAGTAACTGTCTCACTTATCTTTATATCCTAACACTTCCCATGTTCATGGCACTAGTATAGTCAATCAACTGATGTAATCTTGGCTCTCATTTATCCTCTCTTTCTGAGATCTGAGTCTCACTCTTTATATTGAAATAATCTATTTATAAAACCTCTGGTCCGGGCAAAGCGGCTCACGCCTGTAATCCCAGTACTTTGGAAGGCCAAGGAAGGTGGATCATTTGAAGTCAGGAGTTCGAGACCAGCCTGGACAACATAGTGAAACTCAGTCTCTACTAAAAATACAAAAAAAAAAAAAAAAAAAAATTAGCCAGGCGTGGTGGCATGCGCTTGTAATCCCAGCTACTTGGGAGACTGTGGCAGGAGAATCACTTAAGCCTGGGAGGCAGAGGTTGTAGTGAGCTGAGATCACACCACTGCACTCCAGTCTGGGCAACAGAGTGAGACCCTATCTCAAAAGAAAAAGAAGAAGAAAAAACAAAAAGAAAACCACTCTGTGCATAAACACTAAATGCAGACCACTAAATAGCAAATAATTCATCTTCAAATGGTAGTGCCTAGGGCTAGTTTAGTTCAACAAACTCTTATCAAGCACCTTTTAATATGCCAATCCAGGGAAATGTCTGATCCAACTTTTTCTTCTATGATCATTTTTCTTCTTTTGGGGGGCTGGGGGATGGCTGACACAGTAATTGAGCTCTTACACACAGTATTTTTTGTTTATAAGAATCTTTAGCAGGCCTGGCGTGGTGGCTCACACCGGTAATCCCAACACTTTGGGAGGCCGAGGTGGGCGGATCACCTGAGGTCAGGAGTTCGAGACCAGCCTGGCAAACATGGCAAAACCCTATCTCTACTAAAAATACAAAAATTAGCCAGGCATGGTGGCAGGTGCCTGTAATCCCAGCTACTAGAGAAGCTGAAGCAGGAGAATTGCTTGACCCTGGGAGATGGAGGTTGCAGTGAGCCCAGATTGTGCCATTGTACTCCAGCCTGGGTGACACAGCAAGACTCTGTCTCAAAAAACAAAACAAAACAAAACAACTTTAGTGCTTATCGCATCTTTTTAATGTATAGTTTATGTATATCAGTGCTTTTCAAACTTAAATCACCTAGAAATTTTGTTAAAAATACAGCTTCCAATTCAGTAGTTCTTGGGTAGAGCATTTTTTGTTGTTTTTTTTTTTTTTTTTTTTTTTTGAGACGGAGTCTCGCTCTGTCGCCAAGGCTGGAGTGCAGTGGCCGGTTCTCAGCTCACTGCAAGCTCCGCCTCCCGGGTTCACGCCATTCTCCTGCCTCAGCCTCCCCAGTAGCTGGGACTACAGGCGCCCGCCACCTCGCCCGGCTAGTTTTTTGTATTTTAGTAGAGACGGGGTTTCACCATGTTAGCCAGGATGGTCTCGATCTCCTGACCTCGTGATCCGCCCGTCTCGGCCTCCCAAAGTGCTGGGATTACAGGCTTGAGCCACTGCGCCCGGCCAAAAAACTTCATACTACTTAAATTCCCAAATTAAAGTTTAAAATGAAAATGACAATTTACTTCTAAATATCAAAGTGCTACAATGTTAACTTCAGAACTTTAATGAGGCAGTATCACTTCTTTGGTAAACTGTGACTCTTAAAAAGCCACGTTAAGCATGTACAAAGATTTAAAAAAATCAGTTATTAATACTATAGAAATACTTTTTTAAATAAATGCATTTTTTTAAACTAACATTTTTTTAGCAAAAGGATCTCTAACCTTCCAATGATCTTGAAAGATAGGCACTATTTTTCCCTACACATATAATTAAGATATACAGGCCATTCTTCCATATGTGTATAATTAAGACCTGGGTTAGAATCTTTCCTATTTCTATGACATTTTCCTGAAATGCATGATCATCTATGTGGTTAGTTCTTAGGAAACTACAGTAGTAAACAATTTCTAGTGTTACTGCAATGAGGAGGCACATTTGTGTACTCTGTAGCAAAGTACTGGCAGTCCAAATGACTTGGTGCCACTTACACTTTCACTTCCACCAAGGCATGACAGGGTCAGAGTCTGACATAAAGGTGTTGAGTGTTTCTGATTACAATGCCATTGCCAAGTATATAAGCAGTTCTGTTCAGAGATTATTTCCACATTCAACAAATATATTCTGGTAGGTCTAAATTAAGATTATTTAACACAATATCTAATCTATTTGTTAAGAAATGAGAGGGAATGACAAGCACAAAAGCCCAGAGACAGGAGATTGTTTAGAGGAACGAACAGCAAGGAGACCAGTGTGACTAGAGCAGAGTCAGCAGAGTTGGAGATGAGATCCGAGAGACAGTAGTAGGCCAGATCACATAAGGACTTTGACTTTTGATTGTGATGGAGTGGCAATTATGGAAAGCCAATTGGAAGGCCTTTACAGCCTCTTTATAAGGATGCATTGCTACTTCTACTGTAACAAACAAAAAGTTCATTGCTATAGTTTCAGATTCCATGTTGCAATTAACCTATAAGAAATTACCACTTGTGGGGTTTGACATTAAAGAAAATACAGTATTCATAACATCTGAAAAGTTGTTAAATACCTTTTCTCTTTTCAAATATGGATATGTAGGAGGCTGAGTTCTTCTTCATATATTTCAACTAAAACAGCATATCACAAACCGATTGAATACAGAGACAGAAAATGAGAATCCAAATTGTACTATTAAGAGATTTACAAAAATACTAAACAATGTCACTCTTTGCTAATTTTTTGTTGTTGTTTTGGAAAATAGTTATTTTCTCTTTTCTTTTTTTGTTTTTTCTTTCTTGGAAACAGTTATCTTAATATTAAAATGTTACTGTTAACATGTAATGGGTTCATTATTTTTAAATAAACCAATAATTATTGAAATTTTTTATGTAAAAATTGATGGGTATAATGCATACAAACAGTACTTTTGGGGAGTCTCGATAATTTTTTAATGTGTGAAGGAGGCCAGGTGCGGTAGCTCACGCCTGTAATCCCTGCTCTTTGGGAGGCCGAGACGGGTGGATCACAAGGTCAGGAGTTCAAGTCCAGCCTGGCCAAGATGGTGAAACCTCGTCTCTACTAATCATACAAAAAATTAGCCGGGTGTGGCGGCAGGTGCCTGTAATCCCAGCTACTCAGGAGGCTGAGGCAGAGAATTGCTTGAACCCAGGAGGCAGAGGTTGCAGTGAGCCAAGATCGTACCACTGTACTCCAGTCTGGGCAACAGAGCAAGACTCCGTCTCAAAAAAAAAAAGAAAAAAGACTGTGAAGAGGTCCTGAGACCAAAAAACTTGAGAACTACTATCTGACAATCTAGCATAACCCTGGAGTAGCATTCCCAATTGCCAGTAACAATTTCTAAGGACTCTTTGTTGGGTTAACTATGAAAAATCTATTTACAAATAACTTAGTCACATACAGCTTCTTTATAAGGATACATTGCTACTTTTCCCTATTCCCCTACCAAAACCACAAGCCATAAACCTCTTAGTCCAGTGGTTTTCAAACCTTTCAGATGGGAAGAAGCTCCCAAGAGAAATCCTCACTGAGCCACAACATATAATACAAATAAAAGTAGAGCCAACCAGGTTAAAATGGGAGTGGTGTCTTCAGTCTCCTGTTTATTCTTCCTCTCAGCTACCATAAAAGCCACCTAAGGCACTTCATACAGTTAGACTGAATGAGGTCTAAAAACCTGTTGAAAACCAGCTGTTCAAATTTGATGCTTGCAAAAGTTTCAGAAAGATTCTGGCATTGTTTCACAATGATTATTTTCAACTCCACCCTCCAGTAGACACCAGATGTATGGTGTTTGCATCTACACAGAGAACCACAAAACTGTTTAAATCTCAGAGAATTCTCAGACTCCTGAGAACATTTAGAGATTCCAGTTTGAGAAACTACTGGAAGACTGGTGGATGGGTACAGGTCAACCTGAAAAGGCTTCCTGTAGGAAGACACACTATGATTAAGCTAGGGGAAAAGTCTTAGCTCAGAGATGAGAGATTCAGTTAGGAAAAGCTAAGGTAAGGCACATTACCTAGGTTATCAGGAGAACTAACAGCCAGGCAGAATGTGGCTCAAAAGTACCAGAGTTCTGCAGGCTACATTCAAAAGTTTGTGTTTGAGACACTGAAATAAGTCCTCATTCTCCTGAATCTGGGGCAGAAGTGCATTTCCTACTCTAAAGAGTTCTCTGTTCTAGTCAAAATTAAAATGATGAAAACACACCAAGCCTTAATAGAAATACTTGCTTTTGAGATAAAAATTATTTCAGTTCCACATATTCTGAAATTTACATAGGATAGAGCTGTGTGCAAAGAGAAGAGAGAGGAATCATTAGAGTTTTAACAATGAAGCAGGAAGATTATTTTAGCAACATTACAGAATGGTTGAAATAGACTGTTGGGTATGTAGAAGTCTACGTATGTGCTGACCAAAGGCAATTAGGAAATAATTTGATAAGTCAGTCAACGGTGCTTTCAATCTATTTTTAGTGTTTAATAGCATTATCTGTGCATTTTACAGTTGACACCTGAAAAGCTAGATGTTTATGTGGAAATATTCAGCTACCCAAATTCCTCTTATAAAAGAAACAACACAGATCATCTAATTTAGAAAAGCAAACCTTCACTGACTACTAAGGTGAAGGGCTAAGGAAAAAGAGATTTTAATAATTCGGTATTTATTAAAATGAACATCTACAAGCTATAACCTAGACAGGGGAAAGCAAGACTTTCTCCTTAAGCAGACTTGGCTAGAGATAAAATTTTTACTATTACATATCCCTTCTTCATCCTTCCCTCTAAACTTTCTAATAGGTTTAAGACATCTCTAAGAAACAACCTGTTCATTCTACTCAATTTTACATAAGTTTATTAATGGAAATCTATGCCACATCTCACTAGCATATACTCTTCGTCTATCTTCTTTCTTACATGTTTTAAGGGCAGAATAAAAGAGATGCCTATAACGCATACCTTTTAAAAATTATTTATCAGGCTAAATTCATGTATTACTTTGGTGGAAAATAATCAAATAGCATTTAGCACAGAATCAAGTAATTTCAATTATCTTAAGCTTATTTGTTACCTAATAAAATGTTACCAAAGAGATCTGTATTTGAAAGTCACTAAAAATATCTTGGCTGAAATACATATACTTTTCTTCAAAAAATATAAAGAATTGCCAGAAATGCCAGGCGTGGTGGCTCAAGCCTGTAATCCCAGCACTTTGGGAGGCCTAGACGGGCAGATCACGAGGTCAGGAGATCGAGACCATCCTGGCTAACACGGTGAAACCCCGTCTCTACTAAAAAATACAAAAAAAACTAGCCGGGCGAGGTGGCGGGCGCCTGTAGTCCCAGCTACTGGGGAGGCTGAGGCAGGAGAATGGCGTGAACCTGGGAGGCGGAGCTTGCAGTGAGTCCAGATCGCGCCACTGCACTCCAGCCTGGGCGACAGAGCGAGACTCCATCTCAAAAGAGAAAAAAAAAAAAGAATTGCCAGAAATAAACTCCCTAAGAGCTACCTATACCTACCAATAATTAGCTACACAATCTTGGATTAAGAGATTTAACTACTCTCTATGAGGGGTGGGGACAGTTGGATGATCTATAAAATCTCTTTAAGCTGTAACATTCTGTATTATTTTCTTAAACTCAAGGAAATTCACGAGGATCTGACAGGAGATAAGCCTACAGAAAAAAGTAGACTTTATGTACGGCAAGAGTTTTAAAAGAAACCCAAAAATTTAGGCACTAACCATGACTATATAACACTCTCTCTATATAAATGTATGCAAATTGAAGAGATGCAAATATGAGCTATAAATTAAAATGTTGTCATGTTTATCAGGTAGAAATTCCTACATATCAGCATATCACTAATTCTTTATGACAGTTATAGGGATCATGAAGGAAGTGGTCCATGAACCAAAGCATCAGCATGTTCTCTTAAAAATGTGAATTCTGGGGTGCATTCAAGATGGCTGAATAGGAACAGCTCCAGCCTCCAGCTCCCAGGGTGAGTGACACAGAAGACAGGTGATTTCTGCAGTTTCAACTGAGGTACCGGGTTCATCTCACTGGGGCGTGTCAGACAGTTGGCGCTAGTCCTCGGGTGTAGCCCCACCAGCCAGAGCTGAAGCAGGGCAAGGCATTGCCTCACCTGGGAAGCACAAGGGGGAAGGGAACTCCTTTTCCTAGCCAGAGGAAATTGAGACACACAACACCTGGAAAATCAGGTAACTCCCACCCTAATACTGCGCTTTACCAAGGGTCTTAGCAAACGGCACACCAGGAGATTATATCCCACACCTGGCCCAGAGGGTCCCACGCCCATGGAGCCTCCCTCATTGCTAGCACAGCAGTCTGAGATCTAACTGCAAGGCAGCAGCAAGGCTGGGGGAGAGGCGCCCTCCATTGCTGAGGCTTAAGTAGGTAAACAAAGCAGCTGGGAAACTCAAATTGGGTGGAGCCCACCACAGCTCAAGGAGGCCAGCCTGCCTCTGTAGACTCCTCCTCTGGGGACAGGGCATTGCTAAACAAAAAGCAGCAGAAACCTTAGCAGAGATAATTGCCCAACTAACAGCTTTGAAGAGAGCAGTGGATCTCCCAGCATGGAGGTT
>NW_016821591.1:0-729 GCF_001698545.2 Rhinopithecus bieti | reverse complement strand
GAAAGAAATTTCTCAGAAAACTTCTTTCTCGTTTTATCTGAGTATATTTCCTTTGGCCGTAGGGTCTTCAAAGTGATCCAAAATATCAGTTCTCAGATACCACAAAAACAGGACTAGCAAACGACTCCATGAAATACAGCTGTAACTCAGTGAGTTGAATTCGCACACCACAAAGTAGTTTCTCAGAAAGCTTCTTTCTACTATTTGTTTGAGGATATTTCCTTTATCACCATGAGCTTCATTGCGCTAGGAAATATCCCTTTGCAGATTTGAAGAACACAGGATTAGCAAACTGATCAATGAAAAGAAAAGTGTAACTCCATGAGTTGCATTCACATGTAACAAAGCAGTTTCTCCGAACGCTTCTTTCCAGGTTTTATCTGCTAATATTTCCTTTTTCACCATAGCCCTAATGTGCTCTCCAATATCACTTTGCAGTTTCTGTGAGAACAGTGTTAGGAAACGGCCTCACTAACAGAAAAGTGGAACTCTGTTAGATGAATTCACAGATCACAAAGAAGTTTCTCAGAAAACTTCCTTCTTGTTTTTATCTGAGGATATTTCCTTTGGCCGTGTAGTCTTCAAAGCGATCCAAAATATCGCTTCTCAGATTCCACAAAAACAGGGCAAGCAAACGGCTCCACAAAATACACGTGTAACTCAGTGAGTTGAATTCACACATCACAAAGCAGTTTCACAGAAAGCTTCTTTCTACATTTTTTCTGAGGA
>NW_016821590.1:0-726 GCF_001698545.2 Rhinopithecus bieti | reverse complement strand
ATTTCGTGGAGCCGTTGGGTAGCCCTGTTTTGTGGAATCTGAGAACAGATATTTCGGATCCCTCTGAAGACTATAGGGCCAAAGGAAATATCCTCCTTTAAAATGAGAAAGGAACTTTCTGAGAAACTTCAATGTGATGTGTGAATGCATCTCACAGAGTTACACCTTTCTCCTCATGACGCCTTTCGCTAAGACTGTTCCCTTGGAATTTGCAAAGTGCTATTTGTGAGCCCAGTGAGGGTTATGGTGAAAAGGACATCTCCTCAGATAAAAATTGGAAGGAAGCGTTCTGAGAAACTGCATTGTGACATGTGAATACAACTCACAGAGTTACACTTTCCTTTTCATTGATCCATTTGCTAACACTCTTTTCTTGAAATCTGCATTGGGATATTTCTTAGCGCAATGAAGCTGACAGAGACAAAGGAAATATCCTCAAATAAAACTAGAAATAGCTTCCTGAGAAACTTCTTTGTGATATGTGAATTCATCTCACCGAGTTACAACTTTGTCTTCATGAAGCAGTTTGCTAACACTGTTGTCGTGGAATCTACAAAGTGATAATGGGGAGCGCTTTGAGGAAAATGGTGAAAATGGAAATATCCTCAGATAAAAACCTGAAAGAAGCTTTTTGAGAAATTGCTTTATGATGTGTGAATTCATCACAAAGAGATTCACCTTTCACTTTCTGTACCTGTTTCCTAATATTGTTTTCGTGGAATCTGC
>NW_016821589.1:0-1596 GCF_001698545.2 Rhinopithecus bieti | reverse complement strand
ATCCTGGAGAGAAGTTTCTTAATTTTATTGCTGTTTTCAAATAAACGGCTTTTGATTGCATTTAATTTCTTTCCTAATTCTCTATTTGCAATTTCATTGAATTTGCTTTAATTTTTACTGTTCACTCTCTTCCTGCTTTAGGCTTACCTTAGTTTATTGATTTTAGAATTTTATTTTTTTCTGATATATGTTTTCAATGCTATAAATTTTCCTCCAAAATCAGATTTTGTTCCATCCTACAAATTTCAATAAGTGTATTTTTGTTTTTTCTCTAGCTAAAATTATTTTAAAGATTTTCTTGAGACTATTTAGTTGCCCTATGTGTTATTGAAACTATGTTGTTTAATTTCTAAATTGTGGGGATTTTTAAATTTTTTATGTTAGTGATTTCTAATTAATTATAGTGTTAGAGTTACTTTGTGTGGTTTTTATTATTTCAGATTTAGGAAGGTGTATTTTATGACCAAGCATGTGATCTATCTTAGAACAGATCACGTGCTCTTCTTGAAACACTAGAAGCTGAGTTTCACATGAGCTTTAGAATAATGTGTGTTCTGTTGTTGTTGAATGAAACATTCTGTAAATGACAGACATAGCTGATGGATTGTGCTATTCAGTTCAACTATATTGTTTTCAACTATATTATTTTCTTTTTTTAAATATTTTAATATTGTGGTGAGCACACTTAACATGAGATCTAACCACTAAAATTTTATGTGCAAAATACAATAATGTCTTTCTTATTTTCTTGTCTTTCTTTCCATAGATATGAGTTTCTGTCCTATCTCATGTTATTTCTCCATTAGGAACTTATTTTAATATATGTTATGGTATAGATCTACCGATGAAAACTTTTCTTCATTTGTCTGAGATTCTGTTTATTTCTCTTTCAATTTTGAACAATAATATTCCTAAATGTAGAATATTGGGTTGTTATGTTAGCTTTCTCTTTTCCTGTCAACAGTTTTTTCCTTCCTCTCTTTTGTCCACATTGTTTCTGATAAGGAGTGTGCTGTAATTTATGTCCTAGTAACTCTGTAGGTAACGTATCAGTTTTCCACATCTAGCCTCTTTCACTATTTCCATTTTGCTTGGTTTTAGGTAGAATATGGTAAGCTTAGGGTTTTACATTTTTGTTATTGTTTTTGTTTTGTTTTCTTGCTGGTTATTTTCTTTGCAGTTGTTTTGTTCGTTTGTTTATACTACTTGGTGATCCCTGTATTTCCCCTATTAATTACTTCATGTTTATCATTAAGTTTGGAAAGTTCTCAGATAACTTTAAATATTTATTTATTTTGCTTTATTCTTTTCTCTCTTCTCTTTATAATTATATGTATGTTACAACTTTGGATACTGTTTGACAAGTTTTTTAAGTTCTGTTTCTGTTCTCTTTTAAAAATTTTTTTTTTTCCTGTTTATATTTCAGTTTGGGAAGTTTCTATAAATCTATCTTCATCTCACTGACTCTCCAGCCATATATGGCATAATTATGGACCAATTGATGCATCTTCTCTATTACAACTATTTTGATTTCTAAAATTTTATTTTTATTCTTTCTTAGAATTTCCATTTCACTTTTACATTATTTGTTATAGC
>NW_016821588.1:0-1909 GCF_001698545.2 Rhinopithecus bieti | reverse complement strand
ATTACAGGCTTGAGCCACCGCGCCTGGCCTATATATATATTTTTTGAGACAGAGTCTCGCTCTGTCACCCGGGCTGGAGTGTAGTGGTGCAATCTCAGCTCACTGCAACCTCTGCCTCCCAGGTTCAAGAGATTGTCCTGCCTCAGCCTCCAGAATAGCTGGGACTACAGGTGCGTATCACCACGCCCAGATAATTTTTTGTATTTTTAGTAGAGACGGGGTTTCACCATGTTGGCCACCATCTTGATCTCTTGACCTCGTGATCTGCCTGCTTTGGCCTCCCAAAATGCTGGGATTACAGGTGTGAGCCACCGTGCCTGGCCTAATTTTTGTATTTTTAGTGTAGACAGGGTTTTACCATGTTGGTCAGGCTGGTCTGGAACTCCTAACCTCAGGTGATCACCTGCCTCAGTCTCCCGAAGTGCTGGGATTACAGGCATGAGCTACCACGCCCAGCCTTTATCTTAATTTTTAAATTTTAAAATAATTTCTGTTTCCCATTGGTCTGTGTGATGCACCAATTTATATCTTTTTATAGTGTCTTCCACTTAATAAATTGCTGTAGTTATTATTTTTGATATATTTGTTTTTTAACCTTTATACTTAAAGCATGAGTGGTTTCTACACTACAATCACAGTTTTAGAGTATTCTGAATTTGTCCACGTACTTGTTTTTACCCGTGAGTTTTATACCTTCAGGTAATTTCTTGTTGCTTGTTAGCATTCCTTTTCTTTCAGATTGAAGAACTTCCTTTAGGATTTCTTGTAAGACAGACCTGATGGTGATAAATTCTCTCAGCTTTTGTTTGTCTGGAAAAGTATTTCTCCTTCATATGGGAAGGACAGCTTTGCTGGAAACAGTATTTTCAGTCAAAAGTTTTTTTCCTTCACTTTGAATACCTCATATCATTCCTTCCTGTCCTACAAGTGTTCCACTGAAAAGTCTGCTACCAGACATATGGGATCTCCTTTATGTGTTACTTTTTTTTTTTTTCCTTGCTGCTTTTAGGATCCTTTCCTTGTCCTTGTCCTTTGAGACAGTATTATCTGTTTTGGAGAGTCTTATTTTAATTGAATCTCCATGGTGATTTTTGACCTTTTTATACCTGGATATTAATATCTCTCTCAAGATTTGCATACTTCTCTATTATTATTTATTTGAATAAATCTTCTATCCCTATCTCTTTCTCTACTTTCTCTTTTAGGTCAATGACTCTTAGATTTGCTATTTGGAGGCTATTTTCTATATCTTTAAGTGTTTTTTCATTTTTTCCTTTTTTCTCCTCTGTGTATTTTCAAATAGCCTTTGAGCTCACAAAATCTTTCTTTTTCTTTTCTTTTTTTTTTTTTAAATATAGTTTAAGTTCTAGGGTACATGTGCACAACGTGCAGGTTTGTAACATATGTATACATGTGCCATGTTGGTGTGCTGCACCCATTAACTCATCATTTACATTAGGTGTATCTCCTAATACTATCCCTCCCCACCTCTCCCCACAATAGGACCCGGTGTGTGATGTTCCCCTTCCTGTGTCCAAGTGATCTCATTGTTCAATTCCCACCTATGAGTGAGAACATGCATTATTTGGTTTTCTGTTCTTGTGATAGTTTGCTGAGAATGATGGTTTCTAGCTGCATCCATGTCCCTACAAAGGACACAAACTCATCCTTTTTTATGGCTGCATAGTATTCCATGGTGTATATGTGCCACAAATTCTTTCTTTTGCTTGATCCCAGTTCTTCTGCTGACACACTTGATGCATTTTTAAACTTGTCAATTGCACCTTTCAGCTCCAAGATTTCTGTGCTTAAAAAGTTATTTCAATCTCTGTTAACTTTAATAAATTTTAGAATTGCTTCTCTGTGTTTTATTGAAGTTTTTTGAGCTTCCTCAAAATAGCTATTTTGA
>NW_016821587.1:0-1652 GCF_001698545.2 Rhinopithecus bieti | reverse complement strand
ACAATGCGCTCCCAAATATCCCTTTGCAGATTCCACGAAATCTGTGTTATTCAACTACTCCATGATAAAAAAAAAAACTTGTAAATCTGTGAGATAAATTCACACATCACAAAGAACTTTCTCAGAAAGCTTCTTTCTAGTTTTTATCTGAGGATATTTTCTTTGTCACCATTGGCTTCAAAGTGATCCAAAATATCCTCTCTCAGATTCTACAAAAATAGTGCTAACAAACTGATCCAAGAAAAGCATCGTGCAATGCTGTGAGATGAATTAACACATCACAAAGCAGTAGATCTGAAATATTCTTTCTAGTTTTTATATGAGAATATTTCCAATGTCACTGTAAGCTTCTACGTGGTCTGAAATATCACATAGCAGATGGCAAGAAAACAGTGTTAGCAAAATGCTCAATGAAAAGAACAGTTTAATTCTGTGATATGAATTCACACATCACTAAGGAGTTTCACAGAAGGCTTCTTTCTAATTTTAATCTGAGGATATTTCCTTTTCACCATAGATTTCAATGCAGTTCAAAACATGCCTTCTCAGACCCCAAAAAGGAGTGCTACCAAATAACTCCATAAAAACTGCGGTGTAACTCTGAGAGATGAATTCACACATATCAAAGCTGTTTCTCAGAGAGCTTCTGTCTAGTTTTTTGCAGAGTTTATATCCTTTTTCACCATAATCCTCAATGAGCTATGGAATACCCCAATAGAGTTTCCACGAAAAAAGTGTTGGCAAACTTCTCAAAGTAAAGAAAGATGTAACTCTGTGAGGTGAATTCACACATCCCAAAGCAGTTTCACAGAAGGCTTCTTTTTGGTTTTCATCTGAGGATTATTCCTTTGTCACTACAGATTTCAATGTACTCCCAAATATCTTATTGCAGATTCCACTAAAACAGTGTTATCCAACTGTTCAATGAAAAGAACGGTGTGTCTCTGTAAGATGAATTCACACATCGCAAAGCCATTTCTCAGAAAGCTTCTTTCTAGTTTTTATCTGAGGATATTTCCTTGTTTACTATAGGTCTCAATGCATTCCCAAATATCCCTTTGCAGATTCCAAGAAAATGGTGTTTGCAAATTGCTCCATGAAAAGAAATGTGTAAATTTGTGAGGTGAATTCAAACATCTCAAAGAACTTACTTACAAAATTTCTTTCAAGTTTTATCTGAGGTTATTTCCTTTGACACCATAGGCTTCAATGCGATCCAAAATATCCCTTCTCAGGTTCCCCAAAAACAGTGCTACCAAACTGAATTATGAAAAGAATCATGTAGCTCTGTTAATTGAATTAATGCACCACAACGTGGTTTTCCAGAAAGCTTCCTTCTAGTTTTTCTATGAGGATAATTCCTTTGTCACCATAAGTTTCAATGTGCTCCAAAATATCCCACTGCAGATTCCAACAAAACAGTGTTAGCAAACTTCTCAATAAAAAGAACAGTGTAACGTTGTAAGATGAAGTCACACATCATGAAGCAGTTTCTCAGAAAATTTTTTTATAGTTTTTTTTCTGAGGATATTTCCTTTTTCAACATAGGTATCAATTCACTCCCAAATATCCATTTACAGATTCCACGAAAACAGTGTTAGCAAACTGCTCCATGAAAACAAAGGTGTAACTCTATGAGATGAATTCACACA
>NW_016821586.1:5118-7550 GCF_001698545.2 Rhinopithecus bieti | reverse complement strand
ACCTCTTATAAAATATTTTCTATTCATTTTTCTTTCCCCAACTTTTTGCATCCATTTAGTTTTATCTATGTAATCTTTCCTTCATTTTGAAACAATCTTTAAATAGCTTCTAAACTAGACAAGATTATTCTTTCTTGACAAATACACATCTTCATGCCTTCGCAAATTGACTCATCAAGAGCATATCTTACTTTTTGAATACATTTATACAGAATTATTTATTTTATATCCGGTAGTTTCACTTACATATATTAAATAATGTTTTAACTCTTAGTAACCCTAATTCCCAGTAAAAACATCTGGGAAGTAAGTAATTTTGAATTTTTTATATAAATATTTGTAGATGAAAACCATTTTATACTTTTCAGAAAGATATACTTTCTCAACTTTTGTTTATTAATAGATCTAAATATATTTTATTTTCCTACACCATACAAAAATAAGGTACTGAAGTATATACACTTAAACTAATATTAATTGTCTTAGTTTTAGTATTTTAACTTACTTAGAAATGACTTAGAGATTTTATTATTATTAAATTAACATAGCATGACTTTCAGAATTTAAATTACAAAAAAGAATTTTGAAGCTATGACAATAGCAGACTTCTTAATGTCTTCTCCAGTCATCTTGGGTCCAAAGTTCCCACCTGCTACCCAAGGACAGTGATGAAGGGCAGGATACATTTGGGCCCTAAGTTTACATGCCAGGTGTAAAGCTCAGGACAGTAGATAGAATTGTGAAAAGGATGACTGGAGGATTTGAACCTCCCAGCATGGCCAAGAGACAGAGCTGGCCAGGGAGAATGGGGCCTTTTGGGGCTTGGCTCTGCACTACAGCTGATAGCACAGGTACTGTGGCCACACATATGTCCCCAGGCCTCACCATGGTCCCCTATCTAGGCCTCAGAATCTAAAGTTTCAAAATCAAATACGTAAACTCATAAACAAATCAAGTAAGTATAAAAAATATTACAGAAGCAGTAGTTTTATAAACTTTAAATGTGTATCACAGACAATATAAGCCTGTCTGAAAAGTAGACCCAGGAAAAAGGTCAAATTTTATTTAATACTGGTAATTCTGAATACATTCCTATTTTATTTTACCAAAAAACTTTATTTAAAGTTACTTTAACATAACTTTATTTATCAAATATTGTTTTAGATCACATAGAAATACTGTATATGCATAGCACATAGATATATAGACAGAAGATCTTAGACCTTTTCATTAAACTTTTTATTTGCCAATTTTCAAACTTTTTTTTTCCCATTCAGACTATCAACTTTCCAATTACCTGTTTTTATTGCCCTAAGCAATTGTTAGCTAGGCAACCATAAATTCACACTTTCCTTTTTTTTTTTTTTTTTTTAAATTGAGACACACTCTTGCTCTGTCACCCAGGCTGGAGTGCAGTAGTGCAATCTCAGCTCACTGCAACCTCTGCCACCCAGATTCAAGCGATTCTCGTGCCTCAGCCTCCCACGAAGCTGGGACTACAGGCGTGTAGAGGCAGGGTTTCTCCATGTTGGCCAGGCTGGTCTTGAACTCCTGACCTCAAGTGATCTGCCTGCCTCAGCCTCCCAAAGTGCTGGGATTACAATCATGAACCACCCCACCCGGCCTGAAGCTTTTTTTTTTTTTTTAAAAGAGACGAGATCTTGCTATGTTACCCAGGCTAGACTGCAGTGGTCATTCACAGGCATGATCATCGCACAAAGTAGCCTTGAACTTCTGGGCTCAATAGACTCTACCGCCTCAGCCTCCTGAGTAGCTTGGGCTACACGTGTGTGCTATCATAGACCCAGTCCGATTTCTGTTGTGACTTCTGAACACAGATTGTATCAAAAAACAACTAAACTCAGATAGTTCAAACACAAATCTGTGGAGCTTCAGAATTTGAGAGATGATTTACTCACAATCTCCAGTTGCTGCCCAGCTTTAAATTTACACTTCTTATCATGAACTGATTCTTAGGGAAAGCAAGGTAAAAATTAATATCTCCAAAGCACAGAGCTGAGATTTCAGGCCTATATGGTGTACAGTCATTTGCTCAAACCAAGGAAGGATGGTATAAGGTAAGACAAGATAGCAAGGAAAAACACCCTAAATAAAGGTAAGACTTGTCATGTAAATTAAAACCAATGCTAAAAATTTCTAGTGACTCAGTCCTCCCTTTCTTCCTGGTGCAGAGGCATACACTTTTGCAAACTGATATTTCCTTTATAAGTGCACATTTCTTTCACAAAATGGTTTCAAAATGGTCAGCTAAATGCCTTTAAGGTATATTTTGGAGACTGATATGATTCAACAGGCAGTCTTCTTAACTTTGCTTTGGTTTCTTAGTTGAAATTACTTATTTCAAAGTGGAACTCATTAACTAATATAGCGAAGAAAGCATTCTCTATGTCTGGATTCAGCATGAATAGCTG
>NW_016821586.1:0-2073 GCF_001698545.2 Rhinopithecus bieti | reverse complement strand
GAGGAAAAAAAAAAAAAAAAAAATCCCAGCAAAAGTTTATTGACACATGCTGTATCCATCATCTGGGAAAAACTCAGTTCAAAAGAATCTCTCTCAAGGCAGTGGCTTAGGGGTCTTGCTTAAATAGTATTTTTAAAAAGATCAATAAATCTTAGCATAATGATAACATAATGGAGAGAGCAATTTTCGTCTTGTAAAAAACGGGAATGTGGGAAAAGAGTAAAATTTGTTTTCCAAATTCCTCTGGTACCTGCTGGTGCTTTCTCTGAGCTGACCAAAAAGTATTGTCTCCAGTAATGAAGGATTTATATCCTGCCATCAGACTAATAGAGTCACAGAGTGTTCCCCTGCATTTTTAGCATCTTTGACTTAGCAATCTTCAATATTTTGGGGAGAAATATTTTGGATTCATTTATTACTCTATTTTAGGTCAGTTGATTAGCCAACTCAATTCTATGTGCAACTTAAATTTTCCTTTGCCATCTAACCTAAAATGTTCACAGTTTGCTGGAATTAGCATGTGGATGTCTTTAGAAGGCCATTATTCTATCTACCACAAACCCCTTTTAGCTGTGTTATCTTTATGATGTCACAAAAATTGTGATGCTTCAGTTGTTTTTATCTATAAAACGGAGGCAATAGTTCTTGTTCTGGGCGGGTGCGGTGGCTCACGCTTGTAATCCCAGCACTTTGGGAGGCCGAGGTGAGTGGCTCACCTGAGGTCAGGAGTTCGAGACCAGCCTGGCCAACATGGTGAAACCCCATCTCTACTAAAAATACAAAATTTAGCCAAGCGTGGTTTTGCGTGCCTGTAGTCCCAGCTACTCAGAAGGCTGAGGCAGGAGAATCTGTTGAACCCGGGAGGCGGAGGTTGCAGTGAGCCGAGATCACGCCATCGCACTCCAGCCTGGACAACAGAGGGAGACTCCGTCTCAAAAAAAAAAAAAAAAAAAAAAAAAAAAAAAAAAAAAAAAAAAATAGTTCTTGACCAGGCGCGGTGGCTCCCGCCTGTAATCCCAGCACTTTGGGAGGCCAAGGCAGGTGGATCACGAGATCAGGACACAGAAATCATCTTGGCTAACACGGTGAAACCCTGTCTCTACTAAAATTAGCTGGCGTCTTAGCGGGCACTTGTAGTCCCTGCTACTCCGGAGACTGAGGCAGGATAATGGCGAGAACCCGGGAGGCGGAGCTGGCGGTGAGCCAAGACCACGCCACTGCACTCCAGCCTGGGTGGCAGAGCGAGACTCCGTCTCAAAATATATACAATAGAAAATAAAAAAAAAAAAAGTTCTTGTTTTGTCTACTACAATGGGTATATTGAGTATCAAAAAGGATGATGCTTGTTCTTTTTGCTTTGTACTGTATAAATAAGTATATAATCAGGGCTCAGGGACCATGCCTTAAATTTTGGTACCTTGGCATGCTAAGTATTTTGAGTTGAAGGAGATAGCAGTGACTCAGAAGGTAGAAAGTCTCTCTGACCTTATCCCACCTTACTGTCTCCCACCTCTAATTCTCCCCAAACGGAAACCATGAAACTTAGGAAAATTACCCTCTGAACATTTGTCATAAGATCCTCATGTGGATCTTACTGTTGTCCTGCTGCATATCCAGAGGAAAGGAATGCCAAACAGAGAGGTCAAGAAGAAACTGAACAAACAGGCCTTGCTGGGTTCCCTCCTCAGTTTATTACCATTAGATTATACCTTTTGTGTCCAATCATTTTTCTCCACAACGGTCTACTTCTTTCCTCAGACTTAGCGTGAAAGCACACTTCTTCCAAGGTCTTTGGCTTTTCATTTCTGAAGGCTCCCGTGTCATATAATGAATTTGTTTCATTTTCCATTGTTAATCTGTCTTTTACTATAAAGGTATCAACTATAAACATGGTAATGGTTATGGCAATGGGAAAGGAAGATAAAGCACCTTTCCTTCTCTACAATAGCAATGCTAGGTGTTGACTATACATAATCTTTTTAGTAAAATGTTATAATACAAATACAGAGGTACTTGAAATTGCACACTTGTTATAAGAGGTCTAATGTGATTCTCAACAGGTTTGGAAAACTA
>NW_016821585.1:0-1636 GCF_001698545.2 Rhinopithecus bieti | reverse complement strand
GCAATGCGCTCCCAAATATCCCTTTGCAGATTCCACGAAATCTGTGTTATTGAACTACTCCATGAAAAATACTTGTAACTCTGTGAGATAAATTCACACATCACAAAGAACTTTCTAAGAAAGCTTCTTTCTAGTTTTTATCTGAAGATATTTTCTTTGTCACCATTGGCTTCAAAGTGAACCAAAATATCCTCTCTCAGATTCCACAAAAAGTGTGCTAACAAACTGATCCAAGAAAAGCATCGTGCAATGCTGTGAGATGAATTAACACATCACAAAGCAGTAGATCTGAAATCTTCTTTCTAATTTTTATATGAGGATATTTCCAATTTGTCACCATAAGCTTCAACGTGGTCCGAAATATCACATAGCAGATGGCAAGAAAAGAGTGTTAGCAAAATGCTCAATGAAAAGAACACTTTAATTCTGTGATATGAATTCACACATCACTAAGGAGTTTCACAGAAGACTTCTTTCTAATTTTAATCTGAGGATATTTCCTTTTCACCATAGATTTCAATGCAGTTCAAAACATGACTTCTCAGACCCCAAAACAGTGCTACCAAATTACTCCATAAAACTGTGGTGTAATTCTGAGAGATGAATTCATACATCTCAAAGCTGTTTCTCAGAAAGCTTCTAGTTTTTTGCAGAGTTTATATCCTTTTTCACCATAATCCTCAATGCGCTGTGGAATACCCTGATAGAGTTTCCACGAAAAAAGTGTTGGCAAACTTCTCAAAGAAAAGAAAGGTGTAACTCTGTGAGGTGAATTCACACATCCCAACGCAGTTTCACAGAAGGCTTCTTTTTGGTTTTTATCTGAGGATTATTCCTTTGTCACTATAGATTTCAATGTACTCCCAAATATCTTATTGCAGAATCCTCTAAAACAGTGTTATCCAGCTCTTCAATGAGAAGAACGGTGTGTCTCTGTAAGATGAATTCACACATCACAAAGCAGTTTCTCAGAAAACATCTTTCTAGTTTTTATCTGAGAATATTTCCTTGTTTACTATAGGCCTCAATGCATTCCCAAATATCCCTTTGCAGATTCCAAGAAAACGGTGTTAGCAAATTGCTCCATGAAAAGAAACATGTAAATGTGTGAGGTGAATTCAAACATCTCAAAGAACTTACTCACAAAATTTCTTTCAAGTTTTTATCCGATGTTATTTCCTTTGACACCATAGGCTTCAATGCGATCCAAATATCCCTTCTCAGGTTCCCCAAAAACAGTGCTACCAAACTGAATTATGAAAAGAATCATGTAACTCTGAATTGAATTAATGCATCACAATGTGGTTTTCCAGAAAGCTTACTTCTAGTTTTTATATGAGGATAATTCTTTTGTCACCATAAGTTTCAATGTGCTCCAAAATATCCCACTGCAGATTCCGACAAAACAGTGTTAGCAAACTTCTCAATAAAAAGAACAGTGTAACGTTGTAAGATGAATTCACACATCATGAAGCAGTTTCTCAGAAAATTACTTTATAGTTTTTTTCGGAGGATATTTCCTTTTTCACCATAGGCCTCAATTCACTCCCAAATATCCATTGCAGATTCCATGAAAACAGTGTTAGCAAACTGCTCCATAAAAACCAGGTGTAACTCTATGAGATGAATTCACACA
>NW_016821584.1:0-600 GCF_001698545.2 Rhinopithecus bieti | reverse complement strand
TTGTTGTTGTTGTTGTTGCTGTTGTTGTTGTTGTTGTTGTTGTTGTTTAGCTGTGCCCTCTCCCCAGAGGTGGAGTCTACAGAGACAGGCAGGGCTCCTTGACCTGCTGTGAGCTCCACCCAGTTCGAGCTTTCCAGTGGCTTTGTTTACCAACTTAAACCTCAGCAATGGCAGGCGTCGCTGCCTTGCAGTTAGATTGCAGACTGCTGTGCTAGCAATGAGGGAGGCTCCGTGGGCAGGCATGGGACCCTCCCGGCCAGGTGTGGGATATAATCTCCTGTTGTGCCCGTTTGCTAAGACCCTTGGTACAGCGCAGTATTGGGGTGGGAGTTACCCAATTTTCCAGGTGTTGTGTGTCTCAGTTCCCCTGGCTAGGAAAAGGGATTCCCTTCCCCCTTGCACTTCCCAGGTGAGGCGATGCATAACCCTGCTTCAGCTCTCGCTGGTCGGACTGCAGCAACTGACCAGCACTAATTGTCCGGCACTCCCTAGCGAGATGAACCCAGTACCTCAGTGGAAAATGCAGAAATCACCTGTCTTCTGTGTTACTCGTGCTGGGAGCTGGAGACTGGAGCTGTTCCTATTCGGCCATCTTGCTCC
>NW_016821583.1:0-3069 GCF_001698545.2 Rhinopithecus bieti | reverse complement strand
TCCTTTTTTTTTCTTTCTTTTCTTGTTTTCCAGAAGTAACCAAACTAGCAGACAGAATGCACGCAATCCTAGACCTTGGTTCCAGACCTGGCATTTTGCCTGTTTCCTTTGAACATTTATTTCCCTGTGATCTTTTGACCCTGATTTTCTCATCAGTAAGACAAGTGTGACAATATCTCCTCTGCTTATCTCACAAGATTCTTCTTTGTATCAAATAAGATGAGAGGCAGTACAGACAGAGAGTACAGAGGTTTAGAACACAGTTCCACAGTAACTGGTTACTTGGGTTTGGGTAAGTTATTAATCCCCTCTGATCCTATCTCCTCATCTATGAAATGGAGAAAATAGGGTTATTATGAAGATTAGAAATAGTTCATGCAAAGCACTTTGCATAGTAATGGCATTTAGTAGGTGCTCACAAAGATAATAGAATATAATGGTCACAAAATTATATAATTGTACTAAGTAAAGATCCTTCGGAAATTAGGTACTACATAAATGTAATGTGTCAGCCTGCATTAGAGTTAGTTAATTTTTAAAAACAATTCCCATTCTTATATAATTTGTAAAGCCTTTTAAAATCCTGTTCTTTGTTTCCATATCTATTCTCTTTCTTTTAACCTATCATCTTAATTTTCTTCACTTTCTCATGTTTACTTTCATAATCAATTGTGCCTCTTGCTTCTCTGCCAGACCCTTCTATCAGCACATACGAAAACACCTTGTATTTTTTTTCTCTTAAACCATCACAGTTGTTTACACTGTGTTCCAGAAAAGAAAATGTTCACCATTAGAATATATTTCTCCTACAGATTAAAAAAAAATTAGAAGTTGATTACTGTTTTGAAAATTGCACTAATTCCAGATGTTTTAAGTAACATGGCTTTTAAGTTTATTTTTATGTTTTAGGGAGGTTTTACATAAATGGAGTCCTAAACAAATAGGAGAACACCTTCTACTGAAATCGTAAGTATCAAAAAATGGCATTTTTATTGGACATTTTCACTAATTTTTATAGTATTAGAACTGGAAACAAATCTTATTAAATAACTGTAGACAAGGAAATTAGAGCAGTGAAGCAGTGAAATGTTTGTGGGACTAGAACTTCAAAGGACAAGTAACAGAGTTTAGGAATAAATCTTGAAATATATATTATCTTTAAAATAAATCTTACTAATTTGAAAGGCTGGAATCACAGACTAATTTTGTGTATGTATTCTTAGGAAGTTAGCATGAGTCTTCAATTTATTTAACCTGGATTTTCAAGGAAAGTATAACTATTTTATTGTTAATCAGAGATAGAAATGTATTTGTATGGTGATGAGCAAACCCAAAAAACCTTAGTGACATTGAAATGTAGTCCTAAAGGCACTTAGTGATTTTACAACGGTAACCATTTTTGTAGATTAGAATTTTATTCTTCACTTTTTAATTTTTTTTTTGAAGATTGTGAATTGGAAATCCCCCAGCTTGCTGGCTCCCTCAATGGGACATTCCAGCACATTATTACTTAGTGATGTTCCATTCACCTTGAAAACCACTACTTGCCAGGACCTGGCCCATAAGGGTTAGGTAAGTCCCACCTTGATATTATTTTGAATAACTATATTTTGCAGGCTTGCAAAGTTGTAATATTACTATGTCTAAATATTGGTGATAGAAAACAACTTTGCAAAGCTGTATAATGTTGTTTTTTTAATAATAAAAGGGGACTTCACTCACCATTTGAAGACTGGCCTACCTCTGCTGGATGGGAAATCTGGGAATTGATATAAGAGGATAGTAACAGAAAAGTTTACTTGCTCAAATATCATTAAAAAGGCAAACTATGGAACGGATCCTTCATCCTAAATTTTAAGTTTTAGATTTATAGGCTGCATTAGCTATGTGTAGGTAGAAGTCCAATCTATTTTCATTGCAGGCTGTCCTTGTTTTGTCATTTGATTTTTTCATTTCTGTTGAATAAAGCATCCTATGTTACAGGTTTCTGAAGTTAGAATTTTTAGGCTATAGGTATTAATAGTTGAAAACGTTAAAAAGATTATTCTAGCTTGACTATAAATTATGTTGACATATTAAAGCAGATATTAAAAAAATTCGTATAAGCATCTTGTTTCAGTATACTGATAAATTTGTTTTAATTTCTATAGCCTAACTTATGTGGTGGCAATGCCTTTTTATTCAGCAAGTCTGATTGAAACAGTGCAGGTGAGCTTTTTTTTTTACTGTCATTCTTTTTATTAAGAATAGTTTTTGGACTATTCAGTATATTGTATATATCTAATGTTTCAGCAGAAAATTTTAAGACTATGTCTAAAAATGTTTATTTTATAAATATCACAGTTATATCACACATTGCTTGTCTGTATATTTCCATTGCAATCTTAAGTCACACTGCTAGTTTTAATTATTTTTGTCCTTTCCGTAGGCAACTATACTCTTCATTTAGACATCTCAGAACACAGCCTATAACTTGCTCTGAAAACAAAGAATCTATAAACTTTTTAAGGCCCTTACATACAACTCAGATGGTTATGGCTTATAATTGGACAGTAAATTAAAAATTACCTGAGAATAAACATGTTGGATAATCATCCAAACAGGAAGCAGGTTGTCCCCACAGGTAGTTTACTGACAGGATTCTTTTTAAATATGCCTTTAAGTAACATTTGATACTATTGGGTGTGGTAAATACTACAAAGCTGAAGCAATTTTCTGCTAGCACTTTAAATTCTGTTTGCTTGTGTTACTATTCCTAACCACATGGTGGCGCTTCAAGTACATTTAATTAAATGTCTTACCCTCCTTCCTACACTTAAAACTGTAAGATGAAGGTAGTTTTTACTTCACCTGTATACAAAATCCCACTATTTTTACACATGTCTTCTATTTCCACATCAGATCCTCTAGCGTATTCTTTTCTCTAGTATATGTGAGTGCCCTCTCTGTAGAAACTCCCACTGGATCAGCCTTTGCTCTTCTAATTACTCTTTTCTACCTTGTTTCTTTTCTGGCTGTATCATTCATCTTTGATTTATTTATTATTATTATTATTATTATTATTATTAT
>NW_016821582.1:0-2880 GCF_001698545.2 Rhinopithecus bieti | reverse complement strand
ATGTGCCACCACACGTGGCTAATTTTGTATTTTTAGTAGAGACAGGGTTTCTCTGTTGGTCGGGCTGGTCTCAAACCCCCGACCTCAGGTGATCTGCCTGCCTCGGCCTCCCAAAGTGCTGGATTACAGGCATGAGCCACCGCGCCCCACCGACCCTCTTTAAAAAAAAAAAAAGTGGGATTTGAGCTAAGCATTGAAGGATGGAAGGAAAAAGGAGCCCACTGCCCCACATCCTCTCCCCACCACCCATAGGAGGAATAATTCCTTGGTCTGATAATGGGTCTTGTTGATTTGTTTAATGTAAACCACGTGCCAGGAGTCAATGTGCGTTCTCTCAATCCTCACAAAAACTCTCTGAGGTCATTACTGCTGTTACCCCCAGAGCACACAACTGGCAGAGGGTTTGATCCAGGTAGTGTATGATTCCAGAGCACACACCTCAGCCACTGTCATTTCTACAGAAAGAAGACAAGGTGTAGGAGAAACAATGAAACCCTGACTTGTTATGTTGCTTTGGGGAAAAGGGTATGGCAAGGCCCCTAGGGATGAAGTGGTCCAAATTTGTTTTTTGGGTTTTTTTGTTTGTTTGTTTGTTTGAGACAGCCTCATTCTGTCGCACAGGCTGGAGTGCAGTGGTGCAATCTCGGCTCACTGCAACATCCGCCTCCCAGGTTCAAGCAATTCTCGTGCCTCAACCTCCTGAGTAGCTGGGATTACAGGTATGTGCTACGACACACAGCTAATTTTGTTTGTATTTTTACTAGAGATGAGGTGTCACCATGTTGGCCAGGCTGGTCTCAAACTCCTGACCTTAAGTGATCTGCCTCGGCTTCCCAAAGTGCTGGGATTATGGGCGTGAGCCACCACCCGGCCAAGATGGTCCAAATTTGGACCTGCCAGGCCTTGACTCTGCTGTCTCTGGATGGTGCCAGTCACCCTCCCCAACCTCCCCTCCCCCCATTGGAGGCCCTTGTCAACACCTCCCTGTCCCCACACCAGCCCTTTTCCTTAGAAAGCCCTTGCCCAATAACAGAGCCTCTCTGGTGGTGAAACCTTTGCAGTCCCCTCACACATCACAAGGTTGTGGCATCACCAGGGCAAAGATAGGGACAGCCCCTTTTGGAGGTGAGGAAATAGGTTCAGAGAAATTCTGTTACTTGTCTGCTGACCTAGTGGCATCAAAAGCAGAGCAGAGAAACCACCATGTCCCCTTGTTCCCAATTCAGCTCTCCAGGGTTCCACCGTGGGTTCTTGGGGTTGGGAGATTGAGGGAGGTCAAAAGCCCCTTCATAAGAGGGATTGTGGAGAAATTAAAGTGACTTTGCCTGCCAGCTTCTGGAAGAGCTGTCAGGTGTGTCTGGTGTCTGCAGCCTCCTGCCCTTGGCCTTGCTTGTTTTCTCATCTGTTTTAAGGATCTGCCTTCCTCCTCCACAACCCTCACCTCCTAGGCGTACCACACTCTTCTGGGCCCTGTGAGGGATATGGCAGTGGAACAAGTGCAGGACTGCCGTCTTAGGGTCTTATGAACCAACTTCCCTTATTTGTGAAGTGGGGCAAGAACAGTAGTGCTTCTTTCACCCTCAGTTATGAGGTCTTGGGAGACCAAATCATTCATGTAGCAACAGAAGATGGCTTCCTACTCTAGCCAACCAACCCCCAGCCCTGAAGTTCCCAATTCCGGCCAACCCCAGCCATCGCGCTCGCGAGCTCTGGGGACCCGACCTCCACTTCCGGGTTCAGCGCGGAGAACCCCACACTAAGAGCCCCGCAGCGCTGGCTTCTACTCGAGTTCCCTCCCCTTCTCAGCCCTCTACACTGCCGCCCCGGCAATCGCCCTCACCACCTCCGGCCCTCGGGGGAGGGTCTTGAGTTGTTTCCCCGAGAGAAGAAACCAGACGTCTTAAGGTTAATCAAATGTTTGCGATCAGAATTTGGGGTTACAGGCCTCGGTCCCGGTCGCAGTGGGGAGCGTCCGACCCCGGCGGGGCCCCCCGGAAGGGCGCTCTCGGAGGAAGAAGCGCTGGAGCGGGATCAGGCGGCAGAGGCCGCTGGGCCCGGGCGCGGAGAGCTCTCCGAGGTGCTGAAGCCGCCCCAATGTCGGCCCAGCCTGGGCGAAGCCCCGCGTCCTGAGGCTACCGCCCTTGCGGTTCCTAGCGACCTCTGAGATTGGCTGCCTGCTCTCCGGGGTCTTGTCCCGGGCTCCGGCCCCGGCGACCTTGGGCAACCGACTGTCCCTCACAGGCGGCGGTGAACTCACGGTCCAGGCTGCGGCTGGACTGGAGGCGCGTCCCATCCCGGGACTGGGAGAGCGGGGGCGCGCCCCTTTCTCGGCCCGGAACGCCAAGCAGGGAGCCGAGCGGGTGCGGGCGAGTGGTCCGCGGTGGGCTCTTCTATCCCCGGACGACCCCCTCCGGTCCACCCGCTCCTGCGCTTCCCCAGGTCCCGACGGCCCCCCTCCTCGCGGGCGGCCCGGCCGGCACGCAGCGGCGCGGCTGGAGCTCCCGGACCTCGGCCCCGACGGATCCCTGGCGGCGCAGCCCGCCCCACCCACCCTCAGCCTCCCGCTGGGGTCAGACTCCCGCGCCTCGGGGCCAAACCGCGAGTGGGGCCACGCAGGCGCTGAGGTCCCGGAGAGGCGCGAAAATAGCTCAGGGTCCCGGGAGTATGGTCAGGGCGGAGGCGGGAGAGCGGCCGGACCCGGCTGCCAGCTCCCTCCCCAGCCCGCGAGGGGGCGCCGCGTCCCCATGACAACGCGGACACCCCCACCCCCCGGAGGGCAGCGCCCCCTGCTCCCCTGCGCCGCTGGCCGTGGGCGGCGCCCTCTGTGCCCGGGCGGGGAGCTGCAGGCCAGCCCCGAGAGGGCGCGGACCGCCGGGGGTC
>NW_016821581.1:0-480 GCF_001698545.2 Rhinopithecus bieti | reverse complement strand
TAATGAAAGTCTTAATAGCATTTTTGTAATTTTTAGCAGCAGAACCTGTGTTAGCTACTACCTACCAGGCACCTAGGTGGGCGAGCAGCTTTGAGGCTCAACCTTTTTTTGAGACCAAGTCTTGCTCTGTCACCCAGGCTGGAGTGCAGTGGCACCATCTCGGCTCACTGCAACCTCCACCCCCCAGGTTCAAGTGATTCTCCTGCCTCAGCCTCCCGAGTAGCTGGTACTACAGGCATGTGTCACCACGCCTGGCTATTTTTGTATTTTTGCTAGAGACGGGGTTTCACCATATTGGCCAGGGCGGTTGAGGCACAACCTTTTAAGTTGGAAGCAGAAGATAACTATATGTTTTAGATATCACACTCGCTGGTTTTCTCTTTAGATAACTGTGGTCTGGAATCAAGTAATTTTCTGTTGTGGAGATTTTTGTTGTCACTTTTTCTGTGTTATGGAAGGGAATGTTAAGAATTAATCCTC
>NW_016821580.1:5834-9442 GCF_001698545.2 Rhinopithecus bieti | reverse complement strand
GGGTTTATTACTGGGTTCTCTATTCTGTTCCATTGGTCTATGTGCCTGTTTTAATATCAGTATCATGCTGTTTTTGTGACTATGGCCTTATAGTGTAGTTTGAATTTGGGTAATGTGATGCCTCCAGATTTCTTTCTTTCTTTTTTTTTTTTTGCTTAGTCTTCCTTTGGTTGTGCAGGCTCCTTTTTTGGTTCCATATGAATTTTAGGATTGTTTTTTTCTAGTTCTGTGAAGAATGATGGTATCATTTTGTTGAAAATTGCATTACATTTGTAGGTTGCTTTTGACAGCATGGTCTTTTTCACAATATTGATTTTACCCATCCATGAGGATGGGATGTTTTTCCATTTATTTGTGTTATCTGTGATTTCTTTCAGCAGTGTTTTGCAGTTTTCCTTGTAGAGGTCTTTCACCCCCTTGGTTATGTATATTTGTAAGTATTTTATTTACTTTGTGGCTATTGTGAAAGGCGTTGAGTTCTTGATTTGATTCTCAACTTGGTCACCGTTGGTGTATAGCAGAGCTACTGATTTGTGTACATTAATTTTGTATCCTGAAACTTTGCAGAATTCATTTATCAGTTCTTGGAGCTTTTTGGAAGTCTGTAGGGTTTTCTAGGTTTCCGATCACATCATCAGCAAATAGTGGCAGTTTGACTTCCTCTTTACCATTTTGGATGACATTTATTTCTTTGTCTTGTCTGATTGCTCTTGCTAGGACTTCCAGTACTATGTTGAACAGAAGTGGTGAGAGTGGGCATCCTTGTCCTGTTCCAGTTCTCAGAGGAAATGCTTTCAACTGTTCCCCATTCAGTATAATGTTGGCTGTGTGTTTGCCATAGATGGCTTTTATTACATTCAGGTAGGTCAGGCTTTTATTACATTCAGGTATGCTGATTCTGCTGAGGATTTTAATCATAAAGCACTGCTGGCTTTTGTCAAATGCTTTTACTTCATCTGTTGAGATAATCATGTGATTTTTGTTTTTAATTCTGTTTATGGGGTATATCACATTTACTGACTTGCTTATGTTAAACCATCTCTGCTTCCCTGGTATGAAGCCCACTTGATCATGGTGGATTATGTTTTTGATACGCTGTTGGACTTGGTTAGCTGGCATTTTGTTAATTATTTTTGTATCTGTATTAATCGGGGATATTGGTCTGTAGTTTCCTTTTTAGGTTATGTCTTTTCCTGGTTTTGGTGGTAGGGTGATACTCGCTTCACAGAATGATTTAGGAAGGATTCTCTCTTTATCTTGTGGAATAGTGTCAATAGGATTGGTACCTATGTTCTTTCAATGTCTGATAGAATTCCACTGTGAATTTGTCCCATCCTGAACTTTTTTTCTTGTTGGTAATTTTTAAATTGCCATTTCAGTCTTGCTGCTTGTTATCGGTCTGTTCAGGGTTTCTAAGTCTTCCTGATTTAAGCTAGAAGGGTTGTATCTTTTCAGGCATTTATTCATCTCCTCTAGGTTTTCTAGTTTATGCGCGTGTTCATAGCAGCCTTGAATGATCTTTTGTATTTCTAGGGTGTCAGTTGTAATATCCCCCATATCATTTCTAATTGAACTTATTTGGATATTCCCTCTTCTTTTGTGGGTTAATGTTGCCAATGGTTTATCAATTTTATTTATCTTTTAAAAGAACCAGCTTTTTGTTTCATTTTTCTTTTGTAATGTTTTGTTTAATTCAATTACATTTCGTTCTGCTCTGATCTTGGTGGTTTCTTTTCTTCTGCTGTGTTTGGTTTTGGTTTGTTTTGGTTTCTCTAGTTCCTTGAGGTGTGACCTTACATTGTCTATTTGTGCTATTTCACACTTTTTGATGTAGCTTAATGGTATCAACTTTCCTCTTTGCACCACTTTTGCTGTATCCCAGAAATTTATAGGCTGTTTCACTATTATCATTCGGTTCACAGAATATTTTAATTTTCATCTTGATTTCATTGTTTACCCAATGATCATTCAGGAGCAGGTTATTTAATTTCCATGTATTTTCATGGTTTTGAAGATTTCTTTTGGAGTTGATTTATAGTTTTATTCCAGTGTGGTCTGAGAGAGTACTTGATGTAATTTCAATTTTTAAAAATTTGTGGAGACTTCTTTTGTAGCCTATCATATAGCCTATTATGTATAATTTTCCATGTGCTGATAAATAGAATGTATATTCTGCAGTTGTTGGGTAGAATGTTTCATAAATATTTGCTAAGTCCATTTGTTCTAGGGTATAGTTTAAGTCCATTGTTTCTCTGTTGACCTCTGTCTTGATGACCTGTCTAGTGCTGTCTGTGGACTTTTGAAATACCCCACTATTATCGTCTTGCTGTCTATTGCATTTTTAAGGTCTGGTAGTAATTGTTTTATAAATATGGAAGCTCCAGTGTTAGGTGCATATATATTTAGGATTGTGATATTTCCCTGTTGGTCAAGGCCTTTTATTATTATATAATGTCCCTCTTTGTCTTTTAAACTGCTCTTGATTTAAAGTTTGTTTTGCCTGATATAAGAATATAAGAACCTGCTTGCTTTTGGTGTCTATTTGCATGGAATATCTTTTCCATGCCTTTACCTTAAGTTTATGTGAGTCCTTATGTGTTAGGCGAATCTCTTGAAGGCAGCAGATACTTGCTTGGTGAATTCTTATTCGTTCTGCAATTCTGTATCTTTGAAGTGGAACATTTAGACCATTTATATTCAACGTTAGTATTGAGATGTGAGGTACTATTCCATTCATTGCGTTATTTGTTGCCTGTATACCTTTTTTAAATTGTATTTTAATTTTATGGGTTCTGTGACATTTATGCTTTAAAGTGGTTTTGTTTTGATGTGTTTCCAGGATTGTTTCAAGATTTCAATCTCCCCTTAGTAGTTCTTGTAGTACTGTCTTGGTATTGGCAAATTCTCTCAGCATTTGTTTGTCTAAAAAACACTGTATCTTTTCTTCATTTATGAATCTTAGTTTTGCTGGATACAAAATTCTTGGCTTATAATTGTTTTGTTTAATGAGGCTGAAGATAGGGCCCCAATTACTTCTAGCTTGTAGGGTTTCTGCTGAGAAGTTTTCTGTTAATCTGTTTTCCTTTATAGGTTACCTTGTACTTTTGCCTTGCAACTCTTAATATTCTTCCCTTTGTCTTGACCTCAGATAACCTGATGACAATGTGCCTAGGCAATGATAGTTTGCAATGAATTTCCCAGGTGTTCTTTGAGCTTCTTGTATTTGAATGTCTAGGTCTCTAGCAATGCCAGGGATGTTTTACTCGAATATTCCCCCAAATATATTTTCCAAACTTTTAGATTTCTCTTCTTCCTGAGGAACTCCAATTATTCTTGGGTTGGGTTGTTTAAGATAAACCCAAACTTCTTGGAAGCTTTGTTCATTAAAAAAAAATTTTCTTCTTTGTCCTTGTTGGATTGAATTAAAGCAAAACCTTGTCTTTGAGCTCTGAAGTTCCTTCTTCTGCTTGTCCTATTTTATTGCTGACACTTGCTAGTACATTTTGCATTTCCCTAAGTGTGTCCTTTATTTCCTGAATTTGTCATGATTTTTATTTATGCTATCTATTTCACTGAAGATTTCTCCCCTCATATGTTGTATCTTTTTT
>NW_016821580.1:0-5334 GCF_001698545.2 Rhinopithecus bieti | reverse complement strand
AGGAACCCTGTGAGACAAGTCAGACATAACTGCCCTGGGGACCCAGAGAGCCCATGGGGCTTTTCCTGCTTCTCCTCTACCCCTGTATTACACTCAGCACTATAAATTTACTCAGCTCCAGGCAAGGTCAAATCTTTCTCCCGTGATCTACACCTTCAGGTTCCCCTGTAAGGGTGTGTGTTCAGGGGTGCATGATCCCCCTTTCTCACTTTCGCAATTTGGGTACTCACAGTGTTTGAGCTGTCTCCTGGGTCTTGCAGGAGCAATTCACTTCCTTCTCGTATTTCATTCTTTTTCATCCTCTGATAGTGTGTTTTGACGTATCACATCTTTGAGCTTACTAATTATTTCTTCTGTTTGATCAACTCCATTGTTGACACACATGCATATTTCATTCTGTCAATTTAATTTTTCAACTCTAAGATATCTGTTTGATGTTTTTAAATGATTTCAGCTTCTATGGTAAAATCTCTGATGGAATTCTGAATATCTTCTCTGTTTTATCTTGCAGTTCATTGAGCTTCCACAAAATAGCTATTTTGAATTCTGCCTCTGAGAGGTTCTATATCTCTGCCACTGCCATTGGTTACTAGTGTCTTATTTAGTTCATTTAGTGATATCATGTCTCCTGGATATTCTTAATGCTTGTGGATATTCTTCAATATCTGGACATTGAAGAGTTATGTATTTATTTCAGTCTTTGCAGTCTGGCCTTGTTCATACTCAACCTTCTTGAAATGGTTTTCCAAGAATTCAGAGGATACAGTATTAAGTTACCTAAGCCTGTGGTGACTGCAGCCATTTCAGCACTAGGGATGCTGTAACTGGTATGCTGCAACTCTGGCAGTCTAGATACACAGTCTTTGTGGACTTGGAAAAGATAAGAGAGAATTCCCTGATTTTCCAAGCAAAGTCTCTTGCTCTGTTACCTCTCTTTCTGCTAATCAGATGGAATCTCTCTGTGCTGGGCTGCCTGGAGTTGAGGGAGAGGTGACACAGGCACTCCCATAGCCACTGCAGCTGTCACCATGCTGGGTTGCACTTGAAGCCTAGGGCTTTCCAGACCAACATTAGTACTGGGCCTCACCAAAGGCCCACAGCTGCCACTGTTTGGCTACTGCTGATGTTTATTCAGTGTCCAAATACACTTTAGTCTGTAGATGGTGAATCCAGCCAGTACTTGGTCTATCTCACCAGGGCAGCAGATTGCCTTCTTCCTCAGGGTGGGTCTAATAATGATGTACAGGAACAAAATCCTGGAATTGGAAGCTTCAGTATTTGACCTGGTGCTTTATTTAACTGTGGTTGAGCTAATACCCAGTTGCAAGACCAAGTCTCTTGTACTTTTATCTCTCCTTTGCCTAAGTGGAAAGAGTCTCTCTCTGAGTTGCACTACCTGGAATTGGGAGAGGGATCACACAGGTCCTCCACACCAACTGCAGCTGGTGTCCTGCTGAATCTCACTTCCATTCTACAGCATCTGAGACCAGCAGAACTCACCCAATGACTGTAGTCACTCTGGCCTGGTTACCACTCAAATTTTCGAGGCCCTGAGCTACTTTAGTCAGCCCATGGCAAAGTGGGCCAGGAAGTGGTTTCTCCCACTGGAGTATCAGATTCCCTTCTGGTCCAGGGCTGGTCTAAATGCTCCCTCCACTGGTACCAGTAGAAGTCGGCCTGGTGTTATGTTCCACTGTGACAGGGTGGCACACAATGTCCTAATGAGTTCTAATGCAATGTCCACACTCATTTCACTTTTTCTCTCCCAACACACAGATTCTTCTAGCTGCCCTGTTTTGGATTAGGAGAGGGGTCATGTAGACAATGTGAGACTGTCCTTTCTATCCTCTTGAATGCATTTTTTTCTTATATTTATGTTAAAACCAAGTACTGTGATCAATCACCTGATGTTTTGGTTTTCATGAAGGTACTTTTTTGCATGAATACTTGTTTATTTTGGTGTTCTGCAGAGGGTAGGAGGATAATTGCTGGAGGGTTCTATTAAGCCATCTTGCTCAGTTTTTTTTAAAGCAACTTTCAATCAGAATTATTTTGCTTTTTTTTAAATTGGACCATCATAAGTTATTTGCCTGCCCTCATAATATGGCCAAAGAAAATGCTATGCCCAATTATTTTATTTCCATTTTATATACACATTTCAGAATCAATCACATAGACAGAGTAGAGCCATATGGCTATTATGCTTATGATAACAAAGGCCCAACCTGAATTTGGGGATGGTGTTAATTCCACCAAAATGGTATGGATACTATAAAATGAAAAAAGGATTAAAATGGAAACTAGTGAGATAATCTATATTATCCACAACAATTTCAGCTTATTATTTTGAAAGACAATCTAAGAGTTGCTATTATTTTTACAAAATGTGTGTTTCTTTAATACATTCCCAGAAATGCCACTGCAAAATGCAGATTTGCTAAAATTTCTTTGACCAGGCTGTAACAATGTACCTCTTTCAAACTTGTTTATTTCTAAATTATTTCAAATTGTTGGTGTATTTGCATCATTTCCTGTGGCATATTCTGTTTGGGGTCATTTATGAAGACCTTTTCAGGGAATTGGACCAGCTTCCTTTACACTTATCATTTCATATTCACAATTTTAAATGATCTCATCCCATAATGGTAACTACCAGGGCTATACTAACACATTGAGTGTCCAGCATGTCAAAGTTCATATTGTACTTACAAACCCACACAGATCTTCTCTACTAAAACAGCTTTCTGAATACATTTTGTTGAGGGTCACTGTCTCCAGCTGGAATCTGGAATGACTGGTGAGTCCTAATATATGTACCTTTTTTGGGAATTAAGGTGATGCAGAAAGAATTTTATAATAGGCCCATTGGGCACCTACAGGAAGGACTTTAATGTTGTCTTACAAAGTTTATCTCCTAGTACCATGACATGTAGAAACTATGCAGTGTCCACAGAATGTCCCTTAAACACTGATCACTGAGGGACTATTTTTCCCAACTGTTTTTACTGATCCCACCTTGTGCCTTCTCCAAATCATAAAGATTTTAAGGTCAGGTATATTGTTCAGATTCTATTTTCTTCTGGCCTTATTTAGCCTTAAATTGACAATCACATCTTGCCATTACTGTCCTTTAGAGCCTCTATTGCCCACAAATTTCAGGCTAAAATAGTTATTGTACCTAATATTTACCAGGAAATCATCAGAATTCTACAACATTCATTTTCCATTTGTTAATTTGACCATACATCTGTTAAGAAATTAATATTAAGTTCTTCAAGCTGAGCACGTATGCTGGTAATATGGGAGGGGACACGGAAGGGCTGGGTAGAAAATGTGGGGTCCCTGTCAAGGGCTCCACCTTTGGGCCTGTGCCTGCAGACCTAGGTGAGGACAGGCACTTCTGTTCTGTTTTCACACCCAAATGTTGCATTTTCCAAGACCACCTTGGCCTACCATGCCCCCCATCCTGTGCCTATGAAAAACCCCAAGACTCTAGCATACACAAGTGGCTGGATGTTGAGAGAAACACACAAGTGGAAGAACACACAGGTGGCTGGATGTTGAGAGGAGCAGAGTAATGGAAGAGCACACCAACAGGCGCCAGCAACCACCGACAGGCCATCAACAGTGGGATGATATGGAATTCGGCTGGGGGTGGTCAGAGGAGAGTACAGCCTCTGAGCGGCCTGACCCCAGGGAAACACCACCTTCCCACCCCATCTCACCTCTGGCTTTCCATCCTTCTGCTGAGAGCTACCTTCACTCAATAAAACCATGCACTCCTTCTCCAAGCCCATGTGGGATCCGATTTTCCTGGTACACTAAGACAAGAACCTGGGATACAGAAAGCCCTCTGTCCTTGTGATAAAGCAGACAGTCTAATTGAGCTGATGAACACAAGCACCTGCAGACAGAAAAACTGAAAGAGTGAACTGTAACACACACCCACCCTAGATGCTGCCATGGTATTGGCGATCCCCATGACCTGCCCATAGGCATGCTCCCCCTAAGGGTATGAGCACTAGGGCACCAAAGAAGTGAGACACACCCCCATTGCATGCCTTGAGATGGGGTTAAGGGAGCTTTTCCTGTTTCAATGATATTATGTGAAGCTGTGGTACAAATTCAATCTGGAAGAAAGCACAGAATTATTCCACACTTATGGTTTTGGTCATTGGGCTAGCACTACACTAATAAAGCACATATTACTATTAGGAGACACAGTTACAGTGATCTTTAAGAAAGGGGAGAGGTCGCCTCACCCATCCTTATCATCAACCTATCATATCATATTGAGTTCCTCACTATCTTTGGTTTGTTGCACTGGGAAATAAGAGCAGGTCCTCACCATGCTTGATACTTGGTGGAATTGCCTAGAAAAAAATTGACTTGATCTTGAATTACTGGGCTGTATGTGGTAATTGTGCAGCCAGTTCAGAAGCCCTATTGGTGGAATGTGTAGACAGTTGTTACACTTTGGTGGAGCTTCATCACACATTTATAGTTCCTTACAAGACTACTTCTCACCAGGAAGCTTTTATGACCGACTACCCAAGATAGTATCCAAGTACTTTTTATTTACAAATGGTGTAAGAGCTATATAGATAGATCTCTGATGCCACAGCTTTATGTTGGGATGGGTGCCCTAATGTCTGGAAGTCACAGGGCCACAAAGGTGGGAGCATTCTGGAGCTGTGCTTTGTAAATGTCTCTAGTTTTAACTATGAAGAGAAGGTTAGATTTCTCAGACCACACTTCTTTAACTGTAATACATAAACAAAACTGGTTGATTGGCCCCATTTTCCTAGCTGTATATATCACCTCTTCTCCCACACTAACTCACATGGGACCATCTCAGTGTGTCTTGAATCATTGATTATGACCTTAGCAATGAATCTTAAACAGTTGTCCCTCTAGGCCAGCACCTGTCCTTTACCAGATCTTACTCCCTTCCAAACAGTAATTTTAATTCAATCTTGTACAATCTATTGTAATTATTTGCTAATCTCTAAGGATACTTGACATTCACAGTTGTAACTACTGAGAATGACAGTCTCAGTGTATTAAACCCTTTTTTTCTCCTCAATTAAGCGCTTCTTTTTTATTTATTTATTTATGTATTTTTATTATACTTTAAGTTCTAGGGTACATGTCCATAACGTGCAGGTTTGTTAAATCTGTATCCTTATGCCATGTTGGTGTGCTGCACCCATCAACTCGTCAGCACCCATCAATTCATCATTTATATCATGTATAACTTCCCAAGGCAATCCCTCCCTCCTCCGCCCTCCTCATGATAGGCCCCAGTGAGTGATGTTCCCCTTCCCCAGTCCA